>NW_023503000.1:6000000-6537710 GCF_014461135.1 Mycena indigotica | reverse complement strand
CCTAACCCTAACCCTAACCTAACCCTAACCCTAACCTAACCCTAACCCTAACCTAACCCTAACCCTAACCCTAACCCTAACCCTAACCCTAACCTAACCCTAACCCTAACCTAAACTCTGGATCACCTTCAATCATAGCCGCCAGACGGTTCCGGTCTGCAGCAAATGGGTTGCCCTCATGGTCCAGGAACGAGTAGTTGGGCGCAGTGTTGGTCATGTTGTCCAGCAAGATCTCATACTTGAAGCGAATGTCCTTTCCAAACACCAAAGCCTTTTCCCAGATCTCGGTAGCCAATTTTTCAATCCGCCCTTGAATATCGGCCAAGTTGTCCAAGGTGATTCGGTTTCCACAGTACAAGAGTTTTCTGTGGTGCTGGCCATCGCCTTTGTCCTGAGCATCCTCCCAAACAATTTTGAGCCCTCCGAGTGCAGACTTGGCTTGACTGGTCATAAAGTGTTGCAGACTGCGCAACGAACTGCAAGGAGACAACTCATGTTCCATAAGAAACTTGCGATACTTGGCAAATGTGGTCATCTGCGTTACTGAGAGTCGGTTGTCTGAGCAGTGATGAATTTGGGTGAGGATGACCAGCTGAATTGCGCGAGTAAGCTTGGCGATTGGCCCAGTAATATCCTTGGGCTCCCGGAATTCTCCACTTCTCTTGAGACTGTAAAGCATCAAGAAACACTGCGTTGGATCCGACATTGTTCCTGCTTGTCGAGAACCCACTCCACTGACCCACAATGCCATAAAGATATTGTGAAGACGTCCATCAAACGGCCCCACAGAAGTCACCGAATAATCCTCCTCCGTTAGCTCTGCCTCACTATCAATCTCATGCAAAGCCTTGCGCAGATTGTGAGTGGTCGGAAATTTAAAGACAGTGCTATCCCGAAGCAAGGCTGCCACCAGGTGGACGAGGAGCACTGTATACTGAGCATTGGTTTCATCCTGGTGATGCCGGTGCAAGGGAGTGTGGTTGATAGCCCTGCAGCCGGGTTTCAGTTTTTCAAAGCAAAACCGGCAACTGCTTACCCTTCGCCACCCTCAAAAGTGTTTAGGTGTTGCAATACCAACTCTTCCGTGTGCGCCATGAGTCCTGTTGCCCGTTCAAAGTAGACCTGAATTCGCTTTTGGAGATTGGGGAATTCATTGGCCTGGGGCAATGCGACGAGTTGTTGATACTCGAGAGCCTTTGAAACATCCACATGCAGATGCCACTGAGTCTTGAGCAGCATGGGGCTGATATTTCGGCTATTAGGCGTAGCCAATTCCTGCTGCTGCATCTCTGACTTGAACAACCCCGCCAGCCTGCCCGCACTCAACTCTTGTACCTCGGAAATTGTCAGCAGACGAGTGATCCTAAAATGTCTTTTTCCCTCGGGTGCTTGGGCACCTGGGTTCAAGGCTTGAACCGGCACAGAGACCATTGTGGCCCCGAGACAAGTCTTTGCGTTCTCCGTCAAATGGGCCTTGACTTGGGGTTTTTGGCCTAGGAAATAACAAACGGAGCACGCCTTTGAACTCGACACCTGCAAGCCCCTCAATCTCGTCACGGCAAGCTTCCACCTGTGGCCATTCCAACGCAACCAATTTTTTCTGCCACCATTGTAGCGACAGTCTGGCGAACATCCTTGGCCACAGAAGGCGCTTGTCCGGCCAAATGGGCAGTGAAATGGCGCAGGAAGCTAGAGTGAAGGTGGGCATTGTTGCAGCAGATGAACAGCCCAAGCTCTGTATGAAACATGGCACCCGCCAAGGCCAGGGCATGGGTGGTCTTGAGCTGACCAGTCTTGCCAGCAGGCAACCAGTTCAAACTCTGCAGCCGGTTTAGCTTTTGAAAATGGAAAATCGGATACATACCCCTGCCGACTGGTCTTGCTCATTCAACTGAGCAGTCTCAATGGTAGCTCCTGCCATTAATTCCTTTCAAAAAAGTTAGATATGAAATACCACAGTGTCAATAACTTACAGCAGGAGCAGAAACTGGAGCCATAGTGATATCTTGAGAAGAGGACATGGTTTTGCTTTTGAAAAGTGAAAACAGGCTGGTGGCTGTGCTGGTTTGATGGGGGATCGATAAGGGGATCAAAGTAAAGGGTGCTTGGGCTCAAAAACTGGCTCCTTATATATGCCTGGGCTGTCACAGCTGACTAAGCTGATGGTCACTGTGTTTCCTCCCAGGTCGATTCAATGATTTTACTTGTGCAAAAGCCATAACCGGCCAGTAAGTGGAGGTTTCAAATTGGTCTGAGAGCTATTCTAAATTCCACAACCGGTCTTGATGTTGAAAACTCAAATACGGCTAACCCTGAATTTCAAACCCAGTATTCAGCCTTGAGCACATTCAGTATTTGCCCTCCTTTCAACTGGTACCGTTTTGCAGTGGTCCTTATCTAAGTGAGTGGCTTTCTTGTACGTTGCCGAACCGGTTTTCCTCATCCAAACTCAATGTCGGATCAGACGTGTAAGCGAGTGGTCTTTGCTATACAGCGACATGCATTGACAGTCTTTATTCTGGTGCCATCTGAGAAGAGGTATGCCTTTCCCCCACCGGCACTGTTTTATAATATTCCACTAGCGATACTCTGTTATCTGGTTTATACACAACTGTTATATCCGTGCCAACTCCGGCATCCGTCTCCGATATCCGTCTCTGGTGTTTAGTTTTTACGCAATGAAGATTTACTGAGCGTTTCCAATTACTCCGATGCCTTGTTGCTCGTATGCAACTTCTCTTCTACTTTACTTGACTTTGTTCTAATCTTGTTACTTACTTTGTTATACCTTATTCCGTTTCCGTTACTTCTCGTACTATAAATACTTTGATGTATTATCACGTATTTCAGTTTGTAAATTAACATTGCTGATCTCTATCTCCCAGCGTCGTCTCGACTCCGCTCTCCCCTTCTTGTCTTGTCTTGGTCAACGGGAAGCCCCGGTCACACAAACATCCTTCTGTGATGTTCCACCCCAAGTGTTCTACGATCTCGATTCTGTTTCCGACTTTGACTCCGTCTCCGTCTTCGTCCCTTTGGTTGACGCCGCACCTAACAACAATATCGGACTGTGACACGGCTGAATCTTCTGTTGTACCTTTCGGGAACCGGTTTTCATCCTCCAAACTCAATTTTGGGTCAGACATGTAAGCCATTAGTCTTTGTTATAGTCTTTATTATGGTGCCATCTGACAATAGGTATGCCCTTCCTTCAACCGACTAGCAATACTCTGTTATCTGGTTTATACACAACATCTAACTGTTTTCATCTTCCAAACTCAATTTCGGGTCAGACGTCAGCCACGTTCGTTAACATACCATCAACCAGTACCGGTTTCTGATATTCCACTAGTAATACTCTGTTCTCTCTTTATACACAACATCCAACTGTGACACGGCTGAATCTTCTGTTGTACCTTTCAGAACCGGTTTTCCTCATGCAAACTCAATTTCGGCTCAATTGCAGAACCGATTTTCAAATTTTCAAGTCAAATTCGGTTGCAGTGTTATTGAGTGTTTCCAACCCGGTTTTCAAATGTCCAAGGCAAATTCGGCATTCATTTCATTCAAGACGGTCCATATTTTTTTTTTTACAAGGCGTTATACAAAACACTAGTCAAACTGGGCAAGCTCTGCAGGGTCAAATTCAAGAGGAGCAAAAGCAAACCCCTTGGCCATGTTGAACTCATGCTCCTGATTCTCGTAGGCCTTCCTGCGCTCTGCATCCGACAAGTCCATCCACATTTCTTCCGTCATAAACCACAACTTGGGCCACTGGTCTTCGGTGCCTTCAGGAATGGGAACAGGAACAAAGGGAGGCGGAGGAGTAGCTTCAGGCTCGGGAGATCCATCGTCTTCTTGGTCGTCTTCCTGGGGTACTGCTGGACTGGACACACGGATGCGCTCCATGCCGTCCTTCAACTCTTCGTCCAAGCCGCTTTGCTCCCCTTCCTGAAGGGCCTGTTCGAGTTGTTCAAGGTCCCAGTTTGGCGAGGCAGGCCGGCTCCTCTTGTTGGGAGGATTGGCTGGAACCGCAAGTCCATCTTCTTCTGTCTCCTCTGGCTGCTCAGAGGCCTTGCGCTTGTTGGAGGGAGGGGGGAGTCCAAACTGGCCAAACTTGAGGATCTCGTCGTCGTCCTCATCCATTTGATCATCCTGCGAGTCGTTGGATGCCTCGTCCTCAGTCTGGATTTTTTCTCCCTCTGACTCTGTAGAGTCCTCGTTGGGATCGTACCCCACATCCATCTCTGGGAAGCCAGGCATAGGCTTGAAGCGAAAGTTGTCGGCCTGGACTTCTTTCAAGGGCCACTCGTCAAGAGCCTGAAACCAAGCCGTTATTCACTAGTAAAAACGAAAACCGGCACTCACTTGTAAAAGACCTTTGAAATGGGTAGCCAACTCCCTCTGAATGCCAGTCTTGGTCTTTTTTGACTCGCCGTCAATAGGAATGTCACCAATTCCAAGCCATCTGCGCTTGGACGTCTTGCGAATCAGTGTCTTGACATCCTTTTGCATGGCCCTGAGCTCTGCCCCAAAGGCCGCACTCTCCCGGTTGGCCACCACTACTGCCTGGGTCGACTGGAAGGTGTAGGGCAAGTTGAGGGACTTGTGCAACTCGTAGGGACTCTTGAGGTTGAGCAGACCAGGAGTTGCGTGCACTCGTCGGTACACCTTGGCATATAGCTCCAGGAACTCGGGGACTTGGGCATTGAAACGTTTGGAGCGAAGACGCTTGACAATGGCAGCGTCGGCACCAAAAGTGTTGACAAGGCGCTGGTACCACCCCGGTCGGTTGTTGGTGTCAGGACCAGTGGCATAGTTGAGATGACTCATGGCCACCAAGTTCAAAAAGAGAAACTTTTTCTGGTCGTCCTCGTCGTACAGCGAGGCAGAGGGCAGCGGCATCAGGCGGGGGTTGACATCTTCCCAAACCACTGAAGTGGTCTCTGGTAGAGTCTTTCTTGTCTCTTGCAGCGTTCGACGCAGAGCCAGATGCGCCCACTTGTCTAAAGTGTCCACCCAGTCCTTGAATTGGTCGTCTTCCTTGCCAGGAGTGTGCTCGTTAGATTTGCTGGCCATATCTTGGAATGTGGTCAACCGACTGAGCAAAGCATAAGACCCATTCACTAGGTCTCGAGAGAGCTTAACAACATGAGCCGGTTTTGCATTTGAAAAGTGAAAATCGGACACACCTCTTTCCACAACAAGTCCAGCTCTTGTTGAAAGGTGGTGTGTCGGCCAGGAGCCACCTCTGCCAACAGCAACCGTTGATTCCCTGTTGTCCAACTGTCCTCCCCCTTGCGCGACAAGTAGGCCAGCCCTTGGTAGAGATTGTGGGCCTGAGACTCTCTCTGGTCCAAGTTACTCTTCTTGTAGCCCTGCATCCGCGTCCCAGCCACCAAAGAACTTGAAATGACACTCAGCACAGGGCTGATGACGATGAACTTTTTGACAAGGGCACGCAGCATCCCAGGGGCAAACCACCCAAGTTCAACAGCTTGGTGAGGGAACTTGAGCAGTGGCGACAGCCTATAAACCAGCAGGGGCAGGTTGCTCATGACACGAGCATCCATTCCCTGCAACTTTACTGGCCGAATCCCCTCCTTGGCGTTGGCGTCTTGCTCCCATTCCTTGTTGGTGTAGGCCTTGTATCGGAGCATGGTCTCGTCAACCAGGGGCTGGGGCAGAGTCTGGATGCACAAGTCGATAGTCCCTTGCTGGACAAGTGCTTGAAACTGCTCCAGCGAATCCGTCCACTTTTTGCTGTTGAGGGCACCCAAATGATGAATAGGCAAGTCGTTGGTAGTGATTTGCCTCTGGAACTCGAGGGTCTTCTTGTCCTCTGCGACCAGTGTTGCCTCTTGCTTGATTTCGTCCTGTTTGAACTTCCAAAAGACTTTGAGGAATGCTCGCTCCGTGAGCTCAAAAAACATGTCGGCAACCACATAGGAAAGGGGAGCAGAAGGATTGGGCTCGTCGAGGCCTTGGAACAGCTCGGTAAAGAGACGAATTTGGCCCTGGAGAATAGGTTCGAAAATCTGCAAGCCGGTTTTAGTTTGTAAATTGCAAAACCGGCTCTGAATCACTTACCCCTAGCATAGCAGTAAAGGCCGGATTGTTCAAGTCGGGGGGTCCAAGCACAGACGATTGGCCAAAAAAGTCAAACTCGTACAGCTGCGCAATGGTTTGCGCGAGACGAGTAGAAGCCTCCCACAAAGCTAGCGGCCGTCAAGTCATTTTGCGAATCTCGTCTCTAGTCCTTTTCAACGCCTCAGCATCCTTGCTGCTGTTGATAGCGAGGAATAAAAGGCGCTGGTGGATTAAAGCAGAATCAGGCTTGGGATTGAGCTTGTTGTTGGTCGTAATGGCAAGCCAGATTGTGGGCCCAAACACTGGATCGTCAAGGCACTTGACTAGAAGAAAATAAGCATAGATAGATGAATAGCAAAAGCACATACTGTCATAGGCAGCAACTGTCCAAGTTCCTCCTTCAACCAACTGCCTTCTCATTCTGCGAAGCTTCTCCTGACGCTCGTCTTCCAGTTTCTTGGTTGAAAAAGGCTTCTTTGCAGCCTCCTTCACATACTCGTCGTAAAGAGGTTGAAGACGCATATTGTTGGCCTTCCAGCGATGCTGACCAGCACCTAGCTCAAACACAAAACCCTTCAAGCCTGCGATCCAGGGCAAGTAGCCCAAAGGCTTGGTCCAGTCCGTGTTGGCAAGCACAAGATCCAGTTGCTCGCGGTTGACGAAAATGATCATATGGTGCTCTGGGTTGAGCGAGTCAAACCCAGTAGGGCCAGATCCAAGCCGATGGAGCAGATTCGAGGCATGGGCATACGAGATGGGCCGGAGATGTTTTTTGGGCTCCATGGGAGGCTGGTTCTGGTACCCAGGCAGAATGGTATTGAGGTAACCGACTGCAAGAATCCACTTTTCTTTAACAGACTCTGAAGGTCCTTCACCCAAGTCTTCAACCTGAAGCCGGTTTAGCTCTGGTGAAAGCAAAATCGGCTGCGTACCAGTTTGTCCTTCTTTGCTTTTCTTTTCAGCGCCTGGTCATGTTTCTTGATTTTTTTGGCCAGCTCTTCCTCTTCTTTTGGAGTCAGATTGTCCCTTGCGTAGGCCTCAAGATTAGGAGCTCTGAGACTCTTTTTCGGTGCAGGCTTTTTCTTCTGCAAAGCCGGTGGGACAACCACATCATCTTCCTCTGAAGAGTCGGCAGGGGCTACCACCTTGGTCTTGGCTTTGGAGGCAGTCTTGCGCTTGGGCTTGACTGGAACAGGGTCGTCCTCCTCCTCAGACGTGACTTCCACTGCCCTTTGCTTGCCCTTTTGCTTTGGCCGACTTGGGGGAGCCTGTTTTGCTTTTTTAGAATGAAAACCGGCTGCAAGAAAAAGGAGATGTACCTCATCATTGGTCTTGGTCTTGCGCTTCTTGGGCGCTGGCGCTGGCTCTGACTCTTCGTCTTCAGATGACGACGACTCTCCGGATGAAGAGGGAGGTGGAGCAGTCTTTTTGGCCTTTGCCTTGGTAGACTTGGGGGGAGCCTGTTTTGCTTTTTTAGAATGAAAACCGGCTGTAAGAAAAAGGAGATGTACCTCGTCCGTGCTCTTGGCCTTGCGCTTCTTGGGCGCTGGCGCTGGCGCTGGCTCAGAATCTTCGTCTTCAGCCGAGGACTCTGAAGACGAAGAGGGAGGCGGAGCAGTCTTTTTTGGCCTTTTTCTTCTTGGGTTTGACCACCTCTGGTTCAGACTCTTCATGTGACTTGGGCTTGTGCTTATGAGCATGAAAAGCAACTAGGAAAATAAAAAAGAAAGCGCACCTCAGGAGCCTTCTTCTTGGGTTTGCGCTTCTTGGTCACCTCTTCCTGCTCATCCTCTGATTCTACTGGAGCAGGAGCCTTGGCCTGTTTTGACAATTGAGAATGAATACCGGCTGAGGAGAATAAGAGGAAAGCGCACCACAGGAGCCTTCTTCTTGGGTTTGGGGCGAGCAGGCTGCTCTGCTTCAGTCTCTGTGGCAGGAGCAGCCTGCTTCTTCTTGGGCTTGGAGGGAGCAGGCTTTTTTGGCAGCCTGTTTTGACTTTTCAGAATGAAAATCGGCACCAGAAAACAACTCACCTCTGGCTCATCCTCAGTGTTACTGTCCACAAACTCGTTGCTCTTGAAGACCTTTTTACCCGATTTCTGCAATGAAATATGAAAACCGGATGCAATGGAGTTGGAGGAAAAGGACTTGCCGCCTTTGCTGGGGCCTCTTTGCTCTGGCCAGCCTGTTTTGAGAATTAGAAATGAAAATCGGCTTGAAGAGAGCGCACTTGTTTCTTGGTCTTCTTCTTCTCCTGTTTTGAGGTTTGAAAAGCAAAATCGGCTACCACTCTGAGCACATACCTTTGCACCCACAGCCTTGTTAATAGCACTAGCCACTCCCTCTGGCCCAAGTCCTCCACCAGTGGTGTTCTGTTTTCATCCAAAAAGTCAAAAACCGGCTACAAAAAGTCGAAATTTAAACTCACAAGTCCACCATCAGAGCCATCAGCAGAATTGATGGGATCAACGACGACCCTGGAGCCCTTGGAGCCCTTGGGAGCATCCTGGGGACCCACAATGGAGCCTTGGGAGGGGGGGGGAGAGCAGTGGAAGCAGAGGCAGACATAGTAGCAAGCAGGGGCAGAGGTTGGGGGGGTGTTTGGGCAGATGATGGGGGGGAAAGGGAAGCAAAAAAGCGGCTGTGCAGACTCCCTGGGGCCTTATATATGCCCCTGGGATCAAATTTCCCATGTCAAGATCTGGCTCCCAGGGCTGTCAGATCTGGCTTCTGGATCACCAGATTTCGCCCAAATAGGCAAATATCGGTCCGATCAACGGGTTTTGATGCCATCAATTTATTCCGATGCCCCTGGGCCTTCAAATGCATTTAAAATGGGTATATACAGCTTATTTGAAGAGTTTGGTGCGATCACTGATGAAAATGATCACTTGCCTTTATGGGTAATATTGGTCTGAGATCCCAGACCGTGTCATTTTGAAATTACCTACTGCCGATTTTGCTCTAAAAATACGAAACTCGGCTCTGCACAATTTCTCTGAATACTTCAAGTTCTTTGGCTCCGCCTTGCTACAGGTCAACGTCTCATCCGGATTTCGTCTTGTAAACCCAAAACCGGCTGTCGTGAAACCCCCTGACACGTCTGCACCAGTTGAAAGCAACTCATATAGGCCAGTTGACAAAGTTGTGTGGGCGCTCCGCAGATATGTGACATATCGTGACCGGACGTCACGCCATCAGGAGACACTTTAATTCCGATCCCAGAACATGTTGAAACGTGTCATTTGGTCAAGATTTGCCCAAGTTGTGCAGGATATCAATTCAGAAAGTATCCTCCTATTGCGCGCCCCCCCAGCGATGTGACGTCACGCGTCACGCGCGAAAACATCGAGGTTCCATGCCTCATCAAGCCCCCACACAGTCCCCGGCCTCCAGGAAGGCAGGGGCGGCCAAATTACAGTGGTCACAGGCCTTTGTTACACTTGAGTGACGGCGGGAGGCCCGCCATCAGCGCGCCGGAGCGCCCGTCACACGTTGTGACGAACGTGATTCCTCCATATCTCCACAACCGCTCAACGCCCCGGCGCCCGCCGCACACCGTTGCGCTGTGTTTTTTGAGCACTGTCCGCTCGTCCTTACCGCTCGGCGGCGGCGTGCCGAGACGGCCGAGATCGGCCGCTTTCATGCACCCGGCCACCTCTTTGCATAGAATTCCACTCGGGGTCGCTCTCAGGACCCCCTTTGTGGCTGTATGGGACGGGTACCATGCCTAGGACGTACGCGTCACGTTCGCGTGACAGCGAACGACGCGCCGACGCGAGGGCGGGGGCGCGCCTGTCACACGTGTGACAACGCGGAATCGGACCTAACGCGACAACCGCTGCACGTGTCGGCGAGCGTGGGATATCACCAGAAAGGGAATTTGAAGGGGAATCCGAGCGCGCAAACCGCGTGACGAACGAGCCAAGAATGGCCGAGAACGCTCGAGATTACCCCGAAACGAATATGCGGCGTTCTCGGCGACGGACGCGTCATTTCACGCGTTCGAACGCGCGTTTGGGAGGGCGCGTGACCCCCGAGCACGTTGCAAAAAACCGCGAGGCAAAACACGCGCCCGCTGCGAAGGGGTGCCGGTTTTGGTCTTTGCCCCCCAAAACCGGATGGCCCCTGGCTTAGGCGCCAAGTCGGCCCGGGAATTTGATCCCTGGGTGGAGACGATCAATTTGGAACGTTCAGGCGGAATTTGAGCTCCGGGCGGCCCCCTTGTGACCCGGTAGGCCGATTGGCCCGAAACGTTCTCTACCACTTGTAGGCGTCCGTTCGGCGGGTTCTTGGGCTCTACAGGACCGGACGGACGAGCGCGTTCCAGCGCAAAAAACCGCGTGGCGGCGGACGCGTTCGCTCCCGAGATTCGCTCAAATCAGCGAAAGCAGGCTACCAATCTTTGATTGTGGAGCAGAGGAAGGCGGAAATAATGATGGGGGGACGTATGGGACGCGTCATGGGAGCGAGATGACGCGTCAGACGCGCTCAAACGAGGCTGAACTTGCCTCCTTTTCCCCCACTTGCCCCGGGAGTTGGGGTGAATCTTGACGAGTTTTGAACGTATTTCTACGAGAGTGGGCGCGTTGGAAAGCCCTCGACGGCGCGATTCCAACGACCCCTCACGCGACCCGACCGGGCCGGGCCCTGCCGAGATCGGACTTGATTTTGTGTGGCACTTGGCGCCTCGAGTTGTCCACTTGGCGCCTCGAGTGGGGGGTCGTTTAAAAGGGCTCGTCGAGAGCTTTCGAACGCTATCCTCCGCTCAGCGACACCCCCCTCCGTTCCCGTTTTACGGCGATTTTACTCGAACTTTGCTCTTGCTCCTCCTCCTGCCCCTCTGTCCCTCTGCACAATGGCTGTTTTGGAAAACACCAGAGTCAGAGCTGTCCATTCCTGCATTGCTACCCACTCCCCCACCTGTTCCTGCCCCTGCCATGGCCATTATGTTGGGAGGCTCAACCTTATCCAACCCTACTGGTGCTGCACCTTGCACCTGTTGAGGCTGGTGTGTGGGGAGGCCTTTCCAGACGAATTTGAGCTGTTTGAGCACATGAGGCTCTTTACTATCCGAAATTCCATGCTTGCATCGTATGTTTTCCTTTATTTTTCGCTTTTTTACCCTTTTATTGACTGGTTTAAGGCGCTTTGGCTCCCTGCTTTATGCAAAGTTCCTCTATAGGGCCCAAATCGACAAGCACAAGCGCTGGACCAAGCTCTTGCAAGACTCAGAGTCCCTTGCTGCCATTATTCAACACTACAACAACTATGGTGTTTTGAAGGATATGAAGAAGTTTGTTGAGGATAATCGCGCTGTTATCGTCGCTCTTGACCCTGTTATTGACTGGTACCTTGAAGCTGACCTTGCTATGTAATTTTCCGAATTTTTTTGTATGCTTTTATGCCCAAAACCGATTTTTCTATGAATTTATGCGAATTTTGACCTTAACGCGTGATCGCATCACCTCCGAAAAATCAGGATAAATAGTGTCAACTTGGATGAGCCTTTACGAAAAGAGATCACGTGAAACGACCGACTCGTTATTTTTTAACAAGTCGAACAATTCTGAGAACTATTGGCTTGTTGCACTGCAGAGCGGCGGGTTTGGGCAAAGCGGTATACACGGCGCAACTCGGACAGAGTTCTGTGATTTTTGGGTGCATTTTGGTCCGCTTACGACGACTGGTTGCTGCGCCGTGGCGATAATAGCTGCAGTACTATTCTCAACAAGAAAACTATTTACGGTCAGGCCCGTGTATACCGTATGGCTGCGTGACACATGTCTATGTTCCTCGGACACATATCCCCTAATTTGTAAAATGGGCGGAACCGCAATCGTCGACTGGATTCTGCGTAGTAAGCCAAACAAGAGCTGTAGTGCGACGCAAGTTGAGTGTGAGCGAGGTGACGTGCGACGTCACCTGTATTGGTGGGTATGTTCTCAGATGCCATATGAACGCCCAGACAGTTTTCTGTCACACTGCGACGCAGTTTGGTCACCAGCAAAGCCTTGTGAGTGGAGCGATTACGATAGAGCAGGCAGGGTTACACTGACACAACGGTGCGCAGTGTCGCCGAATAAAAAATGGAGGGTATCTAGGGATGATATCCGAGGTCTCTTACCCAAGAAGGAAAGAAAAGTGCGCGCTTGATGCCGGTGAATAAATTGCTGAAATATATTGAAGCGAGGTGGAGAGAGGCGAGCGACGTGACAAGTGGCGTGACATTTGTGGGCGGGAGGGTAGGAATATGTCGGACGAGTATTCCGACCGAATTTTGTCACATTCCGTCAACCCATGGTCGTACTAGACCCTATCTAAAAGTTTTCTTGTGGCGAAGAGATCAGAGCTTACGGGGGCACAACCGGGTACCGTATGACCTAACCGAAAATGGAGGATGTTCTGGGATGGTATCCGAGTTCACTGACCCAAAAAGGAAAGAAAAGTGCTGGCTTAACGTCACTGAATAAATTGCTGAAATATATTTGAAGCGAGGTGGAGACAGGCGAGCGACGTGACAAGTGACGTGACATTTGTGGGCGGGAGAGCAGGAATATGTCAGACGAGTATTTCTACCAAATCTGGTCACGATACGTCGACCTCTGGTCACACTAGAGCACATATAGTGGTTTTATTTTTGGCGAATGAACTAGGGCTTACAGTGTTAACACGGTGCACAGTAAAACCAAACGAAAAATGGAGGGTGTCTAGGGATGCTATCTGAGGTCTCTTACCCAAAAAGGAAAGAAAAGTACTGGCTGAACGTCACTGAATAAATTGCTGAAATATATTTGAAGCGAGGTGGAGACAGGCGAGCGACGTGACAAGTGACGTGACATTTGTAGGCGGGAGAGCAGGAACTAGTCAGACGAGTATTTCTACCAAATCTGGTCACGATACGTCGACCACTGGTCATACTAGAGCACATATAGTGGTTTTATTTCGGTGAATGAACTAGGGCTTATAGTGTGAACACGGTGCACAGTAAAACCAAGTAAAAAAATGGAGGGTGTTCTGGGATGGTATCCGAGGTCACCTACCCGAAAAAGGAAAGAAAAGTGCGGGCTTGACACCTCTGAATAAATTGCTGAAATATATTCAAGCGAGGTGGAAAAGAGGCGAAGAGGGTAACAACTAATATGAGATTTGTAGGAGGAAAAGTCAGAATATAACGGATGAGAATTCTGACCGAATTTTGTGACGCTACGTCGACGAATGGCCACGCTACACCCTATCTAGCTAACCTCGTCAAAGTGGAAGCGACGTACCGATATTGAGGATTATCTGGCAATTCCGGCTTGAAAGCCATTCCCAACATTGTGTCGATACAGAGGTGAGTATAGATGAAGAAGAGGGTAAGGAAGAAGCGACATGATTTTAGAAGAGGTGGTCGGCTTTCCCAATACTGTGCCAATGTAGAGGTTGGTCAAGGTAAAAGCGACATTCCGATATTGAGGATTGTCTAGCAATCTCGGGTTGAAAGCGATTCCCAACATTGTGTCGATATAGAGGTGTGTATAGATGAAGAATAGGGTAAGGAAGAAGCGACATGATTTTAGACGAGCTGAAAGAATCTGTTGAGGTGAATGCAACGTTAGGTGGACTGGAGTAGTGGTGACCTTTGGCGAGATGAAGGAGTGACCTCATGGAGAATGTGGAGGGGAATCGGACGAGGAAACAGAGTTGGGGTGCAATACTAGTGGAAAGAAGCGCTAGGGTTTTGATATTCAACTTGAAAAGGGAATATCGGCTTGAGTTTGAGGTACCTTTTATCGTAAGAGCGAGTAAATTGACAAAGAATTTGGCTGGAGTACACTGATACTCGCATTGGTAGGAAAGAAGGGAGCATAGGACGCTGGCAACCCTAACAAAGACAAAACACGACATTTCCGCCATAAAAGGCCACCCTAAGTAGCAAGACGGACGAAAGATGGGGACGAGTCTGGCTTAATATCGGCTCTGAAAACCTTTCCTAATATTGTAACGATATAGAGGTCTGTGTAGTGGCAAGTCGAGCTCGCTGAATACTAGGTGAGGAGAGAGAAAGGCAGGACTGGCTTTTCCAATTCTGTTTCGATACAGCCAGTGACACTAGGGACTTGAAACCTGAGAACATTCTTCCAAGACCCACCACATCCCGCAATAGGAAAACATGTCGAATTGGATGGAATCGTAGGGAGGTAAGATGTACAATCTGAAACCACTGACAGAACAGCCTGATCCTCCAAGACTACGTCGAACGTCCCTTCAGAATATATTCAGAAGATGTTGTGGTCATACATCGTCGTGCTTACTGTTATAGGTATGTCTTGCGCATATTGATAACCGCTATGATGGGCTTTACATTGTAAGGAGAAGAACTGAGTTGCCTTTCCTAAAGCCTTTCCCAACATTTTGCCGATATAGAGGAGGTAGAGGAGCGAGATGAAGGCGTGACCTGATGGAGATGATCTTGGGGTTGATTTTGAGTTCGGTTTGTGCAGAGACACTTTGGCTGAAGGGTCTTGAAGCCTTTCCCAACGCTGTGTCGATATAGAGGTTTGAGATAACCTTAAGCTAAGCACCTTGTAGCTTGCTGGAATCAAGAGTCTTGTCGCAGGTATCGTGACAAGTATTTGGCATCCAAGGGGGCATTCCATTGTACGATGCTGAAAGCTGAAGGGATAATGTTTGGTTTGAAAACCTGGGCTTCTTGCCCACGTTGATAATCTTCGGGTTGATTTTAAGCTCGGTTTAAGCAGAGACACTTGGGTTGATAAGGTGAAGAGTCGGGGATTCAATATTCAGCTTGAAAAGGGAATATCGGCTATGGAAGCCTATCTCTTCAACAGCCGATATTAAAGTCTATATAGCAATCCCGGCTTGAAACCTGAGAACATTCTTCTAAGGGCTACTCTCGCAAAGAGTAAGTAGTATATAGTATCATAGGGAGGTAAGACAGCGAGGTAAGTACGTGTACAATCCGAATCCACTGGGCGAACATGTGCCGATATAGCGCTTTGTGCAGATGGAGACGAGGACGAGTCTGGCTTCTTTGTACTGATTGCCGCTACAGAGGTCTGTGGAGGGATAACACCGAGACTCTACTCAAGGCTAAGCCCTGTGGAGCAAGGGCTAATGGCAACAGATGACCAAATTGACTGGAGCACCGGAATGTTGGAATGAGCGTTGAGGCGACCCTAGTCCTGGCTCAATCCGAATCCACACATTGTGCTGATATAGAGGTTTGTGTGGCAAACCCGGGTTGGCAGAGGAGCGAGATGAAGGCGTGACCTGATGGAGATAATCTTTGGGTTGATGTTTAGCAGAGGTATGCTTGCTGACTTTGGAGCATACTTGGACTTGCGGGATAAGAGGTAAGACAGCGAGGTAAATACGTGTACAATCCGAATCCACTGAATATCCATAAACACCTTTCCCAACATTGTGTCGATATAGAGGTTTGTATGGTGGCGAGATAAACGCGTGACCCAATGGAGAAGAGTTGAGGGTTCGATATTCAACTTGAACAGGGAATATCGGCTTTGAAGCAATATAGGACACCTGAGAACATTCTTCTAATGATTTGGTTAACGGCTACAGATGATCAAATTGACGAAAAATTTGGCTGGAGTACTGAATTGCGCACCCTAGTCTTACGCATATTGATAAAGGAGAGGGAAAGAACTTTCCGAATCCACTGGCAGAACAGATTATATGCAATCTGGAGCGGATGGCGTATATAGGCATAAATGATGGTAAAGCCTTTGTGGACGCTGTGCCGGTATAGAAGTTTAGCCCTATAGGTATCGTGACTAGTATTTGGCGCTACTTGACTTAGGAGCATACTTCGACTTGCGAGATTGGGTGTTGGATTGCTGGAAGCTAAAGGGATAATCCTTGGTTTGAAACCCCCAATCTTTGGTGCGAAGAGCAGATGGAGCGGTGTAACCTCGGAGAACATGCCGATATTGAGGTCTGCAAGGCAATAACGGCTTGAAACCTGAGAACATTCTTCTCACAGGTAGACTAGCTGCCGATATTGAGCTGAGCAGTTCAATACCGGATGACATTAATGCCGATATTCTCCGGTCAAGGCGAATATTGGCTATAGTGGTTTCAGTTCAGATTTGGCTGGGACACGGCCATATTTGATGATGCAGCCATTACCATCACTGATCCCAGTGTTGCCATCATGATGCAGCCCTATTCGACCCAATCCCTTCCTAATAAGGAAATTTGCACTGTGATGCAGCCCTTTACATCAGTGATGCGATCGAATGTGGAGCCATATTTGAGATTTAGAAAACTAGGGCAAGGTCTCGGCTCGGGAGAGGGCGGGAGGGGTGGGGGAGGGTGAAAGCAAGGCGGGCGCGGGTGGAGCCGAGACGCGAGCGTGTGGGGCCGATGACGTGGGCGCGTGTAGCCCCACCTTGTCCGAATCTCCCTGCGCGACCGCAAGCCGAACGAGTAAGAACTCGGTCGGCATCGGCCGACGCGATGAGCGGGAGGGCGGGTGGCAGTGGGCGGGAGGGGCGCGTTGGGCGCGCCGGTGATGCGGCACGTGGTAGGGGCCCTTTACACGAGCCCAGTTTCCCAATTTGGTGGGGAACGGGCGTGAATTGGGTGCGGGAGAGGCCGGGAGGTGGGGGGAGGGTGAAACCGGGACGGTGCGCAGGAGGAGCGGGCTGCGAGTGATCGGTGTGGGCCTGCGTCATTGAATGACGTCACGTCGTCCGATCGCAGGCCTCTGAGCCCGAGCCCGACGTGTGACTCCTAGTCACGCGTTGGCCGACGCGATGGGCGGGAGGGCGGACGGCGGTGGGCGGAAGGGGAGCGCGCGGGGGACGGTAAAGCGGGGGTGGAGGGATACATTACACGAGCTTAAACTCCAAATTTGGAGTCAAACGGGCGGGAATTGGAGCCGGGAAGAGCCGGGAGGTGTGGGGAGGGTGAAACCTGAGACAGGTGGCAGCGGACCGAGCTCTGGCTCGATCGGGTGGGGCCTGCGTCATTGTATGACGTCAGGTCGTCCGATCGTGGGGCCCCGATCGCAAGCCCATTGTGTGACTCCCCGTCACACGTCGGCCGACGAGTGGGCGGGAGGGCGCCGACGACGACGGGAAGAAGGCGGCTGAGTTGGGCCGCGGGGAGTTGGGCGGGAATGTGGAGGGGGGTATACGCGACCCCGCCTGTCGAATTTGGAGCCGAGCGGGCCAGGATTGGCCGAGAACGACCGGGGCCGGGTTGGGGAGTAGGTTGGAAGCAGCGGGGGCGGGACGGCGGGGGCCAAGGGCTCGACCGTTCGGGCTGAAAATTTCAGCAGTTGTCGGGGCAATACGTTCGAGCTGAACGCTGCGTTTTGGCGGGCAACGAGCAAGAACTGGGGGCGGGGTAAACGGGGGAAGGTGGAAGGTGGTCGATTTGGCAAGTGGCGGCGGGCAGGAACGAAGCGGTGGTTGCCCGCGGTTTTCGCGCTATGGAGACCGATGCTAGAGCCCAGTAGGTTGCCGCAGTTTGGCGGAAATCGGCCGAGAGAAGACTTCGGGGTGGGCGAGACAAGTTTCTGCCTCTTGTGGGCGATGTTTCGAACGAGGGGCAAGAACGGAGGCAGCGGTGGGCGCGCGAATGCACGCGTATCAAAGTAGAGGGGCGTCCCGGACGCTGCTAAGAAGATGGGCCCGAACGGGCAAGAACTGGGGGCTGGAGGTCGGGGACAAGTTTGGGTGAGCTGTCACCCACCGGCCGGATTTGGGCACTCACCTGCCCTTTCTGGCAGCCCAGCCCGCCCTCTACCTTCCTCTGCACCCTCCCTACCTCCCTCCCTCTCTCCCCCCTTTCTACGCCGCCACTCGCGCTCGTCGTCGCCCGTGGTGGTGGTTGAGAAGAGAGAAGGGTGGCGTGAGAGCCCGGCCTCGGTCGCCGATCCGGAACGCCGGGCTGGAGAAAATAGAGTCGTGGGGTGGTATGTGTGTTTGGGGGAGAGAGAAGTGCCGGGGGATGTGGCGGGAAGGCGGCGCGTGTGTGGGGGAGGGCGTGTGTGGGCGGACGCCATGTGTGCTGTGGCGGGAGGCACTTCAGCGCGTGGCTGGGCGGTGGCCTGTGTGCGGGAAGGTGTGTGCGGGCGGGCGCGTTGGGGCCATCAGCTGTCAACCGAACATGTCGGGCTCGCGTGGTAGTGGGAGGTGCTGTTGCGGTAGAGGCCATCAGCTGTCAACCCTACATGTCCGGCTCGCATGGTAGTGGGAGGTGCGTTTGCGCAGATGCCCTCCCGCACACACGGAATTGGCTGAGCGGGCACCAACGGCGTGGGCAGGGAGGTGCGCTGTGCGTGTGTGCGCAGGGACGCCGCCGCTGCGCAGGAGGAGGAAGAGAAAGCGGCGCCGGTGTATGCCGGAGACGGCCGGCGCTGTGCGCGCAGGGCGCAGGCGCAGGCGCAGGGGCCATCAGCTGTCAACCCTACATGTTCGGCTCCCGATCGATCGCTAGGTGTGGAGTGACTTGCCTGCGACGCGGGCGGAAGTGATCGGTGCGCTGTCACTGACATTTGCGTCGCGCTGACAGGCGCCCGGCCAGAGACGTGATGGCGGGTCGGAATAGTACTAGTGTCGGGCTGGCGTCGGGTCTCAGCTGACAACGCCCCAGTTCAAACTGGAAGACATATCACATAGCATCTCTGTCGATGCTGGCCGGCGCCTCAAGTACCACATGGACTGGTTCGCTCGCCAGGCTGCCAAAGACGTTCGTTACATGCGGTGAGTGCCAGTGCGTGTTGTTTTCATCCGCTTATTTTCCCAGCTTCACTCACAATGCACACCAAATATATGCCGAGCAGACGCCAGCTGAGCTCCAAATGACCGACAATGCTGTTATCACTGTTTCCCTGGAGACCCAGGTCATCATCCAGATGCGCGGAATCAACTACAAGTGGCTTTTGCAAACGGTATTCACCAACCTCGACACTCCAATGTCGTTTCTCAAGTCGGATCACGCACACGCAATCAAGCGAGATGTTGCCAGTCTTGTGTATGCGCTGCCCGCTGCTGTCCTCTTTGCTGACACGTCTGCTCAGCTTTTCCTACGACAACATCGTCATCTCCGACAACGACACGCCTCGCTTGCTCAGGCTTGACAGAATAATGGAAGTGATTCTAGTCGAAGACAAAATGTAGACTGCGCAGGATAAACTAATAACGCCGCTAGCCATATTTGGTCAAGCTGTTTTTTTTAAGCTCGTGCAATACAAAAATGGTATGCAATACAAAAATGGCAAGGAGCACCTCTATAATGATGGTCTGTGTGTCGAACACATGGCAGCTGTGACTGTCACTGACATCAATCTCTACTGCAAACAACCATGTCGTCTGACTCCCCTGGTGCGTTCCTCCCCCCCGTTCCTGCTCCCGCTGACGATACTAGCAAAGAAAGAACGCATGAGCACGGAGGAGGTGGAGCTTGGTGCGTCGCAGCATTGCTTTGTCCCCTGCTGACCATCGATTAGCCCTGCGAGTGGCACCGTCCAACGACGTGGCAGACAACATGATAGAGTGGATGGCAGAACAGGACTTGCGCTGGGAGCGTTTCAAGAGGTACACCACGACGTTCAACCACCGCCTCCAACGTGCCCTGGAGGGTATTATCAAACACTGCCCCGGCGACGAAACCGTGCGCGACAACGTAAAGGACATCTTGGACGCCGTCGAGGCCTATGCTGGCTTTTTCAATTGGCCAATGCCCGTCGACTCGTCCGACGATGAATCTGTTTCGGCTGCGTAACATGTCCTATCTGTGCTGTATCGACGATCTATTGCTATCTTTGCTGCTGTTTGTATCGACTCTGTATTCAATCTAATCGCTGTACCCCATGTCCTCGTGCGCCATTGTGCCCCAAAAAAGTCGACAAGCGCACCGTCCGTCCTGTTTCTGCTGGTGTGCCACCGAGAATATCCAGCACGCACGACCCAATGCGGTAGAAAAGCGCCTCGATTGCCCCGACATGGGCGTTGTGTGCGTGGTCGAGCAGGTCCTGCGAGTAGCGGAGAAAGACGTCGTACACGGGGCTCGAGCAGTTGGCAGCGACGATGTTCGCGTGGCGGTCGTGGTGGTACACCAAGTAAGCATGCGTAAGAGTGCGTTTGGTGAGGCCGTAGCAGACGGAATCAGCAAACGACGGCGACATGGGCCGTTTAAAGTCGTATTCGCACTCCTCGCGGAACAGTCCCGACACAGACATCGCGCAGTTGTCCATGTACTTGGCCGAAAGCAGCAGCCCGACCTCGACCGACAGCTGGGGGACCAGCACACGACTGGTCGCGTGGACACTCCGGGAAGTGTAGATGGTGCAGTTGGAAGTACGAGGGACGATGGCGTGCAGAAAGCTCGTGGCGATATAGTACCACAGATGTGCAGCCCGGACAGCAAACGAGACAGTCGGTGCGGTGGTGTAGAAATGCAGCAGAGCGACCAGCAGACGCTTGACACGGTCCATGGTGCGGGGGTTAACTGGGGCCGTCAGTCACCACCAAGAGCAGGAAGAACACGCACGAGGAACCATCCCCATAAAGCTGCCCCGCAGACTCTGCCTCACAAGGTACCCGATGTGGCTGAACTGCCGCTGCACCGCGTCTACGGTTGCCGTCGCCGACAAGCGGTACACGTTGGGCCCGTTGGGGTCGTTCCGCGCCCGGATCCATCGCCCTATCATCGCTCGGTGCACCGCTGCCACCGCAGCTGGGGTATTCTCGAATGACTTGATGGTATCGAGGACCTGCTTCCGTATACGCGCGACGCGACATGAGAGAGGAAAAGAATGATGTCACTTGTTGACGTCACAGCTACACCTCTATACGATCCAGGCCAAGCTCCTCCATCTGATCACGAATGTTTTTCATCAACCCGCGCAACCGCGCCTCCTCCAGCTGCCCACCTGCCATCACTGCTTCCAAGCCCACCACGTATTGGTACAGCGCCCTACCCCAGAAGACCTGTCGCCAGTGATTGCGAAGGATGTGCTTTGCCGGTTGAGTATCTTGGCAGTACAGGATGCCTTGCTCACCTGTTCCTTGGACTGGCACTCTGCTCTCAATGTTTCGATATACGCCGCTTCAACATGAATGGTTTCCTGGTTTTTTGCTCTGAGGACCTCCATAGCTTCGAGGAGCGCCTGGAGTGCTGCGTTCTGCAAGCGAAGGTCGGCAACAGTGGGCTGGCGAATGGTAGTCATGGTGGTTCGAGTCAGAAAACGATTGACGTGTCACGTGTACAATGACTCATCAACTACTTGACGCCGCCTCAAACTCCCTCTGAATCTCTCTTGCACACGCTAGCACCTGCCCGATGTCTGGCTGCTCACGCTGCATCTCCTCCTCAATGTCTTTCAAACCCTCTGCCGCCCTTTCAAACAATATCGACAGTGGCGCGATGTGCTTGTTGATATACTGCACTGTATTCAGTAGCTGGCTTGTAGGGCGGGATTATGCTCACCAACACACGGTTGTCGTGCGTCTTCTGCAATTGCTGTTTAACCTCCGCTTGGACGGAACGAACAACATCGTCCAGGGCGCTGAGTGCGTTGATTCTCTCGATGGCCTTTTCAAGCTCCGCATTCTGCAGCTGGAGGGTGACACGCTCGTCCTAAGCGGGGTGAGCTCGCGGTAAGCTCGGGGTTCGCTCAGCGTTGTGAGCCGGTACACTCACGGCCATGGTAGTACGAGTCAGAGATGATTGATGCACGTGCTGTTACCGTCACATATCTAGTACACTACAGCTCTATACGATCACAGCCCAGGCTCTCCATCTGATCACATATCTTTTGTGTCAATCCACGCAACCGTGCCTTCTCCGGCTGCCCACTAGCCATCTCTGCTTCAAAGCAATCCATGTAATATTGCAGCTTCTCACTGCAGTACTCTAGCGCTGAGCGATTGCGAAGCACATACTACCACCGGTTCAGTATCTTGGCTGTACAGTATGCTGCCTCACTTACGTCGTAATTGTTCCAGCACCTCTGTCTCAAATACTTGATAGACGCCGCCTCCGCATGAATGGTTTCCTGGTCTTGGGCTCTAAGGGCCTCCAGAGCTTCGAGCGCCTTTTGGAGCGCTGTGTTCTGCGAGCGGAGGTCGGCGGCTTGGGCCATGGTGGTACGAGTCAGAAAGTGATTGACGTGTGACGACACACGTGATGATGCTACTTTACACCACACCGTTGACTCAAACTTTCTCCAAATCTCTCTTGCATACTCCAGCACCCGCTCCATGTCTGGCTCCTCACGCCTCAGCTCCCTCTGAATGCCTTTCACACACTGTTTTGTAGTTGTATACATTATCTTCACTGGCGGGTCGTACTTCTTGAGCTGCTGTGCTATATTCAGTGGCTGGTTCATCGGAGGGCAACACTCACCAATACAAGGTTGTCGTTGTCCCTCTGCAACCGCTTTTTGACCTCCGCTTGGACGGCAAGGACGACTTTGTCCAGAGCTCTCAGCGCTTTGATTTTCTCGATTGCCTCTTGAAGCTCCGCATTCTGCCGCTCGAGGTCAACGATCTCGTCCTAAGGAGGGTGAGCTTCAGTGTTGTCAGCGGGGTCCACTTGGGTGCCACTCACGGCCATGGTGGTACGAGTCAGAAAGTGATTGACGTGGCACGTGGCAAAAAGCTCAATGATATTTTGGCGGTATAATATCCACTCCAGGGTCGAACTGGAATGCTATCCATCCGATGACGCGCTGTCACCGTCACACTGACATCCATCTCTGCTCATACTACCATGTCGAGTGCGTCGCTGTCTGCCCTCTCCCCTCCTGCTAACGTCCCCAAAGCCGACCCCGAGCGCTGGAACCGGCTCTACGAAAACACCACCGAACTCAACCGTCGTCTCCGCCGCGCACTCGTTGGGTTGCTCGACGGATGTCCATTGGAGAACGAGCCAGAGAAAACGGCAGCATGGTACCCTGTCCTGCGCAGCGGGCTCGAAGACATCCTCGAAGCCATCCAGGCGTATGACCAGGCGACCCGTAGCGATGGGTTCATGAAGCCCAAGGTGTGTGCTGTCTGCCTCACAGACAACGACTGATGGTAGTCTAGCAACTCGCAAGCCCTGCGAGCCCCTCTGACGATGAAAGACGTGAATTTGTTTCCTTAATTCTTGTAACAGCTTGCTCTGTAATTCAACCCTTGTTCCGTGCCTGCTCCACCACCGCCGCTTCCACCTCTTCCAAGCATATGCCCATCTTTTCATTCAGTGCGACGACGAGCGTCGTCAGTTTTTCGGCGGTCTATAACGCTGTCAGCATGCTGGCATAAAGATACTCGACTCGCACCTCGTGCTGGTTCTCGAGCCAGAGAATGAGTTGTTTGGTGGTGTGTACTTGGCCAACATCGTCGGGCATTGTCATCGCCTGCACGGGCGGCAATAGTGTCGCGCAGCTCGTCGAGGGCAGTGTTCAGTGCTCGAAGCACGTCGTTATCAGCCATGGTGGTCAAAGTAAAGGTGTGATTGATGTGACGCCACATCACAATACATAGTGCTGTACATTTACCAACAACGCTTCCAGGCAATCGTTAAATATCGTATCGTCACTCGCCGTCGCCACGGCCTGCATCAAGCCCACCGCAACATACTGCTGCTCCGCCGCTTGTCTGCTCAGCATCGTCTCGTCGAGTGCATGCGCCTCCATCACGGCAACGAATATTCGGCCAGTACCTCGTCCATGTTGTGTGCATCGGAAAGCAGCGCGAGAGTCGAGGAGGGATGGGCAAGGAATGTCGTGCCAAACTGGATAAGCGTCAGTAGTGCATCGCCAAAAAAAAAACAAGAACCACGCACCAGCTCAAACAAACGACAGGCCAGGCTGCGCGCGTAAAGGTCCTGCTCCCGACCAGGACTATCCAACTTGTCGGTAATCTTCGCCTGCTCCTCTTCGACAAGTTGCTCCCATTTGAGCTCGGTGTGGATGGCGTGGAAGAGCTCGATGCGGGTTTGGAGGTAGCGGTCGACGGCAAGCCCACTGACAATGAAGGAATAGCCCTAGGCCGGTCAGCATAACATCTCGAGCTTGCAGTACACGCACCTCCTCGTCCACTATGTCTTTGATGTTCAAATACATCTCCCCCACCGCCTTGGCTGGAGCGCCCGTCGCCAGTGCATGCACTTCCAACGCGTCGTTCCACTCAGCATCCTCCTCGAATCCACTGACGAGTTGCCCTAGATAGCAGAGTTGATGTGCGCGAGTATAGAGAGGAGCAGGGTGGCGGACAGCGTCAAAGACATTGGTCGGCTGGAGCGGGTGGTCGATGGCAGCACGGATTGTGTTGATGATGTCGACAACGGACTGGCTAGCGCGCTCTTGAGACGAGGGAGAGACGACAGCAGGGGATGTTGGCGGAGACACGATGCGGACCTGTCGTCTTAGCCAGCGCACGCAAGACCGACAAGACTGACCTTCTTCTTCGCTGGACTACTGCTAGGGATGTTTTCCTTATCGCGGGATCTTTTCTGAGGGAGGTCGCACAGCGGCGTGCTCTTGGGGAGACGCGCCTCGATAGCAGTGACAAGCGGTTGCAAGACGGACATGGTGGGAAAAGACAAGAAGGATTGATGGCGTTACCGTGACGTCACACCTGACATCAATCTCTGCCATGCCCAAACGACCCACCGCTCCGCCCCGTCAGTCTGGCCACTGTGTCTCTCGTCGATCGTCTACCTACATAATGAGCGCACAAGCACAAAAGGCTCTCGAAGGTGCGTCGCAGTGGCACTGTGCCAGCGGCTCCCTGACAAATGCCGCCAGACCAGAAAAAGATCGCCTTTTACAAAGAAGAGCTCTCCGTCCGCCCAGACACCGACCATCTCCTTGCTGGTGGCACCGAGCCTGCGACAAAAGACGACGTGGCAGCACTGGCCCGCTGGACAAAGGAGCACGACGAGCGCACACTGCGCCTTCTTGTCAGCAGCAGCAGCATCCATGCCCGGATGCACGACACCATCCATGGTATTCGCAAAGACGACGACGACGACGAGTGCAAGTGCAGAGCAGAGTGTATATGCGAGGAGTACAGGGGTGAGGAGCCGGAGGAGAAGATCAGCATGGGCCTGCACCAGATGGAGAAGCTGCTGGCGGAATGGGAGGCCAACTGCAAGTCCGAGGCCATTTTCCTCCACCGCTGCATGTCGAACACACCGGGCGACAAGGTTGACGACGAGACTGCGCTCCGCCATGCGCACGTTGTCGAGGTCATTGCCGAACGTTTCGAAGAAGAGCCGCCGTATAAGAGAAGACGGATGTCGTAGTCGTACAACAATTGGCATCACATCTGACGTCACTCTTCACTCTTTGCCATGACTTCCACCCAGCCCTACATTGCCCCCGACCGCATGTGGATGAGCTCTGCTGAGCAAAAGGCCCAAGACGGTGTCGTATTAGAAGGCTGTTGTTCTACACAATGAACAGATACCATCACAAAAAAACCATTCTTGTTTGACATTAGTGACCTTGCTGGGTTTGACCCAGTGAGCCCTTGCACGGAATCGCTATCAAGCAAAGTTACGTCCACCACACCCTTCTTGCTTTCAATACAGCCACCCTCCATGACTACCTTGTTTGGACACCACCATCGACTCCAATTCATCACCGAAGCGTTATTGAAAAACATCAACGATATGAACTTAAATTCTCATCACCTTGCTGGGTGTGAACCCAGTTGCCCTGTACATCTCGACTTGCCATCATTGTACTGATGGGGCCATTTCAAGGCTTGTGGTAGACATAGCTCTCGGTCTGATATCACTCGTTCAGCCAAGAGCGGGAATGTAATTGGAAAAAGTGACATGTCTGCGCGGCATTGCGTCTAGACTGGTTTGAACCAACTTACATCCATATACTAGTGGCACTTGGGTTAGCACTAGAATATAGTAGACGTAATGTGCTATGAATTCTTCCGGGACCTGAACCAGCCACTGTGTAGCATGCAGGACTCATCTACTGCTTACTATAAAAAAGTTCGATCTTTATGCCGCAAAGCACGTTCATCAGGTTCGAACTGAGGAAGGCTGTGTACTTGTCAAATGTGTAACACCCCGTCTCACTTCAGTCGTCATGTTGGGCGGGAGGGCATCAAATTCACAGAAAGAGGCCATTGCCGGTGATGTTCACTTCGGCAATACCGATTCTTCATCTCCGAGTCCAGTTCTCTCCAGGCTCGCCTCGGTACATGGTAGGATCGTCCACCACACTCATTGCTACCGCCTGTAAAAAAGCCGGCCACAAGTTGTCATTAGATTCGTAGAGAGCGGGTATTGCCGAGGGGACATTTGTTTACGGAACATTCCCGATCTGTATTGTTAATCGCGGCTTGTCAAAACATTTACGCGACAATTGTCGCTTATACGTAAGTAAATTTGGTTGGTACATTAGCATCGGACAATAGGGATATTCGCCGCTGTCATTGCCGCCTCCACCTTCTGCCGAATCTCCACATCCGTCCCACATATCGTCCCATCAAAGAACTCGGTGTGGTTTCGACCGCAGCCGCGGCATCGCACGCGTCTGAGCCACGCGCCATGGACATGGTCGAACGCGTCATGCTCGACGTGTTCTTCCCATCCGGTTAGTAGATAGAAGAAAGAAGAAATAAACGTACCGAGATGAATACGTTTCGCGGCCCAGTAGATGAACAACATCTTGTAGTCCACGCCGACGCATTTTTGGCAATGTTGTTTGAAGCGTGGCTCGGCGTCCACGGAGTGCCCGATCTTAATCGCGCGCGGCTGGCCAGGCGCGGACCCGGGGACCTCTATGATGTAGATGTTGCCGCTGCCGTCTCGCTTGTCGGGGTGTCGGTTGATGCGTACAGGGTCGGCGCGGGGCATGTCGCGCAGGAGGGCGGTGGTAGATGAGGGAGCGCGGGAGTGGTGGGTGAGCAGGAGACCGTCGGCGGTGTGCCGTTGGCGGTGTGCAGCTGTTTGCATTCCGGCAGTTTCGTTGCCGTCGACGTGTGTGACGAGCAACTGGTGGCTCGACTGGCCGCAGCTGCCCGGTGCGTGCTCGTTTGGTCTCAGTACATACGCAAAGGCTTTCCCGAGACCCAGATACGAAGCCGAGCGCGGGCCGAATGTTGCAGCCATCATCGGCAACGGCCCGGCGCATTGGCTTTGATAGGATCACAACGCTACTACTGTTCAACTATGCTCGCGCTCGAATATGTCCTGGCTGAGTTTGATCTGACTGCTAGCTGTATGTTCATGCATACAATAAAAAGTCCGTCGTTGACCTACACACACCTTCATCAGGTTCGAACCAATGAATGCTGCAGTCTAGTTCAACAAGCACTATAGCGTTTGATTGAAGCCGTAGTACTATATTAATATAACATAGGTATTCTACTGACTACTGTGAACTACGCGAGCTCCATTCGGGAGTCTGACTGGGAACCGGCGGCAAAGGGAGAGGGAAGGCGGAACAGAAGCGTGGTTGGCAGCAGGCAACGAGCGGGAGTGTCGGGGGCAGAAGCGTGAGGAAGAATAGCCCCATGTTGCTCTGGATCTCCCCACACGCCTGCAATCCAAACGAGTAACCACTCACTTGGCATCCGAAAGCCAAACGAGCAAGAACTCGCTTGGCAATGGCCGACGCGATGGGCGGGAGGCGAGCCACGAGCGGCGGGAACGAGAAGCGGCGGGGGTAGCGCGAGGGGGCCAGAGTGTGGAGGAGGGTTGTCCCAGCTTGCTTGTCGAGTCTGGCGTGAAACGGGCCGGGTTTGGGCTCGGGAGAGGGCGGGAGGAGTAGGGCAGGGCCAAACGGAGGCGCATGCGGCGGGAGACAAGGTGTAGCCGCGTCTGGCTGCTTACGTAGGGCCGAGTGGCCTCCCGCTGCCTGGATCTCGTCCCCCGGCCGCAAGCTGAACGAGTCGAAACTCGCTCGACATCAGCCGACACGATGGGCGCGAGGGCAGGTGGCGGCGGGCGGGAGGGGCGCGTTTGGCGGCCCGGAGCTGCGGCGGAGTGTTGGAGGTCTAAACACGAGCCCAATTGCCCAGTTTGGAGGGGAACGGGCTGGAGCTGGCCGAGGGAGGAGCTGGGAGGTGGGGGAAGGGGGAAAAGGAGAACTGAGGGCCGAGGACCGACGCTGCGATCGATCAGGTCGGGTGCGCGTCAGTGGATGACGTCACCATACGCGAACGCAGCGCAGCGCTCCTGACCCCGACGCGTAACACGCCGTCACACGTCGGCCGACGCGACTGGCGGGAGGGGCGGGTGGCAGTGGGCGGCAGGGCGCGGTTGGCGGCGCGGTTGTACGGCGGGGTGTGGGGATGCTGTAGACGAGCCCAGTTTCCCAATTTGGAGGGAAACGGGCGGGAATTGGAGCCGGGAGGAGCCGGGAGAAGGGGAGGGTGAAACCGGGGACGGCGCGCGCAGGACCGAAGCTGCCAGTGATCGGGGGCGGGCCTGCGTCATCGGGTGACGTCACGTCGTCCGATCGCAGCGCTCTGAGCCCGAGCGCGACGTGTAACATCCTGTCACATGTCAGCCGACGCAGTGGGCGGGAGGGCGGGGCGCGATGGGCGGGAAGGAGTGGCGGCGGCGGCGGCGGACGTGGATGAGGGGGTGGAGACACGTTGTCTGAGCTCCTCTGCCGCGTTTGACGCGAAACGGCCCACGTTTGGCGTCGGGAGAGGGCGGGAGGAGTGGGGAGGGTAAAAAGGAGGCGGGCGCGGGTAGAGCCGGGAGGGGTGCGTGGCGGGCCGATTGCGCGGGTGAAGGTAGCCCCATGCTGCCCAAATCACCACGCGCGACCGCAAGCCGAACGAGTAAGAACTCGCTCGGCATCGGCCGACACAGTGAGCGGGAGGGCGGGAGGACGGCGGGCGGGAGGGCGCGCGCAGCGGGACGGGAAGGCGGCGGGGTGGAGGGATATCTTAGACGAGCCCAGATTTCCATTTTGGAGGGAATCGGGCGGGAAATGGTGGCGGGAGAAGCCGGGAGGTGAGGGAAGGGGGAAATGGGAGAAAGGTGGCAGCGGACCGTGGCCTTGCTCGATCGGGTGGGGCCTGCGTCATTGTATGACGTCAGGTGGTCCGATCGTGGGGCCCCGATCCCGAGCCTGACGTGTCACTCCCCGTCACACGTCGGCCGACGCAGTGGGCGGGAGGGCGGGCGACGACGACGAGCCGGAAGGCGGGCGCGTTGGAGCGCGGGACTTGGGCGGGAATGTGGAGGGGGCTGAGACGAGACTGTGTGTCGAATATGGAGCCGAACGGGCCAGTATTGGCCAAGAACGAGCGAGGCCGGGCTGGGGGGTGTGCAGGAAGTGGCGGGCGGGCGGCGGGAGCCAACGGGTCGGCCGTTCGGGCTGAAAATTTCAGCGATTGGCGGGGTGTGTTGTTCGAGTAAAACGCTGGAGTTTGAGCGCAGCGAGCAAGAACTGGGGTCGGGGTAAACGGGGGAAGGTGGGAGGTGGTCGATTTGGGAAGTGGCGGCGAGCGCGAACGCCTCGGTCGTTGCCCGTCGTTTTCGCGCTATGGGGACCGATGCTAGAGCCCAGTATATTGCCGCAGTTTGGCGGGAATCGGCCCAGAAACGACTTCGGGGTGAGCGGGACAAGATCTGGCCTCTTGTGGGCACTGTTTCGAACGACGCGCAAGAACGGCGGCAGCGGCGGGCTCGCAGATAAGGTCGATTTGAAGTGGAAGGGCGTCCCGGACGCTGTTCAGAAGATGGGCCCGAACGGGCAAGAACTGGGGGCTGGAGGTCGGGGACAAGTTTGGGTGAGCTGTCACCCACCGGCCGGATTTGGGCACTCACCTGCCCTTTCTGGCAGCCCAGCCCGCCCTCTACCTTCCTCTGCACCCCTCCCTACTTCCCTCCCTCGCTCTCCCGCCCTCCTACGCGCCGCTACGCGCTCGTCGTCGCTGGTGGTGGTGGTTGAGAAGCAAGAAGGGTGGCGTGAGAGCCCGGGCTCGGGGCCGATCCGGAGCGCCGGTCTGCGAGAATTGTGGGCGCAGGGGTGTGTGGGGAAGGGAGAAGTGCCGGGGATGTGGAGGGATGGTAGTGCGTGTGTAGGGAAGGTGTGTGGGGAAGGTGTGTGTGGGCGGTAGGTGGGCAGGCGCAATGAGCCGTGGTGGGAGACGCTTCAGCGCGTGGCTGGGCGGTGGCCTGTGTGCGGGGAAGGTGTGTGCGGGTGGGCGCGTTGGGGCCATCAGCTGTCAACCGAACATGTCGGGCTCGCGTGGTAGTGGGAGGTGCTGTTGCGGTAGAGGCCATCAGCTGTCAACCCTACATGTCCGGCTCGCATGGTAGTGGGAGGTGCGTTTGCGCAGATGCCCTCCCGCACACACGGAATTGGCTGAGCGGGCACCAACGCGCGTGGCAGGGAGGTGCGCTGTGCGTGTGTGCGCAGGACGCCGCCGCTGCGCGCAGGAGGAGGAAGAGGAAGCGGCGCCGGTGTATGCCGGAGACGGCCGGCGCTGTGCGCGCAGGGCGCAGGCGCAGGGGCCATCAGCTGTCAACCCTACATGTTCGGCTCCCGATCGATCGCTAGGTGTGGAGTGACTTGCCTGCGACGCGGGCGGAAGTGATCGGTGCGCTGTCACTGACATTTGCGTCGCTGACAGGCGCCGGCCAGAGACGTGATGGCGGGTCGGAATAGTACTAGGCGAGACGCAGTCACGGTTGTGGATTGCGTGTTGAATGTTGCAAGCTGCCTCGCGAATCCAGACAGGCGCCGTTGTTCCTGCGTGACCCGCAGCGCTTCGCAAGTTTGTAAACCCGCCGCCGTCATAGCCTCGCGCCTGTTGTATGGGCAGTGCATGGCGAGCGAGAGGTGGCAATACGCCCGGCGGAAGAGGCAATAGGGCCCCGTCAGAAAAAGCTTTCGCGGTCCTCGCCGTCAGCGAGAAGCTCATGGAATAGGCAAGCACGCACGTTGTCGCCTGCTGGCCTCCCTTGCCTGCTGATTCGTTGTGGCGCGTAGATATGTACGGTGGGGCGTGCAGTCTACCTCCCGCGGAAACGTGATAAAGAGCCCTTGCTCCCAAGCCGGTCTGTGATGAATTAGCACTTTCACACAGCAGCAGAGATGGCGACGCACCGTCTGCGGGACACAGCAGACCCCGGACCTCTCCACCTCTTTCCCAGCCCTCTATACTCCTGTCTAGTCCACCAGCAAAGGGTTCGAATAGTGTGCAGTGCTATCGGCAGAAATCGCGCTTCAGCACGCAAAACAGAAAACATCAAGGAAGGGACTTACGTGGGGCCTACACGCCGTGCTCATCGCATTTGGGAGCGGGACACCGCTCCTGACGACGATGACCAGCTAACGTGGCGCTGGAAGGAGGCAGTGGCGTGTGCGCCGGTCGTCGTGGTGGTGCGGAGTAAAGATCGGCGAAGTCACATGTCTTCGGGCCGATCTCGCCTCTCTCTTTTATACCACGACCATGCCGCGAACACCTGTCGCCCCGCGCAGTGGCTCTCTCTCTCTACGCGCCCCTCGGGAGGGCTGGAAGATGCTGGGATAGCCTCACGGTGCGTTAATTGTTTGCCATTTCGTGTCGCTGCTGTGCTGACCGTCCCCGCTCAGTACGACTGTACAAGTCTGCTTGCGCTGGCCGGAATAAGGGTGGGATGGATGGAGTCGAAGGCAGATGACTCAGAGCGGGACTGCGGGCTCGGATCCAGCATCTACTCAAGCAAAGGAGAGTCGGACGGGGAGGATAATCGAGGAGGAGCTGTCGCGAACAGCGAGAACCAACTTCCCCTCATGCAGGCGGCCATGTCGAGCCAGGTATGCTTCTTACCTTGTTTGCTCAATGCTGACCTTTGTATTGGACAGCATCGCCCGTGAGGCTAGGGAGAGAATCGATGGTGCTAGTCTTTACTCATGTCGGACTTCCTAGCTTTTTGCTCTCTCAGTTACATCATGCTCCCAATGCCGACTCTGTTCCAAAAATGACACCCGACGACAACGACGTCTGCACAGAGTGTGAAGATGAGGCAGTCATGCGTCAAATCTGGAAACTAAGCGCTCCGTCGCAACCAGAGGATGAATCGAGGGATGGTACGACGGTCGTAACGAGGGACTGAGATTGTCGTCAATTTTTGGGTCAACAACACGCATACATTCCGCGTGTTTTTTCATTTTGCAGAGTCGGTAGGGAGTCATTCCCGACAAAGAAAGGTGCCTGATTACTTCTGAAGGATCGGCATAACGCTTCTGCAAGCTTGTCGCTTCAACAGTTAACCACCATGCGTCATCTCTCCCCGTGTGTATTTATATCATCTGGTATGGCGGAATGCTAACAAGTCACTCAGCAACGACTCGTCGCAAAGTATGACTATCACAAAGCCTGGGAGGAATCGCCACGCGGCAAGCTTCGAATCTTTGCTCAACGAGCATTAATAGCCCTCTACTGTAGAGGTAAAGCGCACAAGAAGCTTCATGCGGGTGAGCATCATCGGGTTCCCATCTAACTACCACAGCATGTTACCAGCCCTTTGTCGGAAGTATTTCGAGGCAACCAACGGGATCCGCGCCGGCACAGCCCACATCTCATGCTTCCTCTTTCCCTCCTCCTTACTCCTCTGGTGGCAAAGGCAGCCGCACAGCTACCAGGCCCATCCTGGCGGGTTCGTGCCTTCTTTCGCTGGCTGTCATGGCTCACTCCCAACCCACAGAAACCGAGTATCACAACCTCGCTCGAAGACCGGATCAGCGTCGCCCAAGGGGCCATCTCGCGGGCTATCTCGCAGCTGGATAGCACGAACTTTATGTTTCCCGATCCAAGTAAGCTGTTGACCGAGTGCAGAAGCTCACCTACAGCGTTGTACAGCCCACTCTTACCCGCGATCCGGCACGCTCTACTCTCAACTCGCGGAGTTCGATCAGCTCACCAACCAGTCGCGGTACGCTGCGGATTTGGGAGGATATTATGGCTCAGCGAAGACGGTGCTCGACAACATGGGAGCAAAGAACTTCTCGGGCTTCAATGTAGTGAGTGTACTCACGCGTGGTTTCTTGGTCTTGTTCCAACTTCAAACTTTCAGCGTCATTCATTAACATCAGGACAATTGCCAGTGATAATGCGGGGACTTGGTTGATTAGCTCAACGATGGCCTGTGTGTAGTCTCTATCTTGTTTGCGACATCTGAACTTGTTATAGGACCTTCGGACACGGGGCTGCTATCGCCTACAAAACCTACAATGTCCCTATCTTTCTTCAGTATGCGAAACAGTCGTGGTGGGCAGCAGTCCCGTACACCCTCACGCAAACAGCGCTTGACGCGGGAAAAGATCGCGTCCAAGAGTTTCAACCTCAGCTCGTCATGTCAAGGCAGTATGTGCTTTTCTCCACCGAGGCAACCCCAGCTCATGGTCATTGCACAGTTAGCATGGCTGGCGGGGTATTCTGGGTGCGCTCCCCTTGTGTGTTATGTTTTCATCATGTTGTCTAACATAGCATAGAACAAAGATGTGAACAACTCTGACATCGTCGCATGATTGCGACAGGGTGCGTATCAGCGAGAACGGGTTTTTTGTGTGTTACTGACACCTGTTACAGCGCTTTTTTCATGTTCGTCCCTCCATGATCCACCGCACATGCAAAAAATCTCATTTGTCCCTTCCTGCAGCCTTTCGGCCATGCTGGCCGGAGCAACCCCCGGACGCAATGTACCTTGCCGCGGCAGTCCAGTCCATGTCATTCATCCGCTCGCATCTGTACAACGACCAAGGTCTCGTTAGGGACGGGATATCTGCTCGCGCCACGGACAACTGTGCGCTGGACAAGGTCGGCCTATTCGCATACGACTCGGGGCCTATGATCGAAGGGCTCGCGGTCTTGTACTCTGTCTCGCAGAACACGACTTATCGCGACATGTCCGTCTTGTGCCTGGTTTCCTCCATTTTCCCCACTGAAGGCATCCAAACAGGCTCGATGAGCTGATAAGCGCCGCTCTCAAGACGAACAGCTGGCAGAATGAAACTGGAATCATCCAGAACGGCGGTGCGTTTCGACTCTGGTGCCCATGAGCATTCAGAAATGACCGTCTTTCAAGTTGGTCACACAGGCGACATGATGATACCTCGCGCGTTGGTGGCCGCATATTCCCGCAATGCAACCAGCCCCTCCCTGAGACCATCCATCCGCGCATACCTAGCTGTCCAGGTGCGTGTGTGTCTCCTTCCAAACCGAGACCTTCACGGAGCATAGTATAACGCCGTCGCGGATCTCGCAACACAGAACAACAGTAATATTTATGGCGCGTATTGGAGTGGACCTGCGGGCACCAAGTTTGACACGGGCTACCAAACCAACGCCATCCAAGCTTTGATAAGCTCCTTTGCGCTTGATGACCCCGCATCTCCGAGCTCAAGTGGCTTCTCCTCACAAGCGCCACCCAGAGCGACCAACTCGATCTCTCCCGGGCCCACCCCGCCTCCCAAAGCCAAGGCGTCTGTCGGCGCTATTGTAGGCGCCATTGTAGGCGGAATCATTGCCCTCTGCTTGCTGGGTCTTCTGCTGCTCCGCTGGAGGCGAAAACGGAGAGATATGCGTCAGCTGACAATGCCTTTCCCCAACTCTGCCCTCGATATCAAAGATGCCTCTGCCGGCGATGGGCATTCGCCTTCCCCCCCGCCGCTCCCAACCCCAAGCGACGCATTCTGCCCGTTCGAAGAGCTCCCTCGCAGTCCCCAAGTTCCGAGTCATGGGCAGCACCGCCGCCAACCCCGGCCAGCGGCGAGGCTCGCGCCGACTTGCAAGAATTGAGTCCGTGGCCTTTGTCTGTCAAGCAGCGCAGCGTCTCAGTAGTTGCGGTTGGTCGGGGACAGCCGGAGCCGACGACGGAGGAGCTCTTGCGCATGCTCTATAACAGGATGAACGGCGCGAATACCAGCATGCGGGTTGTGGACGAGGAGGCGTTGCCAGAATATCGTACAGCTTAGAATATCGGCGTTGCTTATCAAGGCAAGTTATAACTCAGCTAGGCATTCGGTAGCAGCGGCAAGGTAAAAGAGAAGTCGGAGTCGATGGAGTAAAAGTAACAACAATGAGAGTAGACGCAACTGATGTCGAGAAGGCACGAAGAATGTCGAGAATGTATATAAGATATCGTGGGCGGGAATGAGAGTAGGGTCAACCGGGCGATATGGATACTTATGTACCCCGGAAGCAGCGATGGGCCCAAAACAGCGAAGGACGAACACGGTCCCGAAGCAAGGTCGAAAAGGTCGTAATGCGTGAGGGTACATGCACAGACATCCGTAGATTCAGACTCCCGAGTGGTCCCAGCTTTTCATGTGCCCGTAAAGTCGATTCCTCGAATACATGTGGTCGTTGTCAAAAACGGCGACAACGAGGACGTCCTCACGCGTTTCAGCGCCCGAAAAGAATTGTGTGGCGCGGATTGGATGTAATGCACCACGATATACAGTCTAAGCCAATTCCGGTCTAAGTGTGGTCGCTGTCGAAAACGCCGTTGACGAGGACCTTCTGGACTATCGCGACGCCCAGAAAGAATTGTGTGATACCAACAGTGTGTAATGCACCACGATATCCACTCGATAGAGGCGTAGGTAATGCAGGAGGCGAGCTACAAAGTCGGATGTGGGAAGCGTGACGGTGACGCATGTGACTTGCAAAGGCACCAAAAAAAGCGTCGTAGAAGCGGGTGTTTACTCTGCGAATGGCGGGAATAGCAGGAGCTGTCGCTTGCGTAGATGTGGAGGAGCGAGATGCTGTCGTGGAAGAAGGGAATATGGTATTGGCAGCGTTGCGTGTGTGTGGTCATTTGGCGAAAGTGGGCGAAAATGGTGAGGTGTTCCGGCACATATGTGTCAAGAAAGACAGTCGCCAGAGTGCAGACAGGGTAGAAGAGGTGTTGGGATAATGTGCGGGCGATGTTGGGTTGACGCTGTTACAGGCAGGCATGGTGCTCAGGCTTTCCAGCCCGACTGAGCACAAAATGAGTGTACCATTCATTTGCCATGAGGATAATAAGACGCACCGACTCAAGTCGTTTCAGACAGAGCTCCTCTCCGCCCTCCACAGCTCAATCGGCAACTCGTTTCAGAGTCGTTGTCGTGGGACTTGCGAGTGCCCCGGCAGCCAATTCTCGCAGGGTAGGGTCCTTGCCCAGTTGTCGTTGTCTCTAACAGGAGATGAAAACATTAACAATAGAGAGGGCGACAAGCATGCTTAGACGCACCAAGAAGACTAGCGATTCGCTAACCTGCCACGTTCTTGTCTCGAAGAGCTTGTGCATGTCGGTGGTCGACACAGTCGTGCTATGCAGCATCTCACTCAGAAACCGGACGACCAGCGAGCATCATAGCGCACCAACAAGACCCATCTTTCCTTCCTCTTCCCACCATCTCCGTCTTTACTTTTTGCCTTCAAAGGTGGGGGCAGCACGCCTTATCACCTAGCGGAGGAAGGTCAGTCAGATTTCCTGCAGTCGGCCGTGAAAACGCACCAAGAGACGCCCGCGCAGACGTCTAGTACGCCAAACACGAAGACGACAGGCGCCAAACAGGTCCGTCCCAACAGCAGTACCTTCCATCGAGCATTGCAGACAACAGTGGCAAGGCGGGTGGGAGTCAAGACTAAGAAGGATTGACGGGTGACGCAACGTGACTCCGGCCCGTCTTTCCTTCCGAGCCTCCACCACCTCGCCTTGCACGCCTCCACATGCTACACGACCTTCGGGACTCGCTGGCACTTTAGGGAGGATCTTATGGCTGGATAATATGTCGTCAACCATCTCGGTGAGCTGAGCGTCCTTGTTGTACTAGTAGTCCCTTTTTCTGACTCTTTCTCGGCAGATGTGCATCCTCTAACTCTTCGTATGGCTCCCAATCAAGATGAGCTCTGTGTCATTCAAGCTTCTGAGCCCCGCGCTGCTCGTACATCCTCACCGCCCCTGCCTATCAACGACGACCTGCGTGAATCGCACAAATCAGTATGCCCCCGCAAAAGTACTCGGGCATTCGGAGAAGGGCGGTGGAGGCGCATATACTAATAAAACAGCATAGGGTGCAGGATTTAAGTGGTGTTTCAAACCGCGTTTCGAAACAGCTGTTTCAAACCGCTGTTTTTAATTATTTCCAGAAAAAGTGCTGTTTCAAAACACATGACCCGTGGGAAAATTAGACAATTCACTGGTTTTAGACAGACCTTGGCTCCTGCTGTAGCAGCTATACTTACAGCTATAAAGGTAACATCCTAATCAACTATTGTTACTCTTCATTTAATGTTACTGGAGGTCTTTTAAAGGCTCTAAGTGTTACCATCACATCAGTGATAGGGTCACACCATATACAGACAACACAGAATATAACTTAGGATAGCAGGGGGTACCCTGAAAGCTTGAGAAATAGTGTAAAAGAACAAGTAAATACATATGCTAGCCCAAAAAATCATTCAAAAGGTCAAAAATTGCCATTTTAGGCAATTTTAATCAATCCCTGTTTGCAAACCGGTTTCTAAATCGGCTGGGAGTTCAAACCGGTTTTAATAACCCACCATAATTCAATCCTGCACCCTAAAACAGCAGCTATATCAGGAGCGGCTGTAAGCATCTGTTGTTCCGATTCCGCATTCGCTTTCCGCACCGCTGATACTTGCCCTCTTTTACATATCAGGCTGCGTCGGATATCCCCCCCAACCCCCCTTGAATGGTCATCACCAGCTTGCGCGACAGTGGCGGCACCTCTTTTTGACACTTGCTTCCCCAACCATCTCGTCATTGACGCCGTTTTCGACAACCTGCCGACGAGTACTCCACTTGATTCGACACCTGGTCCCGGGCCTGCCCTGGCCCGCAGGCGTATACGGGGTTTTTTTTAAAAAGATCCCTTGTAATTAGAGTATTAACATTTTTAAAAAACATCAGTGATTTACAAGTTTCCCCCTCATTTTAATAGAATCCACGCTGTCAAACTCCGTATCTTTCTTGGCACCTTGGCATCAACATTTTTTTTCGTCTTTTTTGGCCTTTCCCCCACACAGTATTTTCCCCATACTTAAGGAATTTTCTACACGTCAGGTCCTGGGCCTTATAGCTACCACACTGCCCACCCTGACATGGCTTTTCCACTTTTTAAACCTTTTTTTGATCTCTCATTTCCCTATATAAAACCTGCCTTTTGGCAGGGGCATAAATTAGAGGCATTTTTTAAAAACATTAACACTGGTAATAAGAAGACCTTTTTAAAAAAAACCCCGTGTACAGGTGTCAGGTGGCCCCAACTCTCTAGACATCCAAAGAGCCGTTCCGAGACAGAGAGCCACGATGCAATGTGCATTATCATTCACTGGCACTAACATCTCTGCATACATATTTCGTGCTGACTTGTATCGTAGGTACCGCGATCGCCACCAAACTCACCTTGCTGAAGCTGGCTTTGTCACCAACTCTCCCCGCCGCAATCATAATCGCACAGCAGGCTTCGCCCTCGAATCTCACCATTCGTGCGCCGACAACCACGGTCCGAGCAGGAGCAACGACGTCGGTTTGCCGAGCAGACCGAGAGCTTCACTGCTCCGAATTTGCTGGGCCCATTGTGGACTTGAAGGTGGAACGACCTGCTATCAAGGACCAGCCGTCAGTGCTGCAGCTCGATGGCAGGTCTTGAAACTATGCCGGCGCCGACGTTCGAGCCTGGCGGTTTGTGAAAGAAATCCAGAGAGTTAGCGGCCTCAAGTGAGTGTGTTATCTCGTGAAGCACAACCTCTCGTTTAATGGCTTCTTCATGAGCAGATATCTCATCTCTATTCCACAACCTCCGAGTCAATAACATGTCATGAATAACTGTACTATGGGCGCTGAGGGGAATATAATCGTAAGGAAGTCCGAGTCAATGATGTATGTATCGATAGCAGCATAACGAAGAGAGTGCAAGTAGACGAAATCGATATCGTAAATACAGTGTTTGAGAATAAGTCAAGGCTGGGCCAACTGGACAGACTTGTCCGGCATGAACCCGGAGAGCAGCGCCCCAAACAACCGCGGAGGATGAATGCGGTGCCCAAGCGCATTCGAAAACATTGGGAGGCGTGAGGGTATATGCGCAAGCATGGGGAGATATAGATTTCCGAGTGGTCGTGGCTTGCAAGACGGATGTGAGCGGGTGTAAATGGGGTCGTTGTCGAAAACGATGTCAACGAGGACCTCCTCGCCCGTCGCAGCTCCTGAAAAGAATTGGGGGCTTCTATTGGCATCTAATGCACCACTGCATACAGTCGATAGAGGCGAAGGTAGCGCAGGGATAGAGCTGCAAAGTCGTCTGTGGGCAGCGTGACGGTGACGGCCGTTACTCGGACCTTCGAAAAAGGCACCGAAAAAAGTGTCGTAGAGGCGGCCCACAAATCGCGGGAGTAGCAGGAGCTGGTACTTGTGCAGATGTGGAGTATGGCGTTTGCCACCGTGGGTGGTATTTGCGATAATGGCCCTCGTTTAGCGCAGAATACAGGCTTCCCGCCCGCTGCATGCCAAGAAGGCGCAAGCTTGGCGATAGAGTATGTGCGGGCCGACTTCAAGTTGCCGCTCACGTTGGGTAGACGCTGCCCACTATGATGACTCGCAGCAGCAGCGGCCCCACGCGAGAAGTCGCCAATGGGTTGGTTGAGCCACGAACTCCGTGCTGGGCAAGGCAAAGACGGGAAGGAGGAGCTCGGATGGGTGTTGGCGGGGTAGAGGTTGATGATGAAGATAGTGGGGAAATATGACGATTCGCGAGAGGTCTAGCGGGTCCTGCTTCAAACGGAGAAGAAAACGAGCTGAAAACTCTGGTTAGCACTTGACAAGGGACGAGCTGGCAAGGGCCACACACCTCCCGACTCCAATTCCAGATTCCCCCTCTCTTTTCCTCTACACGTGTCGCCGCTCGAAGCATTTGTCCTCGTTCTGTGAGCTGTGCAAGCGCTGAGTGCTTGCACCAGTGTTGTCGCGGCATTCGTTGTCGGTGAGCCAGATTAGCTTGAGAGGACGTCATTTCAGTCGCTTCAAACAGAGAAAGCGGGAGAGACGCGCGCACCGACTCGGATTGCGAGACTGCGCGTCAACACTCGACATCGACATCTTGCTCTTGTCTTCATCGTTGACCGGGAAGACCATGGTTAGTGCCTCGCGTTAGGATCTCGTCGTATAAGCCCGCAGAAGAGCGGGTGCCGTCGTCAAGACCGCCAACTGGCGGGACCATGGAGTCGGGAAGAGAGAAACGCGTGCATGTCACACACCCGCTTCTTGTTTCCCGACCTCGATGATCCCGCCGGCCTCAAACTCGTCAGGCCCTCCAACGAACATGCCGGGTACCTGCCCTTCTCCACCAAGTATTCAAACTGCTTACGCTATGTCGGCGAACGGAGCAACGTGCGTCTTCGCGCGCATTCGCTTGGATGAATCGCTGACTTCTGGCAGAGCGATGAAAAGGTCTACTGTCGCTCTCCCATATAGCAACTCGAAATCACTTACGCTGACAACGACGACCGAGAAGCTCCCGCAAGTTGGGACACCACGTTGGCCTGCAGGCTTGGTGCGCGAAAGTCTCTCTCTACTCAATATCGTTGCTGACAGTCTCCCAACAGGCTGTCTCTTTGGCCTTACTTCTCAGTCGCAAATAAACAAGGCTCGGGGCCTACTTCTCTTGCCGTACCTGGCCCGAATATTGGTCACTGTCGAGAGAAGAGAGCGACAGTTGTCGGGGTCGATTTGCTTGGCTAAGCATCGTCACATTGCTCGCGCTGGCCAGACGACACAGGTCTCTCCTTCCCTGTGTCTCTTCACGGGAGTTAAAATGCCTAACCGAAATACAAAGACCGCTCTTATTGTTGCTCGACAACCCCGCCACGTTTGAAGGTACGATCTCCCTTTTACTCCAGCTTTCATGTCTGAAGCATCGTTTAGCCACAACTACAACAATATCCACTTCAAAGCAACACAATCGGCACCCTTTCCTTCTCCGCCAGCTCCCCTTCCTCCTCGTCGGAGCCTCCATCGCCTGCACGACCGACTCGAAATCTTGTCCGGATTTGGCAAGTCACGTGCGCTTCGCCGTCAGCAGAGACCGCGACATATCTCCCCCAGCATCGCCGCTATCGCTCTAGCGAGCATATTTCCTTGTACATCACGCTACTGGCCCTCTACCCAATTCTTTCAGCCCCGCTATTCGAGGGGGAAGACCGCCGTTAAGCGCGTTATCTCCTGCGGTCATAAGCAAGGCATATATGATGTTTCTGCGTCGAAGGGCTATATATATGATGAGATCTGCTGCGGATGCAAGCTCTGTCTTGACGGGTAGACTCTCCTCATGCTGGACGTCTTCCTAGTCGGCGACAACGGCACGAGTCTCGTCTCGCTCACAGCAAATACCCTGACGACAATGAATCCGAGCTACGACCTCCTACTAGTACTTGCTGATTGCTCCCTATCGACTACATCGACCGCTTTAATCCGCTTTGCCATGACTCCGTGGCAAGACAATTCACATCGTACTCACAAACTCGTGTTCGGTTATCCAGCGTTGATCTCGTATTGTCAAGCGCGACAACGTTAACCAGTCGGATATTACTCGCACCCCCTGCTTTTCTCTTGCTACCAGTATTTCCCATACTACTTACCCGTTTGTTATCCTCCGCATTCGCATCTCCAGCTACTCGTTTTCCCTTCTCGTTTACCTACTTTGTTGTCAATTCATCTGCTACTTACAGCGCTACTCTCGGATGGCTTTTGTTTCAGCTACATTGTGTCTCATTCATAGACGTTTCCTTGTCCGCACCGCGCGTTTACATTCAAAATAGACACCAGTAAGGAGAGGCTGTCCGAGAAGGTTCCGAAGACAAATAGTCTCAAAGCGGACCAGACACTCATACAAGAAGCCGCGTAGATATACTCCCACATGCACACCTGTGAGCCGATCGGTGGAAGTTCTGATACGCTGTACTACTACTAGTCGACTAACTAAAGGCGGAGTCAGCAACAGCCTGAGATAAAGTAGTGACTTCCGCGTTAATCCACCCACGTTAGTCTCTGGAATCCTCCTAATACCGTCTCTATACACAACCCCAGCACCAATTTGTCTCCTTCTCGCACCCTGACCAGTTTTCGACCTCGCACCACTGCTCACACCCAACTCCCGCTGCAAGCAAAATGCGCACATGGAACTGAGACAATATGGTGCCCATGGACGACAGGCTTGAGAGCGTCCCCATAGAGCCGCAGCGCACGCGGGAGGTGAGTTTGAAATTTGTCCCAGGTGACGCGAAGAACAACAGAGAATGGGCGACAGATGAGATTGACGCCAAAAGTTGCTTTGGAGAATTCGGAAGCGAGGCAAAGGAATGCAGTCGGAGACTGCTTGACTCTTCCACAGTCCCAGCACGCTCTTCTTCCTCCCCAGAGTCGAGATATACGCCGTAGATCTCTCGCTTCTCTCCCCGAGACAAATCTCATGCCGTCCGAATATACGCCACAATAACCGCAATGAACGACGGTCTCGCGCATCGAATTAAGGGGCCGAAAGAATCAGGTGGCCGAAGGAGGGGACAGGGAAGAGGGAGATACGGTGGACATAGCACTAGGTCGCGCGTGCGCCGCGATGCTTCGACGTCTTTGCCGGGATGTCGCTCACGTGACTTCACTTTTAGGGCAAAGCCATCGAGTGAATGTGGACGTGATAGTGGAGGCGAGAGATGGCGTGCGCAGGGATTTTGTATGGCTTTGGAGGGCTCAGAGGTCCGTTTGAAGGAGAATAAGATGCCGGATGGGTGTTTGGTGGTGGGGGAAGAACTACTGCCGGCGGGATGCGGGAGATGGGCGACTTCATCGCCAGCAGTGGGTACCAGACGCAGGGCCTTTCTTCGAGCCGGTCGCGCTCAAGTTTTCGCAGCGGCAAGGACATCGTGGTTGCCGGACACGATAAACTGAAGAGGGGCGCGCAGGGAAGAGGGGAGTAAGTGCCATTATTCCACGGCAAAAGGGTCAGAAAACGCACCAGATCCACCGAAAGCTGGGGTTTTGCCCAAGGTCATCCCGTTTCTTCCCCTTCCCTTCGCCTGCGCCTTGCGAAGGATCTTTGCGGACCCCACCAGCGAGGGTGCCCAGCAAAAGCAACGACGGCTACGCGCTTAGTCGCGACGTCAGCGAGGGGCAGGCATCGTCAGGAGTGTGTTCACCTGAGGCGTGGGTTGCTCGAGAGAGTCTACATTCTCGATATTGAGCAAGCGACAATTGAGAAGAAAAGCATCGACGCGCCTTTGCCTAAAGCCACGTCCCGTGCGGGCTCAGCATGTTTCTCTACTCCTTCCCGAGTACCTAGTACCGTTTCCATCAGCCTGAGACGACTGTGGAACGAGGAGCGCCTGGACCGCCATCGTCACTGAAGGGAAAGACTTGTCGTCACAGACTCACAGTGGGCTGGAGGCATGAGGGCGTTGTCTTGATTGCCCCCACATGTATGACCAGACGTTTAAGTGGTGACGGAGCCGCTGCGCTCGCACGAGCAAGGAGCGCTGGTCGTGGTGCGGAGCCAAGATCGGCGGGTCACATGCTCGCCGGCCCGACCTTCCTTCTCTCTTTTCCATCACGACTACGACGATACCGACTCTACAGTCTTCCTCGCTTTGTGGTATCCAATGCCCGCGGCACCTTGAAGCTGTGAAAGGTGTTTCAGGAGGGTCGGCTCCACGGTGTCTCTTTTGGCGTTGCTGCTTACTAGTGTACTAGTATGCCGACGTCTCACTCAGCATGAGCCCGCTTGCGGCGGGGCGCTGGCAGGAAGAAGGATGTTAGAATGGATGGGGCAGAAGACGGAGCACTCAGATGTGGACCATAGGCTCGGATAAGAGTGCGTTATCGTTCTTTCCATTCGGTTGTCGTGCTTACTCGTATGGCAGAGAAGCGCAATTCACAGACGAGCTCAACTCTTCTCTTGCGGAGTCCTTCATCGCTGGCCCTTTTCTGGAAGATATATGCGCGTCACTGCTTGCCTGGGGTGTGTGTCCCGCCTTCGCTCCCTCTGACATTGCTGACGGCTTACCATAGCTCGCTCAAGAGTCAAGATAACCGCTTGCGGCAGAGTGGAGGGTTCAAGGCCCCCCCCAGTGGGTGACTATACATACGCGAGAGCACTGCGTAAAGGTGCGTGGCCGCATCCGCCAACCCTCATACAAGATATATATCGCTCCGTAGGCGGCACGTATTGCGGAAGCGGCTGTGCCTCTGCTGGAATATATCAGTAACGTCTTGCCTGACGTTTTCGGCTGCCCTGATCAGAGCGGGCGGCTGTCATTGCGTGCGTTTTCGGAGCGGCTACCGGCGGGGCGGGAGGGCACTAGCGGAGGGCGGGCGGTGGATAGGATCCGACCGCTCGTGTCTCAGAATCCTCCGTTATCCACGATGATGTCAACAGGCGCAGACGTGATGCCGGCGGAGGAGGAGGTGTGGTCGGCGGGTGTGCGGGGGAATTGGGATGCATAGCTCGCTGGGCGGGGACTGCGTAGTGGCCTTGCTAGCCTGTCGTTGTTAGAGGCACTATGCACTAGTAGTAGCGGCACATGATGATATGTTATAATTATTCGCTAGTTTGCAGTGTAGGGCGGAAGCGTTTCTAGCGACAATCTAGTTGGTATTGCGACGGGGCCTGGTGAGCTCTCCCCGGAGCCTGTACATGTCACCGGCGGCACAGTCTGTGCTACACCGACGTCTGCGAGTTCTTCCCGACCACGCACTCGAGGTCCTGTCATTCCCGCCCCATCTGGTCCGGGGAGGGCAAACATCGATAACGGTTGCAGCCGCCAGCGTACTGGTAGGCGCGCAGCTTATTACGCACGCCATGTGTTGTCTCCGGCGATACCAGCACGACACGAAGAAGAGCGAGAGGACGAGCAGGAGAATGCCCAGGACTATGGCAGCAATCACTACTGGTAAAGCGTGGCTGAGACCCGTTGCAGTCGTCGGGTCGGGCTGGACCGTGACCGCGCCGGAGGAGGCGGCGGAGGCTTCATTGAGGCCAGTGAGATAAACTCAAAAAACAGAGGGCTACACACCTACGGATGACAAGGGAGCAACTTGAACTTGGGGGCTACTCGTAGTTGCAGGTCGCGGGGAACCTAGAACACGAGTAAGTGTCTCGATAATCCTTAAGTTTTAACACATACTACTGAGAATTGGGCTCTGTCTTACGCCCACCTCAAGCTTGATCCTCGCCGATCACTGGCAGGAAGTCCGCGTTGCCCAGGACGCGCGCCTGGGACCTCGTTGTAATCGTCCGAAAATAGCATCGTCAGCGACAATTTATCATCGAAAGTTAGAGCGGGCCCTGGCCGCTGTGTGATAGATGTATTGAAGCAATATCAAAAGCAAGCCTTCGAGAATCTTGAATCTTATGCCTTGTCGTGCCGAGCAGCTAACTGTCAGCTCCAGATACGCCACGAATAGCCCCCGCCTGCAGAGCGCGGAATGCACTACCAGCATGCGCAAAGTCGAGCAAGTACAGTTTGCCGGCGAGATGCACAGAGTCAGTTGATGGTCGTCCAGGAAGAGACGAATGTGCTTACTCATCCACGTGACAAATTTTCTTCCTCTTCTGGTCGACCACCACGAGCTGGAGGGTGGAACGCACGCAGCAGCCGGACAGCCTATGAAGGCGCTCCAGGATCTCGTACGTGTCGTGCTATTCTGTTTTTCAAGCCTTTCTCACCCACTTATAGCACGGACATTTTGGGCGCGACGAGCAACGAATAGCAATGACAAGTTGCGGCGACTCTGACACTCCGCCCAGCGATGCAATGGGCCCCCAGGACACTAGTAGCAACTAGTTTGAGAGTGTATCCGCGGGGCGGAAGTCTTGAGCGAGAAACGATTGGCTCAAGGTGCGTGTTTGCGCTACTTCTTCTGCGCGCTTCGTTGACGCTGAAACCCTTCTTTCGACAGCCTCCCTGCGCTCTTTCCTAATACACCGCCTCTGTCGTCGCCACTGTCCCCGTTCGTCAGTTCCCCCTTCCCGCCCTTCGCCACGTAGGCAGACAAGCCCGCCTTGCTCTACATGCGCCTATGCAAGATGGCGAAAGAATGAAAGCATCTCATCGAATGTGTGGTACCTTAAACGACCGCGGGCTGGCCGTGGGGAAGAAGGGAGGGGAAGACTTGCAATCGGGTCTTGCCGCGGGTGTATGTGCGTATTTGGCTCCGCTGAATTGTCTCCCCACATGCTTATTGATCTCAAAGTCCGTCGTTATCGACTTACTCCAACTTGGAACTAGGCCTGCACCGACCACGACATTGCCCTCTCAACCGCTTGCTTCGACAATACCTCCCTCAATCTTAGCCATCGTACACCTATCAACGCATTTCCGACCACTATATGGCCTTCTTGGTCTCATTGCATGCAAAACTTCAGCGCGAAGACCGAATCTCCGTCCCACAAACTCCCCTTCCCCTTCCGTCGCCATCTTCGTTCCCCAGAGCCGACACGCTAGCGCCGTCCTAGTCGAAGCTGGCTTTGCTGTTTGTCCGCGCCGGTGATTCTCGTTTGAGCACTCTCGACTGGTTTCACGATTTAATCCGAACTCGCAGTCGAGGCATTACATCGCCTTATATCGTTGGACGGGGCGAATAGGGTGGAAAACTGGAGCGAAGTACTGTCCCTGGGGACAGATGCCTCCACGGGCTCGGCCCGCGGCCCCGCCGCTGGCTATATTCGCGCTCGCGAAAGATAGCCACAACAGCTGCTGCTTGGATTTCGCGACTTGCCGAATCAGGAAGGTGCAGGTAAGTTAACAACGTTTATCTCTTTTTCTTGTGAACTTACCTGTCCTCGTCTAGTTTCACTTGAAGATTCTAGCCATACACATGCTCCATCGTTTCAACAACAATACCTACTTCACCCACATTCTTCCAACGCAACGTCTCGCTGCCCGGTCTACGTTTCCCTTATAATCAGCCACCTGTCCTGTCGTTTCCGACCCATTTGATGGCAGTTGCCCATTTTCATGACTTATCATTAACGAGGGACCAGCTCTTTGACTCGTACTCATGCTCGCGGGCTTTATTCTCCCTCCATTGTTTTCGGACACTTTCACACTTGGCGATTCCGTCCATGACACATATTTCTCGCAAAACCTTTGGCTTCTACGCTCCATATTTCTGCTCGGTACCCTTACTCTATCATTCTGCTCTTATACCACCACTTACACGTCTGATACATTCCCTATTTACTCGGTATCATCTTCTCTCTTTACTCTACCCAGCGTTACCCTTGGATACCGCGGCTTCGAAGATACATCGAATCCGTTTGCTCGACATGAGCTTCACTTTGGGGACGGTGGATGATACGGGCAACGGCCTGGGAGGCGGGGGCGAGGGCGAGGGGAAGGAGGACGCGGCATGCTTGGTGGTTGTCAAAGCCCGGGCCCCCGATGGGAGGGATCCTGGCCAGCAGAGGTGTACGAATGTGTTGAAGAGGTGTGCTGTTGGTAAGAGCGTATAAAGCCATGTTTGCGGGCATCGAGCCTGACTTGACGCCCATTGTGGGTGAAAAGCGTAGCGAGAATACGGGTGAATCGCCGTTTGGGGGCGGCCACCGGCGCAGCACCACACACCTCATACGCATCCAATGCTTTGCCTGCAACGGCCTAGCTCGTCGCAGACGGGATGAACCTCTCGTGAGGCAAAGTCTGCTTGACGGTTCGAGTTAGAACGGTTGGCGTGGGCCGACGCACCTGTAACCAGCTGAAGTATTGCCCTTTACTAATGCTCTCACTTGTTCTACGTTTTGGTTTTTTTTGTCATCGTGACTTGAATGTGACTTCTCGATGACTCAGGCGTGACAGACTCTTCTCTTACAGCCACGTAGCTGGCGCCGATGTCGCGTCTGACCCAACAAACTACCCCTGGAGAACAGGACGACCACTCCCGCAGCTATCCTGACCTCCACCCTGAAATTTGGGACCGTATCTTTGAAATTGACCATGAAAGAGCTCAACTGTACGCTACCGCCGATGTCCGAAACTCGCATGGGCTGCTCTACCCCATTAGATCTGACGATCCTCTCTGGCGATGCATGACGGTACACTACCGCCTCCGACTTGTGTGTCGCGCTTGGAAACAGATGGTCATGTGCAACAGCGCGCTCTGGACGACGATCCTACTTTGCATGGAGCCGGCACGCCTAAACAGACAAACCGGGCACTGGCAAATAGTGCTCGAAGAACATCTCAAACTGTCGCAGCAGCGCCTCCTTAGAGTCATTCTCTTCGCTGGCACTAACAATCACAAGGAGTATGATCCATTTGTCGACGTCGCATCACCAGTCCTGCGCACCCTCTTTGAAAACTCGGGGCGCTTCGTTTCCCTGGATCTTGTCAACATACGCTACATCGACAAGCTGAATATTCTCGACCTTTCTCATCTCCAGCGCTTCTCTCAATCCTCCGAGTCACATGTACCCGTGGTTCATGGGAAATCTTTCCTCGCTGCCATCAAGAAAGCGCCATTGCGCAACTTGAGCCTTGCCAGCAGTGGGGACCCACTCGGCCATGCCGCCAGGGAGTTGCGGGACCACATCAACTGGGCCGACATCCGTTTTCTCGCTTGCGACACTCTTAACCTCCTTGTCTACTATCTCGCACATCCAGCTGCTGCGAAAGTCGAATCCGCTAGTCTGTTCAAGTTTATCCACCGGTCCAGGTTGATCCCGCCCGTGACCCATGCAGCCATTACTCACCGTGGGTTAAAGCATTTCATAATTGATAACCAATTACCCAGCTGGTCCACCTACTTAGCTGTGCTGGCTGTCCCATCGCTGCAGCATCTCATAATAACTGCGGGTTCCGAGAACCAGTTCTGTCTGTACCAGTACCACAGCGAACTTGCCGTTGTCGGCAGCCGACTGATGCAGAACTACAGCGGCGTTACCACACTTGCTTTGCAATACGTTGTCAATATCGATGGACCCAGCCTCATGTGCCTTCTGGATAACCTCCCGGTCCTGCGCCAGCTCGACGTGAAGCAACCACTGTATGAGCAGAAACCATCTGCGCACGACCTGATACATGACTTGTTGGCTCTAAGCTGCAGCTGGAAGCAGCACAGACTACCCGATCTGGTCTTCGGCCGCCTCCACACTATCATCTACGAAGTTGTGTGCAAGTACTTTAAACTGAAACCCAGCGATTCGCGTGAACGAAAACTCTTTGGAAACATCGCGGCTTTCACGGATGTCTGGCGCAAAAGAGTGCCGCATCAGACAAAGCTCCAGAGCGTTATTGTTCGTGGTCTCACTGTGGCATCCCATTACTATGAGTTTGCGGAGAAGGGGAGCCGTATTGTCGCAGCAAACAGCAATGGCGCAGTCACGTTGACTGCAGTGGCGAAGAGCAAGCAGTAGATGGTAATCGAGAGGGGTGGTTGTTCCGGAAGCCAAGTCGCAAGGGGAGAGAAATACGCCAAATCAAAATACTAGCTACAGTTTAAAGTTGAGCGCAAAGAAGAATATCCAGATACATAGATTACTTACACATCGCTGACACAACAAGTGTGAAGAATACCACATACTGGTAGAATCCCGACAATAGCAATTGCCCAAAGTGAAGAGACTCGACGAGCAAGATATTAGATAACCGTGACGACATCCTACAGGAAAGAGGAAATATAGCCACTGCCCATGTGTATTCAAAACCACACCATTGGGAGTACTAATGGCTTGCGACACCTTTAGCGGCAGTAGACGGACATGACACAGTCGATGGATAAGGCACAAAAAGAAGTCGCAACGCAGCACGACTAGTTCGTCCTTGATACTCAAGCAGACATATGCAGTATATCTATGCAAGAGTCAGAGAAAGATAGGCATAAACATCCATGATAAACGTACAATGCTCCGCTTCGACGGGCCCGGGCCAGTTTGCCTCCCCAAACAGCACATTCCATCACCCGTTTTCTTCACACTGGCAAGAGCGCAGACCATGACAGGCATAGAGCGATGCGAGAATGAATGGTGAATCGTTCCCATTCATTTTGGAAAACGGTGTCGTATCAGTAGTGTTGCATGAATATTGCCACTGAAACGGACACTTAGTATCTGGCGGTGGTCGATAGAGTGCTTACCGGCTATTCCCAGCTCCTCGCTCGATGACGAGACCTTTGATTTCTCTACTAGTATCCTCCCTGTTGCCGAGATTCTCGCAGGATAACCCGCAAGGAGATTTATCGAGAGAAGTGCTTGTCGATGGTGGACAAGCAGCGAATGAACGTTGTGCTCGTTGTCTCATCTCCAAGCGATGTCCTTGCAAGCTTGTGCATGTCGACCTCCCGAACCAGTCCCCGCACAAAACCAATCGCCTGGCTAAGCCGCGGTCGTGTAATCTGGGCAGGAGGAGTCAGCGAAACGTGGTGATAGAAAAGTGCAGCTTCACGCACCAGCAGTCATCCTCACTACACACACCCAGTCCGTTCCAGCGCCTTCTCCGTCTTATGCAGGATTCCCGCCGTAAGCTCCGCACGAAAAAAAAATGAGGCTAGAAGAACAAGCGGATCAGCAAGAGTCGCGTATGGAGAGAGGGAGGGAAGCGTACTTGTGCTAGAATACGCTGCTGCGACAACGTCCTTAGTAGTCGTAACGACTAGCTACTCCGCATCCACCCTTTCCTCCGAAAAACCCATCGTGTCATTGGGCACGATGAACTGAGAGCAGAAAAAAGGGAGTCAATGGCGCGATTCAGTGGCGAGGCGACCAAAAGACGCACCACATTAACGAAAGGAGATTCGACACCATCCATCGTCTAGTTCCTCAGTCATTCGCCATCTCCACCGGCTGGCGGCGCGGGACATCTAGCGCAGAAAGTTAAGGGTGGTATGCTTGTCGAAGGGGATGAACAGGCGTTGTGTATAGGTCTGAGAGATGGGTATGAGGGGCGCGCCAGTAGGCCGTGAGGGATAAGCCTGAGAATTGTGGCGCTACTTGAATGTGGGTCAGCACAGACCCGAAAGAAAGTAAACTGGATGACGCACCTTTCCCTGCAGTCAGCCAGTCCATGGCCGCCACAGAAGCTGTGCACACACCGCCTTCTCCCAATTCCGCTCCTCCAACCAACAGAGCGGAAAGATTCGATTCGCCTGACGGAAGGTCCAGTCAGAGAAAAGCTGTGTGACTGTCTAGAGAAGCCACGCACTGGGATGACGGATATCGCGGTCAACGGAAGGGCGAGCGGCCGTATGAGCCATCTTCCAATACGGAGGGGGCGGCACTATCCAGTGGCTGGTGGTGGTTTGGGAAGAAGTCACGATGGTGTGACTCCGGAGTGACTCTCCGGATCCGCGTTTTGGCTCCTGCCGCCACAATCTCCTTCCTAAACACACCTCTCTGAGCGATGTCGCGTCTGGCACCAGGCGATACTCTCAAGCATCGCCGCTCCTCAGGCTTCAACCTTCCCCTCGAAATCTGGAGCACCATTTTCGAATTCCACAGCAAACACCACGAAGTTGATCCAAGGCTGGCGAATGCGGGGTGGTAGGCCTCGAGCGAGCTCATCAACATGAGTGTTCCAGAGCGAAATTCCCTCTGGAAGAGAAGCATGACCGCGCACTACGGCCTCCGCCTCGTCTCTCGCACTTGGAACGAACTTGTTACTTCCTCACCAGCGCGGGCCTCTGGACGACCATTCACATATACTACTTGGACAAAAACAAGACATCAAGCTATGAAAGCCACCGTATCCCGACATCTCCGGCTCTCCAAAAACTGCCTTTTGCATGTCTCGCTCTGGACCGCGCGCTTCTTTGACGCAGCGATCCACACGCTCAAACTCGGCCAGCACTCCGCGCGATTTGCCTCGCTGGAGCTCATGAACCTCCCATCCATTGGCGGCATATCATTCAGGGATATCATTGGCGACGTCCCCCAGTTGGAATCCCTCTCGTTGTGTTTTGAGAACAGACTTTATGATGCCAACGACAAGTCTCTCGTTGCCGCAGTCAAGCTGGCTCCTTTGCGCTTTGTCCGCCTCGCCAGCCCTCCTGAGGACTTGCTCAAATATATGTTGCGTGTGTTGAATCAGAAAGTGTGGACAGATATGGGCTTGGGAAAGACTACGAATGAGGTAGCAGAACGATATGTTCAGACACGTCGGAAGAGACTTGAATAAACAATGAATTTTTGGAGTATTTTTCCAGTAAACTTCAAGTTACTAGTATCATGACCATCAACTAGAAGTGGGGAATATAGACACTCCAATCTACATCTCTGAATGCCTCCAGTGGGAGCAGTCGCAGCGCGGACAACGGCAACACCAGGAGGATGCCCCGCGCAACCGAATACACACCGACAAAGCCCAGCATGCCCTCCGGAGAAATGTTGTACAGTAGCGAGGCCGCGAGGAAGACCGGGGGCGCCACAGTTAGTACCAGCGCGGAGCTGCGCCAGAGCCACATTTCGGCAGGGGAAGGGAACGCGGCGCGCCACGCGAGGCAGTGGATGCCGCCAAACAGCGTCCCGGACAAAAACGGGATCGCGTCCGTGAGGGTCCACGACAGCCAATGCGCCCGCGTGGAGCTGCGGATGTCGATGTAATTGGAAACGGTGGTGCACCAGAACGTGGGAACCGCCGTGTTGGACAGGGGATCGTAGTCGGCCTCGTGGTAGGCGTTTCCGAATACACTGAGGAAGCGGTCGAGCCACGAGGCGCTGGCGGGGTACGGAGGGCTGGCGGTGTGGTTTGGGGGGCTGGTGCGGACCGGAAGCTTGATTTGATTGCGCACATCGAGCGGCTTACCGAGCCAGAATAGCCAGGTCAGCGCGTTGAGCACCGCGAATGACAATGTGGCCACTCAGCGACGTTAGAGGGAGCCGCTGCAGCCTCCGTGCGATGCACTGAGCGATAAACCAAAGCCCTTGACAAAGGGCAATGCCTTTCGAGAACAGGTCCCCTTTGCTCTTGTCATCGATGTCGGACTCTTTGACGGCGTGGATTTCTTGCACCACATTTGGTGTCGACAGTTGCTCCTTCGTCACAATAGGATGTTCATCAACATCGACAAAGCCGCCCATAACGATGAAGAAGCCATGGGTCAGCGAGACCCCGTAGTCTAAAGGAGGGGTCAACACTTGAAGGAGAGCAAATTCGAGCCACACCTTGTGAGAAAGACCGCGCCATCAAGCATTGTCTGGCCGCAAAGCCAAGAATGAGCTCAGGCGCAATGAGTGCCACCGACATGAGCTTCAGCCGACGCAGCAGCGGCCCATTCTTGCCGACAACCTGCCATTTCAGCCAGCTTCGAAACCCAGCTGCATTCTGTGGTCGCGCGAGACGGGGAGGCGGGACATTTGGGTGGACGGAGACCCATATACAGAGAAAGATCGTCACCAGACAGCCCCAGACGATGTCGAAGAGCCGCCTGCAGTCGTTTATGTCGGTGCATTCGAGATCATCTTGCAAAGCGGAGCGGCGAAAGGCCCCAAGCTGAGCGCGGGTCGACGAGAGGACGGCGAGAAGAAACAGCATGATGCTGCCACGACAGCATGAAGACAGCATTTGAGGCTTGTCAGCGCCGCCAACATTGTGCGCTTCAGTCGGATGTCAGAGCGGTAACTTGAAGTGGTCGTTCCGAATCAAGCAAGAGATGCTGTGACACTTTCTCTTCAGCACCACCACCGTCAAGACATCTCCTCCGTCGACCACGTTATCCGCCCCAATGCACGCGGCCGTGGAGAATCCGCAGCCTCGCGCGATCATCGTGCGTGGCCGTCTTTGCCCAGGCGGATCTGGGATTCTGGGGAGCCGTGCTGACGGAGTTACAGAGGCGAAAGCCTTGTGGTCGTTCTGTCGGCAGCCAGCACTGAAGTGAGCATTGGAGGAAACGTACTGGGCGCAGGGAAGGGCGCGAGGGCGCACGTCAAGTGCGTTGTTGAGCTCTGCATTCACATTCCATGCTGACATTTTGGAAAGACCACGACAAATGGGAAACTACCTACCCAGACATCCCTCGCCCGCCGGCCGAGCTCTATGTCGCCAACGGCGAGCCCCAGGTCTATACGCAGAACTGCAGCCCTTGTGGGCAACCTGTCCCCCACCAAATTGACGATGAAGATGGGTGACCGACCACGATGACAGTCACCGGCGTTTCGCCTGCACTTATGGCTGCCGCAGCTCACTCACCACTGCGAGCCCTCCTTGGCAGCGACGGCTGGATCCACTCAAAGGCGAGCTGCAATGGCCGCTCATCATTGCGACACCCCAACCATCGTTAACGCCGCTCACGACGACGAGCTCTATATCCACGACGTCGCCCGCTTTGCTGCCTTCGCCATAACACAGCGCAGCGACCATCATGGTAGCAGCTCGGGGCGACGCCGGGAAGGGTGAAATCGAAGAGCAAATTCTCCAGTCCAGCATTGAGCGGCGACACCACACCACATCCTTACCGCCCGCAAACGCCAATATCCCTATCCCAGACCTTGCCTCCTTCCTGTCCACTTCTCCTTCGCTTCTTCTGCAATCTCGGCTTGCTTGCGCCCAAGACCCGTGCTCCGCAAACGACGCCCAGCGTGGACTCCGAGGAACGATGCTATCCCTGCGGACACCGCTGGTCGCTTCTGGCGGCCACGGTGCGCACTGGGCACCGCGTTATCCTGTCAGCTCACGGAGGCGAAAAGTTGCAAAGTCTCCTGACATGCCATTTTGTATCTGACGATGACCTCGGCTACTCGCACTACTTCCTTTCGATACTCCTCTTCTCATCCATCCCCAAGTTTTTCTTCCTCATTAGTCGTTCCACTTGTTTTCATCGTTGTTTGCTATGCTACACATGCCTACATCATGATAGCTTGTAATAGAAAGCGCATTTAGAAGGGAGCGATGGTGTACTTGCACGAACCATGTCGAACACGACCGTAGAGGGATGACGGGGGGATGGACGAGGGTATATGCAAAGGGCTATCGAGAGAAAAATTCTGGGGTAGTCGTTGCTTGCAAGATGGAAGCAAAGTCGATACTAGTGCAAACGTCATCGTTATCGAAAACGGCGTCAACGAGACCCTTCTCGCCGATTGCGGTACCTGAAAGTGATTGAGCAGCGCAAATGATGTCGAATGAGCCATGGGATGCAGTCGTTAGAGGCGTAGGCCATGCGACTTCAAAGTCGACAAAAAGGTGTCGTCAAAGCAGGGATAGGCTCTGCAAATGACCCGAAAAGCAGGAGTTGGGCTTGCGCAGATTTGGAGAAACGAGTGGGTGTTGTATATGGGCGAAGTATGGTATTGGACTGGGTTGTCGCGACGGTCATCATTTGGGGGCAATGGGCGAAAATAGTCCTCTTTTCAAGGAAAACAGCGCCTCTTCCAGACCGTATTGCAGGAAAGACGGACGCAAAGGTGTCGACAGGACAGAGGAGGGAATATGACGAGGCACCAGACACGGTAATGTTGCTCGTGCCTGGTGGATGTGCTACCAGGAGGCTATAGCGCTGGCGCTTTCCAGTCTGCCTAAAAGCATAGTAAGACTACTGGCAGTTGCGATAAGGATGCTAGACGCACCAACGCTGGCCGTTTCAGAGAGAGTTTCTCTCCTCTCTGCCATACCCAGTCGTAGCTGGAGCTTGTTTCCCGGTCGTTGTCGTGGGACCCGCGAGTATTTCCTGGCAGCGCAGGACTCGTAAGTTGGCGATATTGAATGTGCTGTCCCCGTTGTAGTCATCGGACGGGGATTTGAAGGGAATCTGTGCAGAAAGAGTGTCAGCAAAAAAAAAGGAAGACAAGATCGTGCTTTGACGCACCATTAACACCAGCAATCCACAATCCAGCCATGTCACACTAAGTTCTCGTCGCCCAACAGCTTGCGCCCGCCGCTGGTCGGGGCAGTAGTGCCGCTCAGCATAAGCGAGAAAGAGAGTCTGCTGAGGCGGAGCAAAGTCAGCTAAACCTCGCGTGGCGAACCGTGAAACGCACCTAGCTGCTCGCGTAGCTGGTGTACGATGAGTATATGAGTCAAGGAGAAGGGATGGACGGGTTCTCGGGGCCGGAAGGGCTGTGGTGGAGGTGCGGAAGAAGAATGTGTCACGGATCACACTTTTACCATTAACCGCCATGACAAACTGCTTTGTCTGTTCGTTCCGCCCGGAGGCGCTCGGCCTGCCTTCTGCCTCCCAAATCGAAAACCTCCGTTCCATAACCCGCTTGAATCTGCCAACTCCTCCGGATATTCCTGCCAAACTCGAGGCTGTGGCTGCGACTATTGCCGGGTATGACGCTCACCTTGCTCTGCTCGAAGGACTCGTTCAGACGGCCAAAGAGGAACGCGCCCAAGCTGTGTTATACCAAACTCAGTGCAAAAACCTCCTGACGTCGCCTATCCGCTTCCTTCCAATCGAGATTCTAGCCTACATCTTTGAGCTATGTGTACTCGTGTCGCCTGCGGAGATGTGCGACACTATGGAGGCAATCATAGACCCTCGAGAGGCATTGAGGAAGGTGGTTAATCCAAACCTTCACTCTCTCGTGCAAGTGAGTTCAATCTTCATCTCATGAGTGACATCGGCAAGCGCTGATTCCCCCCAGGTTTCCTTGCGCTGGCGGGAAGTAGCACTAGCAACGCCAAGTCTTTGGAGCCAGCTTGTTGTCAATGGCCGTCTTTTGACCACGTCAATGGCTGTATTGCAAACATCGTTGAACTTGGTTGAAACGGCTTCGTCTCGAGGCGGTCAATATCCGCTGATTTTACAAGTCAAAGCAACGTGGGCCTCCATCTGGACGGATGGTGCTAGATACACACATCTTCGTCGCTTGCTAGAGTCACTCATAAAGCAATCACCCCGGTGGAAGGACATTACTCTGGATTTCAATGCCAAGACAGTGACGCTGCTCGCTCCTATCCAAAACCGTTTGGACTGCCTAGAATTTTTGGAGATTACCACCCCTGACTATTGGCCGTCGCCACCATCCCCTGCATTCGACTATTTCTCGAATGCCCCGCTGCTACAAACGGTGGTGTATACCGGACTGGCAAATTGCATCGTTGCACTCCCATGGAGCCAATTGCAACACTTCTCGTTCTACACGCATAAGACGGCCTTCGATCCGGCCCATCTCCGCTTTTTGCGCCTGGACAGCCTTCCATCTGGCAGCACATTACTGCTGGACTTATATCTTGGGCTGAATAACAACCCGCCGACGGCGCTGATACAGCCGCAAAGGGTGGCGAGTAAGCTGCTGACGCTGCGGGTTCGGACAGCGGACATCCCAGATACCACCCACAGTCTGGGACGCGTGGCTCGCTTCGCTCTGCTTTCCCGAGCTGACGCGATTGATACTGAAGGAACATTCACCGGTGACAACGATCCACCCATGTTGGAACCAAGCGGAATTCTGCAGCTTCGTCCAGCGTTCGGAGCTCGGACAATCTCTATCATCCCTCAGTATCGACCTACCTTTAGCGACAAGCGACCTCTGCAATATTCTCGCACAACTTGAAGTTCTGGAGGACTTGTACCTTGTAGACTCGCTGCGAGACTCAGGCTGACCTTCCGCCACTCGTAACGGATGAGCTGTTGGCACGCCTCACACTGTACGTCCGGGCAATGACCGTGTCGCTCACGGTCCGGCACTGGTGCCCCGCCTTGGTTTATTTTCACTCGCTGGTCGTTTCGCCTTCACGGAGGGAGTCTTGAAGAAGTTTGCACAGTGTAGGAAGCTGCATCTAGATGCAATCCACTCAGCATATCTCTTCCATCTCAGTTTGAAACTCACAACAGGCGTCCAGTGTCCTCTGGGCGAAGACCTGCAAGCCGAATTCAGGGAGTGGGAGAAGAACAATCAGTTTGTGCTTCTAATAGAGACCCAATACTAGTAGTTATTATTCCAACATAGACGTCAACTTTTGGAGGAGATGCGGGAAACACAATGATGGTATTAGACATGTAGAGACATAGTGCTCTGCCTAGAAACGAAGTAAGTAGGTATACGGCGGCGCCAGTCAATTGGCGTCGCATGAAATTTCTGCGGGAGAGGTAAACTTGAAGGTGACGAGCAAGTGTGAGGCCTCCATCTGTTTCGTCGTGGTCACGGTCTGGACTTCCGACTAGTACTGATCTGCAGCAAGCCCATGACGCAAAAGAGCTTCAAAACCACATCGACCTCATTCCTCTCTATCCACAACTCCAAATCTACTCCGCGGACCCCCCCTCGTCCACAATGAGTCTCGCCAACATGTTTGCCTGAAGTGGCGTAATCACGACATTGACGACACAGAGAGTCGAGAGCCGACTTGAAAATGGGCCTGGGTGGCGGCTGGTATGGCAGAGGCCAAACATATCTGGAGCAATGATTTGGGCCGGTTTTAGTCAATTTATAGAGAGCACTGATGTTTGCGGCAACTATCTGTCTTATTCATGTTCGAGGGTTGACCGTAGGGGCCTGAGCAGCTTAGCTGTATAGATGGTATGTTGCGGCGAGACTTGCACACAAGTGAAAAGGGCTCGACTTGAAGACGCTTGTTACTAGTAGCGGGACACAAGCTCGTAAAACCACACCCACTATCCACCCATCCGCGCGTCATTGGCTGTCTACAGCAGCAACAACCGCCAACGTGTCTGCCCATACGCGCCCGTTTGTCAGCAAGTTGACAAGAGTGCTTACTAGTAAAAGGACTTTTCAGTTACTTCGGAGAGCCTATATGGACAAAAACACGCACCTGTCCCGCAACAACCACAGGGTACACACCCACCAGCGACTTCAAATCGAAATCTCGTTAGCCAAACACATCCAATCGTCCCGCCACCTGTTCCAAACTTCGCGACCACGCACACGACAAAGTCCATTTGCGAGCAAAAGCGCGTTATCCAAAGGCGTTCTCCCCGCCATGCCCAAGAGACACAACATATATCGCATCCGTAGACGGTCGTACAGCACGAGATATGGTCGATGGAGCCATAAGAGAGGAAGTAGCAGAGTTTTATCGTCGTCTTCAAAGGAGTGATGAGCACGTGACCGTCAGCGCGGGGGAAAAGACCGGAGAGGGAGTCGACGACGCGCCAGGCTTGTTCGCGCGAATGCATCGTAAATGGCCGCGGAACGTAAGTCCACACAGGGAAAGCGGAGTTGAGAAAGGCGAGCATTTGGTGGCGAAGAGCATGTGCTGCATGCGGACGCGAGCGAGAGAACGAAGCCCATTCATTGGCTGTCGGAGCGTGTCTGTGCACAGAGTTGTTGCGCGAGGTAAGTAGGCCGGGATGGGCAGTGCCGTTTGCAGTGAGCGGGAAGCTTCAATGGAGCTGGCGACGGAAGGAGGGGTGGGGAAGGTTGAGATGGAGATTTTGGAGTGAGTAAAAAAAAAAAAGCCGTTCCAGTTGGAATCCCTCTCGTTGGGTTTTGAGAACAGACTGTATGATGCCAACAACAAGTCTCTTGTTGCCGCAGTCAAGCTGGCTCCTTTGCGCTTTGTCCGCCTCGCCAGCCCTCGTCCTAGTAGCTTCCGCCGCCTCCAGAAGAACGTGGACTGGAGTCGTGTGCGCATCTTAGCATGCGACAACAGTCAGAATCTATTGCGCACCATCGCCACTTTCGACTTCAGCAGCCTCAATGCCATCGAGGTCTTTGCCTTTTCTGAACCGTTGGGATCAGTCCAGCTGGACGCAGGCACTGCAATCGCCAGTCTTCCGCGACTGCACGCACTTACTTACCTTACCGTTGACTGCAAGTCGCCAAATTCAAGTTGGGAAGTCCTTTTTAGGACTCGGCACCGACTCGTCGTGCCGCCCGTCCTCGAGCGTCTTTCTTTCCACGGCCCCCTTGCTCTCAATTTGGATCGCATTCCTACCGTGCAGCACGCCATTGGCCCATTGCCTCGGGGCACTTTGCTAGCGTCACCGTGCTTTGCTTGGATCACATCATCTCTGACGACTCCACGCTCCTCGGCATCATCCTGGGCGGCCTACCGGGCCTGCATGAGCTGCGGATCCGAGACGAACTCTCCACTGGTTTCCCGTTGGCCGCAGAGCTATGTCGCCGGGCCCGCCAATGGACGAAGGAACGACGTGCCTCGTTCGAAGACCAAGACCATGACCCGCCCTGTGTCCAGACCAACATTCCTCTTGCGCGGCTCCGGACCGTCGTCTTTGAAGCTGTTGAGCCAACCGGGAATATTCCTCCCGCAGGCGCTGCTGAAGAAAATGTGAATCTGAACCGCAGCCTGCAGCTCCGCCTTGCCTTGTCGACGATCAACGAATTCATTCATTCCTTGAACATGCTAGTGCTCCTTGTTTCGGCGACACCCAAGGAGACTCCGAGAAAATTCATAGTGCAGGGAATCAGTTCGCGCATTGCATTGCGCTCTTGGTTTGTGACATGCAATAACCGGAAGGGAGCAGAGGAGTATTTCGCACTGGTTTACACAGGCATGGAGGCATCAAGTGATAACGACTCCTCCTTCTTTCGCAACAACTTCAACTGGCTGCTGGCCCGTTGAAAGCCAGTGCCGATGCTAACTTGAACGTGGCGCGGAAATCAACGCAAGAATGCCGGCGGCAGCGGCAACGATTCACAGAGGGAGGGAAAGAGCGAGGAATCCAACAGGCAACAAATCTACCAACGTAGTAGGTATGAATCAGGATTGTATGCCAGTACAACTTGAAGGACTTGCTCAGATATCTGTTGCGTGTGTTGAATCAGAAAGTGTGGACAGATATGGGCTTGGGAAAGACTACGAATGAGGTAGCAGAACGATATGTTCAGACACGTCGGAAGAGACTTGAATAAACAATGAATTTTTGGAGTATTTTTCCAGTAAAGTTATCATGACCATCAACTACAAGTGGGGAATATAGACACTCCAATCTACATCTCTGAATGCCTCCAGTGGGAGCAGTCGCAGCGCGGACAACGGCAACACCAGGAGGATGCCCCGTGCAACCGAATACACACCGACAAAGCCCAGCATGCCCTCCGGAGAAATGGTATACAGTAGCGAGGCCGCGAGGAAGACCGGGGGTGCCACAGTTAGTACCAGCGCGGAGCTACGCCAGAGCCACATTTCGGCAGGGGAAGGGAACGCGGCGCGCCACGCGAGGCAGTGGATGCCGCCAAACAGCGTCCCGGACAAGAACGGGATCGCGTCCGTGAGCGTCCACGACAGCCAATGCGCCCGCGTGGAGCTGCGGATGTCGATGTAATTGGAAACGGTGGTGCACCAGAACGTGGGAACCGCCGTGTTGGACAGGGGATCGTAGTCGGCCTCGTGGTAGGCGTTTCCGAATACACTGAGGAAGCGGTCGAGCCACGAGGCGCTGGCGGGGTACGGAGGGCTGGCGGTGTGGTTTGGGGGGCTGGTGCGGACCGGAAGCTTGATTTGATTGCGCACATCGAGCGGCTTACCGAGCCAGAATAGCCAGGTCAGCGCGTTGAGCACCGCGAATGACAATGTGGCCACTTCGAGCGACGTTAGAGGGAGCCGCTGCAGCCTTCGTGCGATGCACTGAGCGATAAACCAAAGCCCTTGACAAAGGGCAATGCCTTTCGAGAACAGGTCCCCTTTGCTCTTGTCATCGATGTCGGACTCTTTGACGGCGTGGATTTCTTGCACCACATTTGGTGTCGACAGTTGCTCCTTCGTCACAATAGGATGTTCATCAACATCGACAAAGCCGCCCATAACGATGAAGAAGCCATGGGTCAGCGAGACCCCGTAGTCTAAAGGAGGGGTCAACACTTGAAGGAGAGCAAATTCGAGCCACACCTTGTGAGAAAGACCGCGCCATCAAGCATTGTCTGGCCGCAAAGCCAAGAATGAGCTCAGGCGCAATGAGTGCCACCGACATGAGCTTCAGCCGACGCAGCAGCGGCCCATTCTTGCCGACAACCTGCCATTTCAGCCAGCTTCAAAAACCCAGCTGCATTCTGTGGTCGCGCGAGACGGGGAGGCGGGACATTTGGGTGGACGGAGACCCATATACAGAGAAAGATCGTCACCAGACAGCCCCAGACGATGTCGAAGAGCCGCCTGCAGTCGTTTATGTCGGTGCATTCGAGATCATCTTGCAAAGCGGAGCGGCGAAAGGCCCCAAGCTGAGCGCGGGTCGACGAGAGGACGGCGAGAAGAAACAGCATGATGCTGCCACGACAGCATGAAGACAGCATTTGAGGCTTGTCAGCGCCGCCAACATTGTGCGCTTCAGTCGGATGTCAGAGCGGTAACTTGAAGTGGTCGTTCCGAATCAAGCAAGAGATGCTGTGACACTTTCTCTTCAGCACCACCACCGTCAAGACATCTCCTCCGTCGACCACGTTATCCGCCCCAATGCACGCGGCCGTGGAGAATCCGCAGCCTCGCGCGATCATCGTGCGTGGCCGTCTTTGCCCAGGCGGATCTGGGATTCTGGGGAGCCGTGCTGACGGAGTTACAGAGGCGAAAGCCTTGTGGTCGTTCTGTCGGCAGCCAGCACTGAAGTGAGCATTGGAGGAAACGTACTGGGCGCAGGGAAGGGCGCGAGGGCGCACGTCAAGTGCGTTGTTGAGCTCTGCATTCACATTCCATGCTGACATTTTGGAAAGACCACGACAAATGGGAAACTACCTACCCAGACATCCCTCGCCCGCCGGCCGAGCTCTATGTCGCCAACGGCGAGCCCCAGGTCTATACGCAGAACTGCAGCCCTTGTGGGCAACCTGTCCCCCACCAAATTGACGATGAAGATGGGTGACCGACCACGATGACAGTCACCGGCGTTTCGCCTGCACTTATGGCTGCCGCAGCTCACTCACCACTGCGAGCCCTCCTTGGCAGCGACGGCTGGATCCACTCAAAGGCGAGCTGCAATGGCCGCTCATCATTGCGACACCCCAACCATCGTTAACGCCGCTCACGACGACGAGCTCTATATCCACGACGTCGCCCGCTTTGCTGCCTTCGCCATAACACAGCGCAGCGACCATCATGGTAGCAGCTCGGGGCGACGCCGGGAAGGGTGAAATCGAAGAGCAAATTCTCCAGTCCAGCATTGAGCGGCGACACCACACCACATCCTTACCGCCCGCAAACGCCAATATCCCTATCCCAGACCTTGCCTCCTTCCTGTCCACTTCTCCTTCGCTTCTTCTGCAATCTCGGCTTGCTTGCGCCCAAGACCCGTGCTCCGCAAACGACGCCCAGCGTGGACTCCGAGGAACGATGCTATCCCTGCGGACACCGCTGGTCGCTTCTGGCGGCCACGGTGCGCACTGGGCACCGCGTTATCCTGTCAGCTCACGGAGGCGAAAAGTTGCAAAGTCTCCTGACATGCCATTTTGTATCTGACGATGACCTCGGCTACTCGCACTACTTCCTTTCGATACTCCTCTTCTCATCCATCCCCAAGTTTTTCTTCCTCATTAGTCGTTCCACTTGTTTTCATCGTTGTTTGCTATGCTACACATGCCTACATCATGATAGCTTGTAATAGAAAGCGCATTTAGAAGGGAGCGATGGTGTACTTGCACGAACCATGTCGAACACGACCGTAGAGGGATGACGCGGGGGATGGACGAGGGTATATGCAAAGGGCTATCGAGAGAAAAATTCTGGGGTAGTCGTTGCTTGCAAGATGGAAGCAAAGTCGATACTAGTGCAAACGTCATCGTTATCGAAAACGGCGTCAACGAGACCCTTCTCGCCGATTGCGGTACCTGAAAGTGATTGAGCAGCGCAAATGATGTCGAATGAGCCATGGGATGCAGTCGTTAGAGGCGTAGGCCATGCGACTTCAAAGTCGACAAAAAGGTGTCGTCAAAGCAGGGATAGGCTCTGCAAATGACCCGAAAAGCAGGAGTTGGGCTTGCGCAGATTTGGAGAAACGAGTGGGTGTTGTATATGGGCGAAGTATGGTATTGGACTGGGTTGTCGCGACGGTCATCATTTGGGGGCAATGGGCGAAAATAGTCCTCTTTTCAAGGAAAACAGCGCCTCTTCCAGACCGTATTGCAGGAAAGACGGACGCAAAGGTGTCGACAGGACAGAGGAGGGAATATGACGAGGCACCAGACACGGTAATGTTGCTCGTGCCTGGTGGATGTGCTACCAGGAGGCTATAGCGCTGGCGCTTTCCAGTCTGCCTAAAAGCATAGTAAGACTACTGGCAGTTGCGATAAGGATGCTAGACGCACCAACGCTGGCCGTTTCAGAGAGAGTTTCTCTCCTCTCTGCCATACCCAGTCGTAGCTGGAGCTTGTTTCCCGGTCGTTGTCGTGGGACCCGCGAGTATTTCCTGGCAGCGCAGGACTCGTAAGTTGGCGATATTGAATGTGCTGTCCCCGTTGTAGTCATCGGACGGGGATTTGAAGGGAATCTGTGCAGAAAGAGTGTCAGCAAAAAAAAAGGAAGACAAGATCGTGCTTTGACGCACCATTAACACCAGCAATCCACAATCCAGCCATGTCACACTAAGTTCTCGTCGCCCAACAGCTTGCGCCCGCCGCTGGTCGGGGCAGTAGTGCCGCTCAGCATAAGCGAGAAAGAGAGTCTGCTGAGGCGGAGCAAAGTCAGCTAAACCTCGCGTGGCGAACCGTGAAACGCACCTAGCTGCTCGCGTAGCTGGTGTACGATGAGTATATGAGTCAAGGAGAAGGGATGGACGGGTTCTCGGGGCCGGAAGGGCTGTGGTGGAGGTGCGGAAGAAGAATGTGTCACGGATCACACTTTTACCATTAACCGCCATGACAAACTGCTTTGTCTGTTCGTTCCGCCCGGGAGGCGCTCGGCCTGCCTTCTGCCTCCCAAATCGAAAACCTCCGTTCCATAACCCGCTTGAATCTGCCAACTCCTCCGGATATTCCTGCCAAACTCGAGGCTGTGGCTGCGACTATTGCCGGGTATGACGCTCACCTTGCTCTGCTCGAAGGACTCGTTCAGACGGCCAAAGAGGAACGCGCCCAAGCTGTGTTATACCAAACTCAGTGCAAAAACCTCCTGACGTCGCCTATCCGCTTCCTTCCAATCGAGATTCTAGCCTACATCTTTGAGCTATGTGTACTCGTGTCGCCTGCGGAGATGTGCGACACTATGGAGGCAATCATAGACCCTCGAGAGGCATTGAGGAAGGTGGTTAATCCAAACCTTCACTCTCTCGTGCAAGTGAGTTCAATCTTCATCTCATGAGTGACATCGGCAAGCGCTGATTCCCCCCAGGTTTCCTTGCGCTGGCGGGAAGTAGCACTAGCAACGCCAAGTCTTTGGAGCCAGCTTGTTGTCAATGGCCGTCTTTTGACCACGTCAATGGCTGTATTGCAAACATCGTTGAACTTGGTTGAAACGGCTTCGTCTCGAGGCGGTCAATATCCGCTGATTTTACAAGTCAAAGCAACGTGGGCCTCCATCTGGACGGATGGTGCTAGATACACACATCTTCGTCGCTTGCTAGAGTCACTCATAAAGCAATCACCCCGGTGGAAGGACATTACTCTGGATTTCAATGCCAAGACAGTGACGCTGCTCGCTCCTATCCAAAACCGTTTGGACTGCCTAGAATTTTTGGAGATTACCACCCCTGACTATTGGCCGTCGCCACCATCCCCTGCATTCGACTATTTCTCGAATGCCCCGCGGCTACAAACGGTGGTGTATACCGGACTGGCAAATTGCATCGTTGCACTCCCATGGAGCCAATTGCAACACTTCTCGTTCTACACGCATAAGACGGCCTTCGATCCGGCCCATCTCCGCTTTTTGCGCCTGGACAGCCTTCCATCTGGCAGCACATTACTGCTGGACTTATATCTTGGGCTGAATAACAACCCGCCGACGGCGCTGATACAGCCGCAAAGGGTGGCGAGTAAGCTGCTGACGCTGCGGGTTCGGACAGCGGACATCCCAGATACCACCCACAGTCTGGGACGCGTGCTCGCTTCGCTCTGCTTTCCCGAGCTGACGCGATTGATACTGAAGGAACATTCACCGGTGACAACGATCCACCCATGTTGGAACCAAGCGGAATTCTGCAGCTTCGTCCAGCGTTCGGAGCTCGGACAATCTCTATCATCCCTCAGTATCGACCTACCTTTAGCGACAAGCGACCTCTGCAATATTCTCGCACAACTTGAAGTTCTGGAGGACTTGTACCTTGTAGACTCGTACGAGACTCAGGCTGACCTTCCGCCACTCGTAACGGATGAGCTGTTGGCACGCCTCACACTGTACGCGTCCGGGCAATGACCGTGTCGCTCACGGTCCGGCACTGGTGCCCCGCCTTGGTTTATTTTCACTCGCTGGTCGTTTCGCCTTCACGGAGGGAGTCTTGAAGAAGTTTGCACAGTGTAGGAAGCTGCATCTAGATGCAATCCACTCAGCATATCTCTTCCATCTCAGTTTGAAACTCACAACAGGCGTCCAGTGTCCTCTGGGCGAAGACCTGCAAGCCGAATTCAGGGAGTGGGAGAAGAACAATCAGTTTGTGCTTCTAATAGAGACCCAATACTAGTAGTTATTATTCCAACATAGACGTCAACTTTTGGAGGAGATGCGGGAAACACAATGATGGTATTAGACATGTAGAGACATAGTGCTCTGCCTAGAAACGAAGTAAGTAGGGTATACGGCGGCGCCAGTCAATTGGCGTCGCATGAAATTTCTGCGGGAGAGGTAAACTTGAAGGTGACGAGCAAGTGTGAGGCCTCCATCTGTTTCGTCGTGGTCACGGTCTGGACTTCCGACTAGTACTGATCTGCAGCAAGCCCATGACGCAAAAGAGCTTCAAAACCACATCGACCTCATTCCTCTCTATCCACAACTCCAAATCTACTCCGCGGACCCCCCCTCGTCCACAATGAGTCTCGCCAACATGTTTGCCTGAAGTGGCGTAATCACGACATTGACGACACAGAGAGTCGAGAGCCGACTTGAAAATGGGCCTGGGTGGCGGCTGGTATGGCAGAGGCCAAACATATCTGGAGCAATGATTTGGGCCGGTTTTAGTCAATTTATAGAGAGCACTGATGTTTGCGGCAACTATCTGTCTTATTCATGTTCGAGGGTTGACCGTAGGGGCCTGAGCAGCTTAGCTGTATAGATGGTATGTTGCGGCGAGACTTGCACACAAGTGAAAAGGGCTCGACTTGAAGACGCTTGTTACTAGTAGCGGGACACAAGCTCGTAAAACCACACCCACTATCCACCCATCCGCGCGTCATTGGCTGTCTACAGCAGCAACAACCGCCAACGTGTCTGCCCATACGCGCCCGTTTGTCAGCAAGTTGACAAGAGTGCTTACTAGTAAAAGGACTTTTCAGTTACTTCGGAGAGCCTATATGGACAAAAACACGCACCTGTCCCGCAACAACCACAGGGTACACACCCACCAGCGACTTCAAATCGAAATCTCGTTAGCCAAACACATCCAATCGTCCCGCCACCTGTTCCAAACTTCGCGACCACGCACACGACAAAGTCCATTTGCGAGCAAAAGCGCGTTATCCAAAGGCGTTCTCCCCGCCATGCCCAAGAGACACAACATATATCGCATCCGTAGACGGTCGTACAGCACGAGATATGGTCGATGGAGCCATAAGAGAGGAAGTAGCAGAGTTTTATCGTCGTCTTCAAAGGAGTGATGAGCACGTGACCGTCAGCGCGGGGGAAAAGACCGGAGAGGGAGTCGACGACGCGCCAGGCTTGTTCGCGCGAATGCATCGTAAATGGCCGCGGAACGTAAGTCCACACAGGGAAAGCGGAGTTGAGAAAGGCGAGCATTTGGTGGCGAAGAGCATGTGCTGCATGCGGACGCGAGCGAGAGAACGAAGCCCATTCATTGGCTGTCGGAGCGTGTCTGTGCACAGAGTTGTTGCGCGAGGTAAGTAGGCCGGGATGGGCAGTGCCGTTTGCAGTGAGCGGGAAGCTTCAATGGAGCTGGCGACGGAAGGAGGGGTGGGGAAGGTTGAGATGGAGATTTTGGAGTGAGTAAAAAAAAAAAAGCCGTTGTCGGCTTTGAGAGAGAGGAATATGAGTTGTTTGGCACACGAGAGCGGATCTTTGACTCACCAGCATTCCTCCCTCTCAAGTTGCAGTGGGCTCGACTTCGGACAGTGGCGCGACTCTGCTTCAAAAGCCATGGGTACTGAATATGTGATTGAGGTCGGAAAACGAGTCGGGGGAAAGATAGAGATAGCAGACATACCATTCCTCTAGGGACAAGCTACACTCATACCCGTTGCCGACTGCAGACCTGCCTGCGCGGGTAAAGTCGCCACTTGGTCGCCACAGTAGTTGGGCTTGCAGATACAGTCGGGGTCGTTGTTGTGGTAGCGGGGAAGAAAATCGGCAAGAGCAAAGAGTTTCTGCGAGCTGGCCTCTGTGGCGGAAGCCTCAGCAACGTCAAGCGAAGAGAGGGCTGCTATTTATGCACCTGAATCGGGACCTCCCCGTTGACCGCAGGCTCCAAAGCCACTCCTCGTCAAGCTTCTCCCATTACAGTCCCGCCCCCACGATGGTCGCTGCAAACCTCCTTCGTCCTCTCGTGGTAGCCCATCCTGTGGCGAAATTGCCCCGTCGGTGGGTGTGCAGGTCCTTTTGATGACAGGGTAGCCCGAGCATAGAGCTGCGGGTACAGGATGCTACGCCAGAAGTCAGCCGCGAATACGAGCCAAAATGAGCGAAAGCGCACGTTGCTTCGTCTATCTCCCCGTCCAGCTACCGCGCCACGACCTTTGATTCCGAGTCGTGATACGACGTGCATGGCGCGGGCTGTGAGTGTGGCGCACCGCAAGCGGCGGAGGGAGGGAGGCGGATGACAATGGCGGTGATGGTGAAGGGAAGAGGGGAAAACGACCAATCTGATCCGCATCGTTACCAGGACCCGACGATACGACGCTCGCCCGGGCCGTTGTTGGCTCGTTGTTCCTCGAAAGGTTTCTTTCCACCAGCACTGATTGCGTGTGGGGAATATGGAAAGACAATTGAAGAGGTGGCGTTATGTCACAGGCGCGTCTTGTAACTGTTCTTCCACTCGCTCCTTGTAACTTCACAAAACGCGTGCTACTGGTACGGGCGGCTCAACAAGATACACGGACTACGACGAGATGCTAGCTCGCGTCCGCAGTCAATCTTCACATCTTCACAAACGCCGAAAACTTCTACGAGTTTCTAGTGTCTTTCTCAAGATCTCACGAGCGACGAGTCAAGCCGTCCATTCCTCATATTTGTCCACCACCCACAATCAAGATTCCACGCCGAAATGACTTGTACCTAGTCACCCTGCCCCCACTTGTGGGTCCAACGGAAGTGCCACACGCGGCCCGAAGGACTATAAAAGCAGACAGCATATTCCGTCTTTCCTCACCCACCGCTGAGTCGGAGTCATGTCGACGAGTTCTCCCCAGAGCAATACACGGAGTCAGAGGTCCTTAGCTGGGAGAAGGCCTGCTGCCGCGAGCCATGTTAGGCCTGTTCCGAGTCCCCAGGCAAGCATTGAGGAGGCTCCTGGTGGCGTTACTCGTGGAGCTCAGGCTGCTCAGCAGCTTTTATCACCCTTGGGTGCGACGGGTCCTCAACAATCTGGGACCCTGGCCGATCTCTCTCGGTTTACAAGCCCTCCGCTCAACGGTCAGCCGGCCACTGTGACCCCTAGCGGGCTCAATCAATACTACACATATCCACTCCCCAACGACTTCAACAACCCCGGACAATCGGGGGTGTTGTCGCCGTTATATTCACAGCTAGAGGGCGCTATCCGCAATTACACGTTTCCGATGGGGTCTGCTGCAACGCATGAGCCTGAGCACTCGGTTGACGCTGATGTCTCTACTACTGCAATTCATGATCAGACTACCAGCGACGGCGACAACATCCATCGATATCCTCCGTGGACAACGCCGCCATACCGATCCGAGTCGCCGCATTCGCTGTCTGCCGAGTCCCTACTAGAACTTGAACGCAACCAATCAAGTTTGGGTCTCGTCTTAGGCTCGCCGTCCGCTCACCGCCAACAGCAAATCGAACACGCGATGGCGACGTCGACCACCGATAGGACCACTACTACTAGTAGCCGTGACTCGCCAAGTTCCGACGCTGACTCGGACTCGGACTCGGATTCTCAGTCACTGGAAACTTGGCCACACCGCAGACGTCATCGTCGGCTCTCAACTTCAGCGGTACATGATACGTCGCAGCTTGAAATATGGGGAATAAACTCCAGGCATGTATCTTCATCTGTTGTGCATGGCATCTTTCGTCTGCTTACAGCATTCTCTGGACAGTACTAGCACGCTTGTGCAGGGAAGGCCTCCGCGGGACTTCAACCAGTGGCCCGGACCATATTTCCGTCCAATCGCCGACAGGATACAAACGTAGGCAGGCATCTTCAATTCATGTATCGTGTTAGCTGACTATTGCCCCTTGGGGTAGTCCTTATCCGGTCCAAGCTACCCTGACGCCGGCGCGTCGCTTGGTAGAGGCACCACCATCGGCATATACTACTGGTAGTAATTACTACCCAGTGCCATACAACGGAGTTTTTGGACCTGGAATTGCAACGGGTGCTACCAGCCATGTCAGACATATTCCGCCACATGATACATCGGCGTACTTGGCTACTGGTGGCGGGCAAGGATGGTCCATCCAAACGGTCCCGCGGTCGCTGCCCCTGGAGCCGGGCCATCTTGTGGACAACCGCATGCCTGCAGGTTCAACTGTTTATGACCCAACCGCAATGGGTGTCGCCAGCCATATTCCGCCACCGTATACATCGGCGTACTACGTATACGTTGCTGGTGATAGCGGGCAACGATGGCACATGGGAACGGTGCCGGGCTCGCTGCCCCCCGGGTCGAGCCACTGGCATCTTGTGCATCAATGGCACATTGGTGTGCCTTCAGGTTCAACTGCTTATGCCCCAAGGCAGGGTGCCATCCCGGGCCCAAACCCAGCGTATATGGGCTCAAATTTCCCATCGACTTATTCGACTCCATGGAGTCATAGCAATCCATACGGAAATCCACATTTACTCGGCACCATAAACTACGATGATTGGGTCCCGCAAAAGCAAGAAGGATGGTTGAGCCGGTCCCGGAGGAGGCTGGCACGTTGGTTCAAGTTCACGCGGAACCAAGAGCATCTCGAGCCGGGTGAACCTCTCTTCCGCTCGTACACAACTTGAAGGTCCGCATGATCCAATAGTCACTACCTGGTACTTGTATCTAGAGGAGAATATACAAAAGCTGTGCAACCGAATGCGTGTGTGTACCATGACTAGTATATTTGGCGGGTATCGAAACAGAGAGTGAGGAATCATAAGACCCTTGGTAAGTAACGACACTTGATAAGTAGCGGACGCCCTTCAAAATTCTCTCTTGACGACGTTGAAGCACCATAGCGCATCACGGCCGCACGGGTATCATCATGGGACTCGTGAGCAGTGAGCCGACAACACCTGCGCGTACTAGTAACTTGTGTCCAAACGACAGCAGCCGGAGAAGAATGGTGTATCTCCGCGTCACTCAAGACACTCGTCTTGGACGATTTGAATCCAACGTCTGAGCAACAAAGGCAACCAAGCGCCGGCGCCGAAGAAGGGCAAGCACAACCGTGCCCCAGACGGTCAGAGAATGTTGGATTACATATCTGAAAGTGATGATATGGCGATTATCGAGCACGTCTCGCTCGCATGAAGGAAGCAAGTCCGTTCCAGCTTTGAATGGGGTCGTTGTCGACATTAGCGCCAATGAGCGCTTCTCGCCCGTAATCGTGTCTGGAAAGAATTGGGTAGCTGGGGATACTCTTGCTGCGCCGCGGGATAGAGCCTATATAGGAGTAGGCGCTGCAAGGGCGACACCACAAACTCCACTCCTGCGGCTATGGTGGACGTGACGGTAGAGAAAGCACGAGACAAAAGAAGTGTTGTCGAGGGAGCAAACTTTGACTCTGAAAATACTAGAGTAGTCGCAGCTCGCGCTACTAGTAGCGCTCGTCCAATAAGCGACAAGTCCACATACGCTTCTCCTCTCTCAATCAGCTCAAAACTTTCCCTTGAGCTCATACACCACTTGTCCGTTGCCCCGAATCACCTCCCCCGACGCGTATGTCGCCTTTCGACAAAGAATCGCCACCCCTGCCTCCCATACGGCTGCCAGACAACACGCGCTCGACAATGACCTTGCCCCTCGAATGGCGACATAGAAAGAAATGAGTAGGAGGGGACAGGCATGGGGCACAACGAGATACACTCGATAGAGCTCCAGCTGCCGCGTTCTGCGAGATATGTTGTGGTCTTTGGGTCGGCGAGCGAGCACGTGACTTGCCGTTTTGGGGAGTCGGCGCCGATTGTGTGTGGAGGGTGCAAGCGGGGACGAGGAGGACGGGGGAGGGGAGCAGGGAATTATAGTCAAGGTGTGTGGGCGCATTTGAAGAAATTGGGATGGTCCACAAGCTTGACCCAGTGCTGTTCTCTGTCGAGGTCGGCCAACAGACAAGCTCGGAAATTCAGCCTATGAGCACAAGCGTAGTCGTTTGTACGCCGATGCGGGGATGATATCGCAGCAATAGATGAGGATTTGAGCAGCCGTATATGCTATTGGCTCCCCGACGATGAAACGCTTTCCGCGCAGAAACTTGAAAGCTGGTGCAGCGGCGGCCTTCCTCCTCGATTTGACAGAAGGAAAAGATGGTGTAGGAGCGTGGAGGTGTACCACGCAACTAGATAGGCTCGCTGGAGCGGTATCTGCTGCGTTGGGCGATATATGTGGTTTTCGAAGGGGTGACGCCGCCACAAGCAGAAGGAAAGCACGGAATCCGACCGCGGGCTGGTCAAGCAGAGGTGTTGGGAAGGTTGCCAGCCTTGACGGCGAGCATTACTTGCGTGTCGGGGAGGTTGTGCTGCCTGCAGGCAGGACAGCGCGAACGTCGAAAGTCGATGTAGTGTTTGTCAGGTCGTGCCTCTTTGCGGAGTTGTTGCGTGAGCCAGAATGGGAGCGTATGGCGGATCTGTTTGCGTTTAGACTGCGCGAGAAGCTTGGCGGTGGCGATAGATATGACGAGGAACAAGAAAATTGGCAGGTGAGAAGCGGGACTTTGGAGGAGAAGGTCAAAACCAGGGTGTCGACAAGAAAATAGATCCACGACTCACACAAGTTCTGCCCACACGAGACCGAGCCCGTAACCCGTCCGAAACTGTCCGCCCTGGCAGCAGCGGACTCGCCACGCCATCGTCTCCACGCCGATATGACTCCACACAGGCCACGCCGACATCGATTATGGCGCTACTTGGTAATGGGGATGCGGGCAGCCAGGCGCAGTCGAATACGCTCCCAAAAGCCAGTGTGGAGGTGCTGGGCATGTTTGTCAGCTTGGGGACCTCGTTGACGAGGAAAATAAAGACACACGCACTTTCACGCCCACCAGCGCTCCCAAACTCCCACCCACCCGCCTCCTCCAACGATGTAGTACGTTTGGCGCCGCCTGTTGCGGGTAGACCCCTAGCTGCGGCTACAGTCATCGCAGGCGATAGAGTCAGCCATGGTTGTCGTGGTGGAAGTGGAGAAGAAGACCGGTGTGGTCACATGTTCGGGCCGATCTCTGTCTTCTGCGACGATGACGGCTGAGAAATACTGCTTCCCTCCGGTTTCGCCAACCAATCTTTCTCAAGCGGGCCGGGGGCCCACGATGCACTAATGCTGTGGCCGCTACCTACTTGCACGCGCGCGCGTCACGAATGCTCTGGTTGGCTCACCCACTCTGGATCCTGTTGGCACCAAAACGCGCCGGAAGAAGTTTGCCTTTATAGCCTTCTCGAGAAGGTCCTTATCATGCTGCGCTGTCTCCATTTGTAACGCCAATCATTCTCCAAGCATCCAAGCCTGCTCCTTCGTTCGACCTCTAAGTAATTGGTCTATGGCAATCATCCTGCTGACGGACATATTTGGGCTGCCGCTGAACGTCCGTCTCCATTCTTGTTGCTGCTCTAACCATGACTGACAGCATGGCCTTTGGTAGAACGCGCGCATCATCGCGGACAACTTTGCCAAATCGCTCGAATGCGATGTCTACGTGCCCGACCTCTTTGCGGGCCGCTCGCCCGTGACGCCAGAGCAGATGTCCGCCATCCCGCAGAGGGCGGGGCTCAAAGCTGGCCTCTTGGGATACGTGAAGCTCTTCTTCAAGGTGTTGCCGAGCCTTTTCGCGCTCATCCGCAACCGACCACCCCAGGGCGCTGCACGGGCACTTACGGTGCGTCGCCTTCCGCCTTCTCACTACCAAGCTCATGCGTTTCTAGTTCATCAACAAGCTGCAGGAATCGAAGAAGTACGAGAAACTGGGGGCTATTGGGTGCGTTGCTACTTCTGGAGTCCGACACTCGTCTCATGGCCCAAGTTACTGCTTCGGTGGCGGCGTGTCCCTCATTCTCGGCTCGCAACACCCCGCGCTCTTCAGCAGCATCGTCATCGCCCACCCGTCCCCGCCCAAAGACGCGCAAATTCTCGGTATAAAGGCGCCGACTGCCTGGATCGCGGCGGAAGGTCAGACTGTTATGGAGCAGCGTTCTGACAAAACGCTAACATGTTTCTAGACGATTTCGCCATCTCGAAAGCGCGGCTGGACCAGATCGAGGCGCTGTACAAGGCGCGGGAGGGGAAGGACACGTATGTGGAGTACGAAATCAAGGTGTACCCTGGTGCGTGGCGTTTTTACGTCCTCGTTCTCTCTGTTGACTGTGTCGTTAGGGACTGGTAAGGCGAGACGATGCCGCATGCTGAATCGCACTGACGCTTTCCAGCGCATGGATTTGGCGCGCGGCCCGCGCTGCAGTACCCCGAGGTCAAGGAGGCGTTCGAGAAGGCGTTCCAGCAGGCGGTGGATTGGTTCAACAGGACTATTCCTGCGTAGAAGGGCTGTTGGGGATTATGTGTGTCGTCAGGATGGAATCAATGTGGTTTATCACACTGTTGCAGCTGCTGGCCGCGCGGGCAAGGATTTGAGCTAAATATGTAAAGGCAAGACCTATTTATTCTCCCTCGACATATTATTAGTTGTCAGCTGATTATCTTCCTATCTCCTTGCGAAGTTATTTAGGCTTGATATCGAGTTTTTCGTCGCATGGTAGCCCGCAGAGGCCGACGCACAAGAGGTGAGATACTACGGGTAAGTAGGCTGTAGGTACTCAGGACAACGAATATAAGTAGTTCCTCTGACTACTACTTAGTTTAATGGACAATGATTCAATGCACAACGGACGCTGTCTTCTCCTGCCGGTATGCGCTGGTCAGCGGCCCTTCTTTAGTTCTCGTCATGAACGTTGACGGCGGGCGAGAACGACGGCTTTGAAAAGGGAGCAATTGCGGTGAGACACTGGAGCGCCACGATCTTCTATCGTTTCGGCACTGTCTGCGACGACAGCGCTGTCCAGCACAGTCAGTGTTGTTCAGCTTGGCAGCGAGACACTTACCTTGTTGAGCAAGGACGGCAACAACAGCGTCATCTCGTCGAGCACGCTGGAAATCAAGGTCAGCGAAAGGACGGGAGCGAACAGGATAGTGCAGACTAATGAACTGCTATCGGCAGTAAAGGTGAGTATATTGGACTTGTTGAGGATTTAACACCACTAACCGTCTGTTAGAATGCTATTAAATGGTAAGCATGCGTGAAGCGAGACGAAAGACATTTACTTGTAGCTTGACGAACTTGAAAGAGTCGCGAGCGAGCTACTAATACACAAAGATAAGTGCGGCTCCTTGACTTGGACGGTACCTGCTTACCATTTGCTCGCTTGACAACAACAGTGTCTTGAAGACTACTTCGGGATTGTCTTCGGCGACAGATCCTGCAGCTCCTGCACGACCTTCAAGTAAAGAAGGTGAGTCAGTGTCCTCAAACAACATGACGCGACGAACTACCTTGACAACTTGGATATATCACGAGAACAGTGCGTTCTTCGCGCGCAACACGCCCCATTCAGGAGTGCCAACGGCCGCACAACGCTGACACAACCCGCCGGACGGAGACGGGACAACCAAACTTGACACGCGCGCGAGCGCAATGAGACAATACTCGTATTTGCGGGCGAGAATTTGCCGTCGTAGAGCGCTGTGATAGAGTGCTGTGGTGACTGCGGTGAGGGCGAGCAGCTTCAGATTAAGGAGTGCTGATTGTTGGGCTGGAGTCGGGGACTCTGTCGAGTGGGGAAGAGTAGTGCATGCTCTTCATCGTCGACAACAAGGAGCTTATGAAGGAGAAGGTGAGCGCGAGATACTGCAGGAGTGGATAGCACTCACCTAACGCGAGGCAGCCGTGGGCCGTCGACGGAGAACTGCGCAAATTTGTCGAAAAACAAACGAGAGCCTGCGGGAAAATCTGTACGACTTATGAGAACTCGCCAGTTACGATACGACCCAACTCACCGACTTCGTTACCCGGCTATGGCTTAGTAGGCCCACTAGCGAAACTCCATGGTGAGCGTGAAGAGGGAAGCTTTGCTCCCGAACTATCGTCATCGATAGTACCGTCTCGAAAAAATCAGCTGGCAGGCATGGGTTAGTCTGTGTATACGGTCAGCGACTGGAAAACATACCAAAGACCCGATACGGGTGGTGCTCTAACGCAGCAACCAGCAAGGTGGCGAAATGGTGGGAAGGGCCATCTCATCGTCAATGGTGTGTTGTGGGAAGAAGCTTCTTATGTCCGCTTTCTAGTCTGAGGCATATCTGAGAAAGCTTGCCGCTACAGAAAAGTTAGCAAATGAGTGCGGGAGAGACCAAAAAGTTACACACCTTTTGGCCAACCGAACCATATCCTGCACTGGTTATAGCCTCGTTCTAGCCCTTCCCGGTCTCGCAATACACGTCTTACGCCGAGCAACTTGAAGGACCGGCGCTTCAGCGCCAACCGACGCCAAATGGGCAAAGCAAGGCGAAAAGAGTCGGACGGGTAGCAGACATACGAGGCAAGAGCGGTGATTGTGAGTGAGATACGAGGGAGTTATGAGCATTTGGGCCATCTTCATGCCAGAAGAACATGCGTCGTGGCTGGAGGAAAGAACCCCTGATATTTTCGGGTCACAATTGGTCACACCGCCATACACTGTCTTCCTGCTGCTTTCACGACTCCTCTCTTCTCTATCGTGTGTCTCCCTCTCTCCCTTCATTCACAACGGACCCGCCTAACATTGTACTCAGCACTCTGTAATACCGCGGCCAGCAACCCGTTCCGTTTCCTCGACAGCCAGCTCAAGCAACGCTACGATCTTATAATCCCAGCTCTATGGTGAGCAACGGCTCATTTATATCAACCTACATTGACTCTTTCCAGCCAAGCAACTATGCACCCCTTCCCAATGACGACCCCGTTCTTCTCCCCCGCGAATCCGACGAGGAAATCACAGCACATAGCCGCCTGCTCCCTTCCCTTCAAACGAACGCGGATTCTGGATTGAAAGTCGCTGAAGACTCCTCGTACACTTACAGTTATGGCCCTCCCGGCCTGATTGGACTGTGGCACAACTACTACGCGTTCTTGTGTGCGGTCTTTGCGTCCATAGGCGGACTGAGCTTTGGGTATGACCAGGGTGTGGTGTGTCCTAACGTTCTGCTTCATACACATCTCTTAACTCTCCTTCTCTCTAGATTGCCAATGTACTTGTAATGGAGGACTTTGTGGGCCGATGGCCAATAACACCGCTGCAGAAAGGCGCGCTCAGTGTGTGCTCTACCTTTCGCTCATGACCAACCCTCACTGTTTTCAGCGGCTGTCCTGGAACTGGGCGCCCTTATTGGTGCTCTCACGTTCGGAGTTTTGGCCGATAGATACTCCCGCCGACATTCCATCTTCATTGCCTGTGGTATGTCCACGGTAACCTCCGTCCGTCTAACTTCATATCGTCGCTAGTCATATTCAACATTGGCGCGCTCTTCCAAACATTTGCGCGAACACTCGCAGACCTTTTCATTGGTCGCGCTATTGGCGGCATTGGTGTCGGCGCTCTAAGCATGCTTTCACCACTTTATATATCGGAAATCAGTCCACCCGAAGTACGCGGCTCGCTCATTGCGCTCGAACAATTCTCGATCGTCCTTGGAGTCGTTGTCGGATTCTGGATTGGGTTCTTCACGCGAAATAGTATGTGGTGGTCGTTTCATTTGACTCCATACTCAATTTCTCCGCCAGTCCCAGGTTCGGCGTCATGGAGGATTCCGCTTGGTGTCCAAATCGGCCCCGGAGTCCTTCTAGCTTTCGGGGCGTTGTTCCTTCTTCCCGCTTCGCCTAGATTGCTTGTGCTGAAAGGCAAATATGACGAAGCAGAAGCCAGTTTGGTCAAGCTGCGTGGTCGCGATGACGTGCTCACAAAGGTTTTATCTTGCTTCTTGAGGTCTGTCGCTGACCTGGCTCTAGATCGAGCTTCTCGAAATGCGTGTCGAAGCAGCCTTGATTTCCCAATCCAACTCGGATTCGCCCAAACCTGGTGCCCAGAACGAGTTTTCGGCGTGGCGGCAGTTGTTCTCCAAGAAATACCGCCCGCGCACGCTGGTGGGGGTTCTTATGATGTTCTTCCAACGCAAGCTACAGTTTCTTTTGCGTCTCTCCACTGATATGACTCTTAGAATGGAGCGGAATCAATGCATTACTCTATTATGGTCCCACTCTTGTGAAGAGTATTGGTCTCAAAGGCGAAACTATCTCGCTGATTGTTTCTGGGGGAATTGGAATTGTCCAGTTCATTGCTGTTGGACCCGCTGTCATATATATCGACCGAGTTGGTAATTGTCTCTTTTGCTCTGTTTATATATCCTGTTGACCCTGCAATCAGGACGCAAGCCTTTGTTAAGAGGTTACTTCTGCATCGTCCCCTATCCATGTAGTTAACGCGAAAAAGGTGGTAGCTCGTTTATGGCGGCCTCTCATCTTATCATTGCCGTCCTCGTCAGTGCTGAACTTCCTTTCTCTTATATAATGCTGACTGCCGACCAGGTAATGCAAGTCCAATCGGACTGGAGCTCGCATGCAATAGCCGCATGGGCCGCTGTTGCGTATGGGCCATGGCTTTCTTTCGTTTCCGCCTCAGCCCCTCTGAAAACTTTCCCAGTGCAATCTATACATTTACGTTTGCATATGGCGTCTCGTTTGGACCCATTGGATGGGTCCTCCCGAGCGAGGTCTTCCCGCTGTCGGTGCGCGGCCGTGGAGTGGCTCTATCAACTGCCTCCAACTGGAGCAACAACTGTCCGTCATTCTGTCTACCGTGTTGCGTCTCATGACCTGCTTCAGTCTTCATCGGGCTCGTAACACCAATCATGATGGAATACTCACCTGCGTCTGCCCTTTCTTCTGCCGACATCACCGTCTACTGACAACTTCTCCAGCGGGACGTTCCTCACATTCGCCACAGCGTGCTTCGTGGCCTATCTGTGGGCCACCTATACGGTGCCGGAAACAGCGGGCGTGACGCTCGAAGATATGGACCGCGTGTTTGGCGGGGACGCAGGAAGAGAGGACCGCGTCAGGCGGAGAGAGGCACGTTGTTGCTTTGCAGCTTGACCGATGCTGATATGGGTTCTTCGCAGCTTGAGGAGGAGATGGGGCTGCGTGCGATGGTGATGGAGCTTGCTGAAAATAATGGATTATGACCCACATAGAATCAAAGGGGTTGATATTTTTCAGGTTTGCACATATCTGGCGCGAAAGACGCAGGGTATGAACGCCCCCAATTCAAATGACAAAGACGAGGTTAGATGTGGTATTCTGGGAGCGTCAGGCGACAGCGCGCGCTCAGGGGTCTACTCGCAGCGTGTTTCCATGCTGACCGTCTTGTGCAGAATGCTTTTATGGCGCTGAAGCTAAAGATTCCGAGTCAGATTCAGACTACTTAGTCTTTGACACAAAACAACGCCAAACGTCGACGCGTATCGCACGGACCGTGGCCTAATCTTTCGCTACCCCCACGACCACACCTGTAATGCCTCACTGTCTTCCTACCTCTCCGTCTCCCTATCAATCGACCTGCTTTCCAAAGACCTTGGTCTTGTCCACTGCGTCGCCGTCCGTTTCCCTTCCCCCCGAGTAATATCGCCACGCAGGCAACAAATAATACTCCGTTCCCGGCTGGTAGCTGCCTATCGACGCGCATAGCACTGAGAGGGGCTCAGCAGCAGTTCGCGGTAGAAAAACAGGCCCCACAGGCAATCCAGATGGCTGCCGGAGCGAGGTTGCGCTGCAGCAGGACAAGACACCACGGCCACTGCTTGATGCACTGCTGCATGTCTTCTGACGGCGCGCGGAAGAGGGGCCACAGGCCGGGGACGACGCCGCAGCAGAGCCAGAGGCACACGTGGACGTTGATGGTGCCGAACTGCAGCGGGTCGGGGCGCTCGGCGGGGCGAATCCTGTGAGCGGGGTAGTAAAAGAAGGGCGATCATGATGCAGATGCGGTGGGCATACCACAGGGTTATTGCATAGACGAGGCATGATGCGTAGATGGGGGTGAGAATCGTGAATACCAATGGCACGGCTGGGAGACAGTGTCAGGGTTTGCCAGTGCGGGCGGGGGATTCGGGAATGTCGGAGGACGGACCGAGATGCGTGTTCACATATGTGTCGTCGACGGCTTTGCCATGGCGAGCAATTGTGAAAAGGATGGGCAGCTGCCCCGAGACGGTGCATAGGATATACCACACCGCCAGGGCGCGCGCGACATCTAGTAGAATGTGGTTAATCTACTCGTAGCCTTCAAGTTGTGGCGCTCACGACGGTAGAGTCGTGGGGACAGTGAAGGGCTGGAGGTCTTGGGGGAGAGCATGATATGGGTGTGAGAAGGGCGGTGGACGACGGGCGCTAAGACGGGTAAGTACTCATCGCGAGAATAACTCGATATATATCTACTTCAAGTTGTGAGTACCCGGGGCCCGGGACGGGCCATCGGAAGGTATCAGCGCGCACGCATTGCCCAAAGTAGCGGTCGTCTCAAAGACCATGCGCAGACGCTGATGCACGCGGGCAGCGCCGACGACAACGACAACTGGTGGTGGTGAAGTCAGAAGGGTAAGCGACGACCGGCCGGTCGGGCCCGTGACCCGATGACACGTGTCGCTTATCAACTCTCTCCGGTCCTCTCACTTCCCCGACTCGGACCCGCCCGCTGCCCCGGGCCACATGGCCGCCTCCCGCTTCAAAGAGCGCCGCCTGCATGGCCGCGAACGGCCCCGCGCTCGCTTGCCGGGCCACCGCTCAACGCCAAGCGGCCGAATCCGAGTCAGCTGTCTGCTCTACACAGCTAAGTCATGGACTCCCGCCTACCGTTTGCCGAACCGCTCCAATGCCTGCCGAACTGCGTCTGCCGCCCTCGCTGCCTTTAAACCCGCAAAATGAACACTAGAAAGACCGACGACGTCAGCGCCAATCTCGAGCCTGAGAACGAGGAGAACACGCACCATCTTTGGAATCGCCAGCGGGCACAAGGCCGCAACTTGGATGCTGGAGACGCGGGTCAGCATGCGGATGGCGGGGAGGAGAGGGTTGAGGACGGTGCGTTTGTCGTCCGCCCATAGCGCGTCTGTTGCTAACTGTCAGGTTCTTGTAGACGTTGTCGAACGGTCAGCAGGCGCGAATGGTGAGATTATATGCATCATCTGTGTCCTTTTGCTGGATAGTGGTCTCGTTTTGACGCCTAGCTCAACGCCGACTCGGAGGAGGGAAAAGGTATGCGGAGGGAACAGACATGAATGAGTGGGTCGTGGATTTGAGTCTGCGAGAAGGCGCGGACAAGCGAGCGCTGTTGGCCGGTGAGTACAAGTCAAGGGCTAAAACGCGTACTAACTTAGCTTGAAGGTCTGCGAACGATAGCGGAGGCGATCCAGGAAACGAGGCCTATGCCAAGTAAGTATACACATTCTCGAATGAACTGATGGGACCTAACTCCTCCTCCAGCTTGGATTTGGAGAAGGGACCACGGACAATGCCTATAACGGTCGTATGGGGAAGAAACAGCGCGAGAACGGGGCTGTGATAAGGTCAGCATTCAACAGCCAGATCTAGAATGTGGAGCTGATTTTGGGGCAAGAGCGCGGAAGGCGCGTGTCCAGCTCGAGCGCTGTCGGTCGGTAAGTACAAGCCAAAGGCCAAAAACGACTACGACATTACCTGGAAGGCTTACGAATGAAATCGGGTTTGAGTGGAGGACGAAGGCCCAAGGCCTATATATCGAAGGGCGGGCAGATGATCGTAGTAAAGGCGACATATTCTCTAAGGTCATTGCCCTCTGTCAAGGACTGAAGAGCCCGGTACTGCCCGGATTTCACCCTCTCGAAGGAGAAACGCCGTCGTGCCCCATATATAAAGCGGCACGGGAAAACGTGCTCGACGGCGGTCTTGGGCCTTGAGTTGCGGGGCATAAAGAATTGGGTAGAACGGGAGCGGTATGGGCACGAGAAGATGCGCTCTATAGAGCGACAGCTTTGGTGTCAGGGAAGATATGCTGCAGTCTTTTCGAATGGCGGAGGGCACGTGACTTGCCATATGCGGACAAAATTTCGAGTCGGTCTTGTGGGTGGTCCTTGGGTAGTGCAAGCCCTGACGGGGAGGCGGAGGAGCAAACGGATAACGGATAAGCATGAAAGTATGATATTGTGTTGTTGCCCTTGTAACTATTCTCGAAGACGCTTCAGACAGGAAAATTGAAGTAAAAAGAAGATCATACCTTTGAATGTACTTGTCGCGCGATGATGAGAAGGATTGCTATATATGGGTCGGCCATCCCGCTCTCCTTGCGCGGACGAGCGAAGCCAACGGGCAAGGAAGGAAGGGACCGGAGAAGAGGCAGCCTAACAAAGGATTTCTTCGTCCTGCTGAAGTGTAAGTAGAGTCGGACGGGGCAAGTAACTCCTCACACATATGCTAATCCTTCAGAACGCCTGAAACATACCATCTCCCAAGTGCCCCGTCAACCTGAATTACCTCGCCCGACGCGTACGTCGACATTAGATAGAGAACTATTGGCCATCCCGCCACACGACCGCCGCAAGCAAAACACCCTCAACGGCGGTCTTCCCCCTCGAATGGCGGAGCTGAAAGAATTATGTAGAAGTCGAATAGCATGGTATACAAGGATATACGCTCGCTAGAGCGATAGCTGCGGTGCTGGAGGAGATATGTCGCACTCTCTGCGGACGGCGAGGCGCACGTGACTTGCCAAATCCGGACAAAATTTTGAGTTGGTCGTGCGGGTGGTGCAGGCTCCGACGAGGAAAAAGGGGAGCTGGTGGTGAAGGAAGGGGTGACTATTATGTTGCTTTGGGGTGGATATTGTCGTCGTTGTAGCTAAACGACACTTCAGACATGAAAGCTGAGGTAAAAAGAAATCGTACCTTCAAACGCGGCGGCGTTGTCGAGCAACAATAAGAGTGATTGGCCATTGGGACTCCGTTGAACAGATAAATTGGAAGAAGACGCCTGTATCGTGTGGCCAGCGCAAGCAATGCGACGACACTTAGCCAAAGCGCGCAATTCCGCCGTCGGGCCAGCTTCAAAACTGCGGAGAATCGCGAGCTGGAAGAACTATCGAGGGGTATATATGCCATTGATAGCGGGGATAACTTGAGTATTTGGTGAATGGGTGGAAGATGGGTGGTTAAAAAGAGGCCCCGACAACGCCTGCTCTCTTCTCTCGACAGTAAGCGATATTCGGGGCATGTCCAGTAAGAACAACAGGTCCTAAGCATTCTCTATTTGCGACTGAAAAGTCAAGCCAAGGAGATGAGAGCCTGTTGAGGAAGACCGTCAGCAACGACGTTGGGGGGAGAGAAGCATGACTTTCGCGCACCGATATGCATACGCTAACGCTAGCACGACTGATATTCCGTTTTCCCCTGAGAACCATCCCAAGACTGCAGGCCAGTGTCGTGTCCCGACGGAGCTTCTCGGTTGTCGTTATGAGCTGCTTTCGAGTTACTACACGGTAGCGCGAGAGTAGAGCCCTTCATCGCTATGCCAAAAGTCAGGAGATAAACACAAGCCAATGCGCGCGAAGACGCACGTTGCTCCGTTCGCCAACATAGCGTGAGCAGTTTGAATACTTGGTGGAGAAGGGCAGGTACCCGGCATGTTCGTTGGAGGGCCTGACAAGTTTGAGGCCGGCGGGATCATCGAGGTCGGGAAACAAGAAGCGGGTGTGTGACATGCACGCGTTTCTCTCTTCCCGACTTCATGGTCCCGCCAGTTGCGGTCTCGATAACGGGCTCCGCTCTTCTGCGGTCATATACGACATCCTAGCGCGAGGCACTAGCCGTGGTCTTCGCGGTCAACGATGCAGACAAGAGCAAGATGTCGATGTTGAGTGTCGACGCGCAGTCTCGCAATCGGTGCGCGCTTTCTCTGACTGAAAAGACTTCAGCTCAAGCTACTCCTACCCATAGACAACAAATATCCTGAGGACCCCACTATAAGCACTTGCGTCGCTCTCAGTACAAGCTCAAGCGCTTCGAGCGGCGACACGTGTAGAGGACAAGGGAGGCGGAATCTGGAATTGGAGTCTACAGGTGTGTGTGTCCCTCTCAAGCCCGAACCTTGTCAAGTACTAACCAGAGTTTTCAGCTCTTTTCCGCCTCCGTTTGCGACAAGACCTCGCTAGACCTCTTGCGAATCGTTATACTGCCCACTATCCTCATCGTCAACCTCTGCCGCGTCAACACCCATCCTAGTTCCTCCTGCTTCCGTCTCGCGGGTGTAACCGGTGCACGTCGCGGAGACGATGTGGCAACCTCGCTGATCAACCAACCAACCGTCATCTTCTCGGGCAACTTCTCGCGCCGCTGCTGCGTTCCTTCATGGCCGGCAGCAACTCGCAGACGACATTTGGGCTAGGAGCCTAACGGGTGGAGGAGTGGGATTCGACAATGAATAAGATGAAGAGGGAAAAGGTCGATGCGGAAGTCAAGCGCTCCGGTGGCTGGGTTGCTGTTGTTCAGGGAGAGCAAAACGAAGGCAGGAGGAACAACGATGTGTTCTCCATCTTCACTCCTTCCTGCACCGCATCTGGCACCAACCCCGTCGCGCCTTTCTCCTTCAATAGCATCATTCCCGCCTTCTTTTATTCCACTTCTCCTGCATGTATCTCGAGCTCGTATTCGATTCGCAATGCTTTTTCACCACTGTAGCGAAACAAGAGATGTATGTATATCACCTATTCAAGAAAGAAGGACCCTTCTATTACAAGGGCTAACTCACCATCTTCGTCCCATTGTCGCAGTTGGGCTTGAAGCTCGTCACCCAGCGGACATTGAATTCCTTGATAGTGGAATAGAGCAAGATTGAAGAAATACGAGAAGGGCACTGCATTAACATGCAACATTCTGCTGTGGGTGAATTCCTTCAAAGCGTGGTCCGTAAACGCAAAGCGGCCGGAGATCTCGAATAAGCCTTGAAACCAAGCTTAGGAACCAGCATCCGGTCTGGATCTACATCGACGGTGAGCCGGTTCAGCAGCTCGTCGGTTACGAGGGGCGGCGGACTCTCCGTGGTGTAGGTGTACAGGTCCTCTAACGAGTCAAGCCGAGCAAGAATATCACAAAGCTCAGACGCCCTCAAAGGTAGGGTGATGATGAGACAAGTCAGGCGTTGTCCCATATTCGAGCGTCCGATGAGAGTGCAGAATTCGATTTGGTTCCAGCATAGATGGCTTGGATTTTCGGGATTATTAGATCCCAGTATCAACTGCACAACCTTGGGAAACACAAGGAAAGCTAGGACGCGCCCCAGACTATGAGTGGCTTGTGCATCGCCGACCATTGCCCGGAAATGAAGTTTGAGCGACCAGCTCAGCACTGGTTGGGGCGTCACTGCTGTCAGGTTGGCATCGTCATTTTGCTCGAGAAACAAGTTGAGGAACAATGCACAATGAGATGAAAGGCTCTGTAAGGGGAGAAAGCGCAAGTCGGAGGGAGGGAAGGGAAGGTTGGTGGCAAAAGAAAATTGTCGGAACTGGTTCCACGGCAGCCTGAACATTGACAAGTCCATCGCACGTCCACAGAATACCACACTCCCCAATCGAGGAGCATCGGAGAAACAGTCGATGGTATGGGAATGGGACAACGGCTGAAAGATACGGAAATCCAGAGATTCCAAACAGTCCAGATGGTGGTGAACTGGAGCAAGCAGCGAAACTGTCTCGTTGTCAAAGTCCAGTGTGACATCCTTCCATCGTCCCGCATGCTTCACAACAAGTTCTAGCGCACGAGGAGCTTCTTGATCTTCACTGTATGCTGCCCAACCGGCAGACATAGCCCTGAGCTGCAGTACCAGCGGATATTGACCACCCCTGGCTAAAGCTGTCTGGGTCAAATGGAAGGCTTTTTGCGAGGGTACTGGTGAGCTGGTCAAGATCGGCCCGTCGAGTATAAGCTGGCTCCAAAGACTTTGCGTCGATAATGCCACCTCCCGCCAGTGCGAGCAAACCTTGACAAGGAGATTAAAAACTTCGGCTGCTCGGCAAGTGCTGCTCGCGAACATGAGCTGACCTGCATAAGAGAACGGAGGTTGGGACTGATCAGGTTCCGCAATGCTACATCAGAGTCCTTGATTTCCTCCACAGTGTGGTACATATCGGCACGCGACATCAGTACAGTCAATTCGAAGATGGACGCAAGAATCTCTGTTGGGAGCCGGCGGATATGCGCTGTGAGGAGGCTCTTGCACCGGGAGGCATAGTGGACAACCCGCGCTCGTTCTTCGGTAGCTGCCCAGACCAGTTCCTCCAGTCGAGCAAGATGAGCGTCGTAGATGGCAATGGTCGCAGACGCAGCACTCAGTTTGCTGGGAATATCCACAGGAGTTGGATGGTTTGAGCGAGTGATAGAGTCGAGCTGTTCGATTTCAGACGTAGAAGGCAGGCCAAGAGCCTCCGGGTGGAACGAACAAAGAAAACAGGTTGTCATGATGGTTATGGAGCGAAAGGAAAGACGGGCCGGTCACGTTGCGTCACCCGTCAATCCTTCTTCGTCTTGACTTCCACCCGCCTTGCCACTGTCGTCTGCAATGCTCGGGGGAAAGCACTGCTGTTGGGACGGACCTTTGGCGCCTGCCGTCTTCGTGTTTGGCGTACTAGACGTCTGCGCGGGCGTCTCTTAGTGCGTTTTAACGGCCGACTGGGGCGAAGTCCGACTGACCTTCCTCCGCTAGGCGATGATGCGTACCGCCCCGACCTCTGGGAGCAAAGAGTAACAGCAGAGCGAGCGGGAAGAAGAAGGAAAGATTGGTCTTTGTGGTGCGCTATTATGCTCATTTGTCGTCCGGTTTCTGAGTGAGCGGCAGCGAACCTGATGCTGTATGGCACGACTGTGTCGACCACCAAATGCGCAAGCTATTCAAGGCCAACAACCTCGTTTGCCATGACGAGTCAGCCAGTCGCTGGTCTTTCTGGTGCGTTAAAGCATCCTCTTGTCGTCCTCTGCATTGTTAACGTTTTCTTATCTGCAGATGCCCTCCAATTTCCGTTAGACAACCACAACTCGGCAAGGACATTACTCCGCGAGCATTGGGCTGCTCGCAACACTCGCAAGTCCCACGACAACGACTCTGAAACGAGTTGCCGCTTGAGCTGGGGAGGGTGAAGATGAGCTCTGTATGAAACGGCTCAAATCGGTGTGTCTTCTCGTTCTTCGAGCAGCGAAGGGTACACTCATTTTATGCTCAGTCGGGCTGGAAAGCGTTATACCCGCATGTAACAGCGTTGGCCTAACATCGCCTGCACATTATCCCAACACCTCTTCTACCCTGTCTGCACTCTGGCGACTGTCTTTCTTGACACATATGTGCCGGAACACTATTTTCGCCCACTTTCGCCAAACCAATGCCATACTCCCTCCTTCCACGACAGCATCTCGCTCCTCCACATCTACGCGAGCGCCAGCTCCTGCTGCTCCCGCCATTTACGGAGTCGACCCCGCTTTCACGACTTTTTTGTCGTCTCCTCCGAAGGTCACATGCGTCACCGTCACGCTTCCCACATCCGACTTTGAATCCCTCCTCCTGCATTACCTACGCCTCTATCGAGTGGATCCCGTGGTGCCTTACACGCCATTTGTGCCACATAATCCTTTCTGGGCGCCGCGATGGTCCAGAAGGTCTTCGTCAATGCCGTTTTCGACAGCGACCGCACTTAGACCGGAATTGGGTTTCCATCCATACTGCAAGCTACGACCACTCGAAAATGCGTATCTACACATGCCTGTGCATGTACGCTCAGGATTGTCAAGGTTTTCGAACGCGCTTTGGCACCACGTTCGACCTCCGCGGTCGTTTCGTGCCCATTGTCGCGGTTCTCTGGGTCCAACCAAGCGGGCTAGCCTGCCCACACTGCTATGCGATGGAGGACGATGTTCTCTGGCGGCTCAACCAATCTACAGTCTATTCTCCGGACGATTATGGGTCGCTTTTGGGATACGTGCTACAAGCGCTTACATCTACTTGCGTAGCCCAGGAGCGACAGTTTGTAGCTTGTCGGACTATTCCCCATAATGTACTCTGCATTGTGAATCAACGATATTCCTCGTTCTGTATCGACGTGTAGTCTAAAGAAGGAAAGAACCCAAAAGGGGAGAGACTATCGTCAAGACTCGGATGGTTGCATATCTTAAAGGATGAAGAGTAAGCATTCTCGGCCCAACAGTAAGTACTCTACGATGGACCTAGTAGCGCCATTCATTTTCTTCCAGGCCCATCGCTGTTCCTTGGTGAATCGAAACTGAGTCCTGGAGCCTGAGAGAGTTTCAAGTTGACAGTGGTCACACACGCACCTTCCTTCTTCTCCCTCATGAGTCGACTCATCAACCTCTCGTTTCCTCCCCCTCAAACCACGAACCCCAGCGTCCGTCCGCTGCTTGTGGGACACATCGCGGTAGATACCTTGGGCCGATTCGGGTGCGCAAATACTCGTTCCTTCCCTGTCTGGCCTCATTCCCATCCGCCTTTGCAGATGGCCCGCCCACCGGGCTCCGCACTTAGCGCCTCGAAACACACATCCCGCCCTAATCTTCCGACCTTGAGCGCCACATTCACCATCGAAAACTGCCCCGGACTGCTCGAGGACCTCAGCCTCCCAAGATTGCGCTCCCAACTCCCCCGTGTCTGTCCGCGATGGGCGCTGGATGCTTATTCAACGCGCGGCAAGGTAACGAGTGCGTACCTCGCCATACCGCCCAGCTCTCTCCACTGACACTCGTTTTTAGCCCTGTCATTGCTCCTGGTCTCCGCGCCGCCATGTCGTTTCGAATGCGGGTTCTGCAGCTCTGGAAGACAAGAGCAAGGGCGATGTATTTTCGAAAGGAATCGCGCTGTTTAAGGGCTGTGGTTCATTCTGCAGTCATCGCCCGTCACATGCAGCGTCTCCCGCTCACCGAGCTGGAAGTTACGACACTTGCGTTTGCAGCTCTCAATGCGGTTACGTGCCTGCTCTGGATCGGCAAGCCGCTTGACGTGCGGGACCCCATCCCTATTCCGCTGCGCATTTCTTATGGCGGTCCTGATACTCATTCAGCGACCGATAAAGTGCAAGGCGAACACTGGTACCAACCGCTTTTACGCTATCTTGTACTCAACTACTACGACATCCCACCTCGCTTTGCTACCCACGTGCCGACTTTCTGGAGGGGGGATACACGGCCAACGACTTCCTCAGGCTCAACCTTTAGCAAAGAGCTGATATACACAACGTCGGCGCAGTATCTCTGCGGTTCCCTGTTCGGAGCATTCCATTTCAATTTTCCTCGCTTGGGTTGCTATCTTCCCATCGATAATTGAGCAGTGGCTGTGGCGCGTGTCGACCGTGCTCATCACCGCCCTTCCTGTTCACTTGATATGGTTCCTGTGGACGCGACCAATAGGATATATCGACCCGTTTGAACATAATGACCCGTGTGAAACGCCGTACTACGGGAGACAAAGTCTGCTGTTGCGTTGTGCACTGACATTGCGGCAGGTGCTGGTCCCAATCGATATCGCGCTTTACTGCGTGGCCCGGGTCATTTTGATTGGCTTACCCTTGTCTACGCTGCGCTCCCTTCCCCCACAGGCCTTTGTTGACGTCAACTGGAGCACATATATTCCACATCTGTAGAATAGTGTAGATGAACTGCACAGAACAGCTGTACAGAGCAAGGGAATCAGCTTTTTCACCAAATCACAGCTAGAAACAACGAGGCTGTCAACGCCGATCTGGAGAACGAGCAGAACACGCACCATGGAGGAATCGTGAGCGGGATATGGTGGAGCATGTGGATGGAGGACTCGGAGAGAATGGGGGAATGTACATAATGACATTTGTCGTCACCGAACGCTGTCGCGCATAACACAGCTACACACCTTGGCCTCGCGCGCGACCAAGCCCCCATCTAGCAGGTCCCGTCGTTGTAGCGGCTGAGGACAATACCAACACTGTCGGTCAGTATCCTTAACAACGCGAACGGATGACGGCGCACCTTGGACAAGAGAGGGAGAACCGCACCGCTATTCGCTCCCGCCAAACCCCAAGGAAGTTGGCATAAGCAAAGCGGGCACGCAGCCCGCCAGCGCGTTCGCGCGGTCTTGTCGTAGTGATCGAGCGCTGGTAAGTTCCTTTAGATTCAAAGACGGGGTTGGGAGCAGTGAGGACAGCCACGAACGCCAGAAGACTGCGATAATGACGGAGTGGTGAGACCGGGAGATAGTGCAGCAGACCTGTAGCACTCACCTCAAGCGGGCGAGCTTGGGGAGTCAGCAGTGGTCCGTTCACCCACGTCCACCACCGGGTGACCGGCCTGTAAAACGGTGAGTAAGAGACTGGCAAGTAGAGGGACGCGTCAGCGCGCACCCGTTGCCAACAACAGCGGTCTTCGACACGCGCGGGCAGCGCCAACGACGACGACTAACGCGCTGGGTGGTGGTGAAGGACTCGGATAAGCGACGACCGGCCAGTCGGGCCCGTGACCCGACGGCACGTGTCGCTTATCAACTCTCTCTGGTCCTCTCACTTCCCCGACTCGGACCCGCCCGCTGCCCCGGGCCACATGACGGCCTCCCGCTTCAAACAGCGCTGAATGCACGGCCGCGAACGGCCCCCGCAACAGGCCGCGCTCGATCGCTTGCCGGGCCACCGCTCAACGGGCAAGACGCGGAATCTGTATCCAGCATGCCACTAGGACTCCGTCCAGCCGTTTGCAGAGCGGCTCTGGCACTTCCTGAGCCACGCTTTCCGGCCCCACCGCCTTCAGAGCCCGCTAAATCAACGCTTGAAAGCAAAGATTTGTCAGCGCAATCTCGAAAACGAGCAGGCCTAGGACACCCACCATTTGGGCATCGCGAGCGGGATGGGGCGGCCAGGCTGTGAACGAGGGTGAGCATCTCGATGGCGGGGAGGGTGGAGGAAGGTGCGTTTGTCGTCCGCCCATAGCGCGTCTGTTGCTAACTGTCAAGTTCTTGTAGACGTTGTCGAGCGCGACTGTGTAGGGACGGTCAGCAGGCGTGAATGGTGATATTCTATACGTCACCCGCACCGTTGGCTGACTAGTGGCCCAGTTTTTACGCCTGGCTCAACGCCGAGCAGGACAATCACTCGACGACCATCCTGTCCTTGGTCAATAGTAACGATGAGGAGGGAAACGGTATGCGGAAGGAACAGACATGAATGAGTGGGGTCGTGGATATGAGTCTGCGAGAAGGCGCGGACAAGCGAGCGCGGCTGGCCGGTGAACACAAGTCAAGGGCTGCGAATACTAACTTGGCTTGCTTGAAGGTCTGCGAAAGATAGTGGAGGCGATCCGGGAAACGGAGGCCTATGCAAAGTGAGCAGACGTGTTTTCGAATGAACTGGTTAGACCTAACTCCTCCTCTAGCTTAAGTTTGGCGAAGGGACCACGGACGATGCCTATAACGGTCGTATGGGGAAGAAACAGCGCGAGAACGGGGCTGTGATAAGGTCAGCATTCAACAGCCAGATCTAGAATGTGGAGCTGATTTTGGGGCAAGAGCGCGGAAGGCGCGTATCCAGCTCGAGCGCTGTCGGTCGGTACATAAGTACAAGTCAAAGGCCAAAAACGACTACGACATTACCTGGAAGGCTTACGAATGGAGGACGATGGCCTATGCAAGGTAAGCAGACATCTTCTGGATGAACAAATTGGACTTACCTTCTCCTCTAGCTTGGGGTCGGCAAATGGCCAGGGACGAACCAAAGTTCCGGGGGACAGCGGTGATGACGGTTTTTTGGAGGAGGAGAACGGCGCCAGCGAGGCAAGCATCCAATACAATAGCAAGGATGTGAAGCTCACCTTTGAGCAACAGCTCGAGCTTGAAGGTTGCGTGTATGTGGTCAGTGCCAGGGGGTAGGAAAGGCAGTGGGAGAAGAACAACCGTGACGAGCGGTAAGCACAACGATGTTCAAAAGAAATAACAACGCACTGACCAATACCATATTAGGCAGTGCCACCAACCTCCTGCCTCAGCAGCAGGGGCAGCGCCAACAACGGCAGCTCAGGAGCGGGAGGAAGCGACCCACCGGCCGATCGGGTCCGTGACCCGAAGGCACGTGCCGCTTACGAACCACTCTGGCCTCCTCCATCTCCGCACGCTTCCAGACCCAGCGCGTCCGCCCAACGCAGCCCCGAGCCACAGAAGCACATCCCACTTCAAGACGCGCCAACTGCGCGGCCCCGAACGGCACAAGCCTCACCTGCAGTTGCCAGCCCAACGGCAAGGCGCCGAATCTATCTACACTGGCCTGTAATGCTCACTACTACATCTAGCCGTTTGCTGACCTGTTACAACGCCTGCCGAAGCATATTTCCCGCCCCCGCCGCCTTCCAAAATCTTCAAATCGCAGCTAGAAATAACGAGGTCAGCGCCGATCTCGACAACGAGCAAACCGTGTACCGGTGGGGATTCTGGGGAAACGCCAACGGGATATGGTGGCTGGACTGTGAAAGAGGGCTAGCATTTGGAGGGACAGAGAGAGGATCTCGAAATGGGTGCGCTCGTCCATCAGGCAGTAAAACGCTGGCTGACGTGGATTCCTTGCTGAGGACGAGTGTTGTTGCTTCAACAGCGCCTTTCAGCTGCTCGCAGCGAAACCCGCCATCGGGTAATCTGACCCTACGATACCGAGGACAACGCTAAGTGTACATGTGCTGTTAGTATCGTCAAAATTATGGACAAATTGCCACGAACCTTGCGTAAGACAGCAACAACGTTGCCAACGCCAGCTTCCCAATACCACACCCGACTCAAGTGGCTTGTCGAATGCGGACTAAAACAACTCAGCATCGTCCAAGTTAAACGCCGCAAGACGACACGAAACACACCTTGCCGACAACGACAAAATTTTGTTTGCGGCAACATCGCCTTCCAGCACTTGCAACGAAGCCCCGCCATCGAGCATGTCAGCATTCTGCAGGTCTATGGTAGTACTAACTCTGCTGTTTGGTTAGCATCGTCAAAACCACAGGCAAGTCAGCGATACAAAACAAAAACATATCGCGCGCACCTGTCGGCGACTTCGCGGCCTATCACCGCCAGACGTGCATGGTATAACGTGTCTTGCTTTCTTTGTTTACTTGTTGCTCATCTTGTCGTTGCAGATTACGACTTACATCTTTTGTGGCTGCACTGCGATTCCGGTGTTACTTCCCTAGCCTCGCCCAATTCCCAATTCCCACTAGTACTTCTCAGGCTCACATCGCACAACGTCCAAATAGTCAAAGCATTCAGATTTTATAAACTTTATTTGTTTGGCACTTCATACACGTAGTTTGTGGCCGATGAATAGATATTATAATATTACTTGGGTATAAGGCCAATAAATGGCAAACACGAGTACTTGTATTATTATAAACACAAACTTCAGTGAAAAACCGTAGCCCACTTAGCCTCATCTACGGATGCCCACCAAGCCCGGTCCATCTGCACCGAGTTGTAACGCAGCAATCCCCAGTAGAACTCTCCGAATTGGGTTGGAATTATGACAAAATCCAGCGCCACACCAGCTTTCCGAGCAACGAAACCCGAATCGTGAACAAACCCAGGCTGTAGCCCGAACAAGGGTTTAGAGTGGTCCGCTACCAACACTTCGATGCACGGCGCGACCTGCCGATAGTCGAACACCAATACAACATCTCCGCTCGAGTGTTGATCCAAAGCCATGGCAACTTGACGGCGGAGGCGATCCAACACAGCCGTTGCGTCCCCGTGAGCGACACAGCGCAAAAAAGCACGGACCGATGCAGTCAACCCAAAAGCTTTCGCTTCTACGAACAGTCAGCAGACAATCTCGTGACAGATTTCACACACTCTCTCGGTTGTTCCTACGCGCCGAGCACTCTCCCTTGTGCTGCGCCCACCCGTTCTTCTGACAACGCTTGTTGCAAAAAAAGGTGGATTTACAAGCAACACATCTCTTCAACAATTTGCCCTCCCCGGTACGTCCACACTAGACGCCAGTAGTCAGAACTTAAAGACGGCCAAAGATGTACAAAATACCAAGCTGCACATTCGCCTAACTGCCTTCGGGTCCGCGTCCAACAAAGACAGACAGCGGCCCGCCATCGCATCCCATAGAACCCCCCATTCCTCGAAAGCCTGAGGCTTTCCTTCTTGGAATACATTTAGCCTCGTCACCTCACGAATGGAGCGCAAACGCGAGGAAATACTCTGTACGAGGCGGGGGTGCCATAGGTAACGACCTATATGCCCGCAAAGCAACAAATCGACCAACGCATGCAAATTATGGTGGCCGCGACCCACACGTTGAAGCCATTGCGCGGTCAGCTCAATGACACCGCCTTGCACGGCTAGTGTCCACGACGTCGCACCGCCAACCAATCCCAAGCGAGTGAGGAAACCAATCAACTCCTCCCCGACGGCATGTGCACTATCCGACGGTGGGAGGTGGTTAAGCACGCGCATCGCCTGTACCAATTCCGACAGCAAACCCCACTTGATGAACCCACGCGATATTGCCGGTACAGACGCGGCGGATTCTATTGCAGCCCAGAAATGGGCAACGGACCACATGCGGAAATAAGCGCCAGTGTCGAGTCCAGCAAATGTAACCGTCTGCATTGTGCAAGCAGCGAATTCGGCAACAGCTCTTATCGACGATCCGCAATATTGCAACAGCATATTGGAATGGAGTTCGGCAGCAGCGGACAACGGCCGAAGCATTTGGTAAACGCTGTGCATAGCGTATTGAGACACGACTCGCGAGCGCGTTGTTGGCTGGGAGCAAGTCCTCCATCCGGTTAACAACACCAAAACGCAGGCTTCGGAGAGCATCATCGTGGAGTGAAAGTCGGGCAAGATTGTGAAGTGCCGCAAGGCAGCGAGGCAGACGGTGGGACTATCTTCTATGTGCCCGTTTATCGAAACGGTAAGGTTCTGGTCCACGAAGAACTCGAGCCATTTATGCAATTGGGTCCAGACAGGGGCAATCCAAGCACCAGCGACAGTAGAAACCTCGAGCAGGCAAAGAGAGGTTACGATGGCCCAAGAAGCTGCCTTGCAGGCGATGGCTTCCTCTGCGTCTTCATGTGCACGCAAGAACCGATCGTCGCTGAGGAAGAATATGGTGAGAGGGATCAATCGGAGCCACATATCTCTTTGTGGTAGGATGCCGTATAAGTTTTGCATCTCATCAAACGTAGCTGTTCGATTTAGTCCCCGTTGAGCCAGATACTGTAAGTTATCAAACCTCATCTCGGCAACATTGTGGCACTCACTCGATTGCGGACAGATAGTTTCGACAGCACCTTCAAGTGGGTCATGGCCAAGTATGGTTACCCCTGATTAACGTGACACAGGTCGGGTCGGATGAGTTCAAAAGCTGCACAACAGGCCGGAACGCATCCGGCCAGGTGAACACCCTGACGCCCAGATTAGAATGTTTTCGCACCAACTCAAGATATTGGGAACAGACAGTGCGAGGTAAGCGATACATTATAAGATCCAATCATTACTAGATAAGGACAGACGATGGGTATGAACTCAGACACTCACTGCGCTACGCGACTCCCTCCCCCCCCCCTGTCAATGCGGACCCACGTAGCTATCAAACGCCGCCCATTCCGGACCGTCGCCAGAGCAATCCAGATAGCTCAGAGCTTTGACGAAGAACACATGTGTCCCGAAAGCTGTATATCGTCCCGCAGGTTCGTACAGCTTCCAAACCACCTCGGGTAGCGATTCGTGATCTTCTTTTCCCCACACAGGGTCAAGGTACTCGAATACCATAGTCGATGGACTGGAGGTGGATTGTAGCGCAAAAGTTGAAGGGCGAGTCCGGCGTTCCTCCGAGAGACGGATAACTGCCACGCCATCTGAGGTGGCCTCCGCGATCAACTCCGTGATCAGTGAATGCGAGAGGGCGCAGCACGCAGTGTTTATGAGCGCCAAGCGGGCCTCCATCAAATAGCGATAGGGAATCGTCAACGTCCGACCATCATAATGCACAAAGTGGCTAGTCAGCGATGATCTGAAAATCGTTGCCCGAGGTGTTTCCATTTTACAGACATGGATGTGAAGTCTCAACCAGTTCGAAGGTCTTTGACGTTGCCACAGGACTCGCGTTTCGTAAACGGCGCTGTTGGTGCGTTTGTTCTGAGTGATCAACTGGGGCACATGCGGTCAGCGGACAGACGGAATATCGCAGTGTACGATGTAGTACACACCAGATGATATCCAAAAGCCATCGCACAATAGCGCACGAAATCATCAGCCATTTCGAGCCTCACAAACACGTCGAGATGAACCAGCCCTTCAAACAACTCGCTTCCCTCCATGGGATGGACCAGACGAGATGCGCCACGGCCCGCCATTATACCTCCGGTCATAACCAAGGCGAAGCGGAACGCTGCCAAGGAGATGCCGTACCGCTCGAAGGCTGCGGAGGTCAAGCGGTCTATGGAATCTTTGGCTATCTGGCCCAGCCTGACGTCTGCCGATGTTAAGACGAAGAGCATATGAATCACTAAGACCACTCACTTGCAGTCAATAACGTCTGAAGTGAAAGCATATCAAGGTGTTGAAAGATATTCAGCCAAGTTTCCATGGACATGCGCCAAGCAGCAGAATCTTTCGAAGCTAAGGCATGGTCAGCATCGAGGTCCCTGGCGGTAAACCTTCGACGTACGGTCAGAGTGTCCGTAAAGGGCTGCACTAGGCTCGGGTGCGATCCAAGACAAGTATCGGCCGACAGCAAGGTTGACGCGTCGAGAATAAAGACCCAGGTAAAACAGTTTAGTATCGCTGCATGTTCTGAAATAACCGCGGAAGAGATCAGCAGGTACGCTTGTTAGGAACAAGTCGAGATAAGAAGCTTCTTGAGCGTATACGGATGCATTCGCCGATAGGGAAGACATGGGAGTCGCTGCAAATGGAACGCAATGCGAGAGAGGAAGCTGTTATAGTAATATTCAAACAGCATAATTGGATTACAGGGTGCTAAGCAACGATGATTATAGTAGTAGCGAAATCGATTCCTCCCCCTATTAGTTGCAGTTTCATCCTTCACACTGGGCCCAAACGTGCGGCATCCCAATCGGCCCAACTACACGCGACTGCAAATCGAATATGAGTGGAGGTACCCGACGAAGCAACAGGCAACTCACCGTCACGGTCGTCTAGATCAACGGCCTTGACAAAGAAATCCCCACACCCGTTACGGCGCTTGGTTTCAGAGCGTGGCAAGTCCAGTCGCCAGATGACTTCTTGAGGACGAGGAGAAGTCGAGGGCGAGAGGACCGAGTAAGGGAAGAACGGTGTCCCGCGTGACGACCTAGGGTAGAAAGTCTCTGGGAATGATACAGTCTCGTCTTCCATCTTGCGGATGCGAAAGCCTCTCTTAACGACCTCTTCCTCCCACTTGTATACGCTCGCAGCCTCCGCGCGCTGTTGACCAACGTACGCATGGTTGACAACTGCAAGACGTTCTCGAGTGAGTCTTGGATAAGGCATGTACAGTCTCTCGCCGTCAAACCACGAATGCTCTGTCGTCGTGCCAGTGCGAAGAAGCGTGCAGAGAGGGCCTTCACGTCGACAAACGTGGATTAACATCTTCGGTTGGTGATCTCTCGGATATTTGCTTGCCAAGTAATGAGTTTCCATCGCAGGGTGGGATGCGTCATGTTTGGACGACATTGTACTGGTAGTGGGTGAACAACCAGCAGAGACTAGAACGAAGACCTACCTCGAGCCAACACAGGCCCATCGCCATATAGCGCAAGAATTCAAGCGCTGTACGATGGGGGACATATATCTCGAAAAACTCGAGCTTGTCGAACATAGCAACCCCACGCCCAACGTCCAACATGTCGGTAGTTGCCCAACCGGCCAAGAGAGCGTCGCATTGTGTAAGAGCGATACACAGAAGGTGCAACGAGATGCCTTGGGCAGCAAAACCAGCCGCAGTTAGGTTGACTACTTCCTGCTGAAGCACCCACGTTATGCCCTTATCTGCAACACTTTAACGCAAATGAGATGTCGCAAGCTCCATGTACTTACTGACTTGTACCATCTTCGCCAGTGCATCGATTGTGCAGAATTTGACGATTTCGCGCCATAAGTCGGGGGGTAGTATTTTGTAGCATGTGGCGACTGTTGGTGGAGCTAAAGACAATAAGCAGACGCACGTGAATGGGTCTAGAGCTTACCAGTTGAGCATAGACTTGTTTTGTCAACGATGAATCGAGTGACGCGAGCGGCAACCCTGGCGCTATATAAAGACATGTCCAAAAACTGTCGAGGGTCGCATGTCGATAGGAACGCGTCAACCATCGAAGGCTCTTCGCCCGGTAGTTCGAAAGAAACAAACAGGTCGAGAGCAGAAGCTGCAGAAGGCATGACGGCGGGTACAGACATGCAATAAACGGAAGACGCCGAGAAAGTTCACTTATATTTAGTGCGGATACGCGTACCTGATCGGGAAGAGGAGCTGGTGAGAGGAGGGTGGAACATGGAGACCTGAGCCTGCATACATGGCGAACTTAGGAAGTACATCGTTACGAAGGAGGGTCACAGGGGGGCGTACCGATATAGCAGAAATTGGGTGAGAGGGGGTCGAAGTATGCTCTGCGTGGACGGTAGTTCAAAAGTCACGAATAGCGATCAGGACCCTACAGTCGCCGCTAAGCCGTTCAAACCCAAATGGCGGCTGGCTTGGTAAGAGTGTAAGCAGTGTGTTTGCAATCAGGAAAAGACCACGGACTGAAATAACCTACATTTCATCGCAAGCAGCATCGATGGAGGATGGCACAGACGAGGACGGCCACACTCACGGGCGCACTCATGTGATTGACTGGCCATCATCCCGCCTGTAGAGGAACCCGATCACGCGCGCCCGGTCCGTCACTATATCGGTGGGTGGTGAGTGAAGGCATTGACATTGTGGCAATATCTCCCTCATATATTGATTGGCCAAGTGTAGATTGACCGTCATAGAACCACACAGTGCCACTGCGCCGGATAAGACGCGCGGTAAAGTGAGCATTGGCTAAGTAGAATATGGAGCGCAATCGGAAAGGGACAAAGATTCCGTTGCATTCAACATTAAATTGAAGCACTGGGACTAATTTAGCAGAATAATCAGCAAAGTACATGATTGAAGGAACAGATACAATCTGTAAATAGTTTGTAACAGGAATCTTACAGGTACTGCATACAGTATCACCCTGCGAGCGTTTGAGATACTGCATAAAGTCCTTAACGGACACACTTAGTCCCATACCAATATTATGAACCATTGTGGGTATCACATGAAACATACTTGTAGTTTGTTCTATTCTTGATACTAGATTGCAATGGGAGCACACATGAACAACTGAACCACATACATCCCCTTCTATGAATCTCCAGATCAGATCATTTAAAGATACCAGAACATTCCCTTGTGGAAATTCTGTGGGGAAACGAGTAAACAGTGAGGTTCGGACTGAATTCCTCGCTCTACTGCCTGACTGACCCATATTTTTAACCTTTAAACATTCAAGGTATAATTGTATCATGTAAGGATTTGTACCTATCCGGTCTGTCGCTAGATTGTCTGTCAGCCACATATCCATTATTGAAATAAAAAAACAGTCATATGCACAACTCCAATCAGATGCATCCCAAGGCAAAGGTATCGGAGGAACTTCCAAAAGCGTGTTTCCCTTTGATACATGGACTGGTAAATCAACAGAATTAACTTTCCTTTTGAGAGTTGTGCAGTTTGTACTTTTTTCTTTAGGCTTATCCTTATCTAGTAATTTCCAACCAACGAAATTTGAATTGCCCTGCGCATATAAAGTACTGGACGGTGCGTTTAAAGCAGGATGTAAGCCGGCAGGCTGATAATCTTTGCCCTTCCAAGCATAGAAGCTAGAGAGTAAAGTCCTGCGGTTGGTTCCGTTTACAGATTTGGGTAACAGGCACATATAGTCCAATCTAGTAATCTCATTTAAAATTTCAAGCTCACGGAATTCCTGACGTAAGAAACCAGAAATTCCACGAGTGATTCTCTCTGCATTTATGGGTTGAAGTACCAGTGTCCCTTCAGCTGAAGTCCCACGTGAAAAAGCAACATAGTAGGCAAAATGTGTCCTTAGGTTATGTGCATCCACTATGTTAACACTTCTAGTCTTCCCTTGAAAAGAGTAGTCTGTTCCTGAAAAATTTAGTAAGACAGGTACTTGGTCTCTGTCCACTTGTACTACAGAATCATTTGGCAGTTCACAGTTGATCTTTTGCGATCTAGCATATAGCGCGACAATATTCTTATCCAAACCAGGCAAGTGTATTTCCTTAGGAGGTGCACAGAGCTCCACAAATAAAACGTCTAAAATCCGCTGTCCCATATTTCCCAAAGACTCCTGCCAGCCCACGACAATTCCATCCTGTCCTTTAGTAATACAAAACTCAGTAGCTTCATTATACCGTATAGTAACTGGTAGACCGACACATATCTGTAAAATGCCTGGAATATTGTCAGATGCAGCGGGTGGCACATGCCATAAGCAGTTTTGAAGAGCAGAAGAAAACTGACTAGTTATCTTTTCGCGCACTGTTCGTCTTCCGCTGTCAAGTGGAAAAATTGTTTTCCTACGTAGATATCCGGAAGCGACTTTGTTCGGGAATATCCACGTATGTTCGTGGGATCCTGGTGACAAGGTTTCTCCTGAAAAGGAAGTAGGAAGGGGGTGTGGGGGAAGGGGGTTGAGCAACCTCACGCGCGCGGTGGCGGAGCGTAACTCGGGAACGTGTCGTGGGGGGGGGAGAAAGTGCTCAGGGTCTACTGTCGTTACAGTAGACAACAAACACTTCAATCGTAAAGGGGTGTCTAGACAAGGAACGTTTTCCAAGTGTAGACCGTTAACGTAACAGTATTAGGTTCAAGCCAATTGAACCTAGAGAGTGCAACTAAGTGAGAACACTCAATTACACCAAGGGGGGGGTTTGGGGGTAAAGTCAGATAGCAAGTTTGTAGATACAGAATGGGGGTGCTACTGGCTACTTTATATACACATTCAGATGTGGCTGTGCAAACCTGTGTATGTACATAGCACAGATTAGAATGCTTCTTGGGTCTAAAATAGTAAGGGGTGAGTAGGGTTTCAGGCTATTATAGCTAAAAGCTGTAGCCTAGTGTCAATCATGTCAAAATTGCAGTGCAGAGACAGCACAGAGTTTCAAACTAATTTTTAGTTTGGACTTGTGAGGCAGTGCATAATGAGAAGACACAAGTCCGGAAAGTTGTGCATGTTTCATATGCCAGGTCATATGTCAGAGTTGGCAGACAGCTGACAGAGTGTCATATTGCTGTATTCCAAGTGTGATGACTAAGCTCTGCAGTGTGATGACTAAGCTCTGCAGCTGAAATCAGGCACATCTTCATGTCCATAGTGCATAGTCTCAGCTGGTGTGAATTTTCCCTGGAAAGTGAATCTCATGTGTGTTTCTGTATTCTTGCCTAACAATTTTCAGGCATGACATCCGCGGGCGAACAGAATATCCAACTGTCCCCAGTTGGGAATACAGAAACCACCTGAGACTTCTCGTTCCAAGAACAATTCACATCCAAATAGGCCAAGAAATAATGTTCAGGGGGAGGGAATGGATATTTACATCAAGAAACCCATTGTCCTGCTTGCCGCGCTCATTACGGTAGCCGACGCATCTCCTCTTCTATTGACCCTGCATAGCAATGTGCACTGAATGTGCTCAGCGAGGGTTCAGGCGAGGCGGCACGGTGGGTAGTCGTTGTAGAGACGTGAATGGAAATGGGTGGGGGCAAGGGAGGAATGATGAAGTCGAATGTCGGAAGGGGAATAGTATTTCGGCGCCGGAAGCGATGTAATGGGTTAATGTGCGATGGCCACTTGCGGCACTAGTTCGCAAATTAGTGCCCCGTCATCTTGAAATCGTTTTTGCTACGCACTGCTTTGGCCATCCTCCCACTCATTCACAAAGGGCTCCAGCAGAGGGTACATCTTGTGTTCTGAAAGACGACCGGACTTTGGGGAAGGGCTGGACATTGAATGGGGGTGGTGGTGGTAGGGAGTGAGAGCGGTGTGAAGGTCGTTCTGAACGCATGGTACTTGAGTGCTTCGGATGTGGTGCCGCAAGACTTCAAAAGGAACAATTACGAAACTAGAAGAACCAATGGCTTCCAATTACGCAGACTCGTCAGAGCTTGATCCGCCTGTCAAGTCTTCCTCGAGGGAACTACTGCTGTCAGTGTCAGCACCGTATTTCATAAAGCTGTGGCGCCGGGTTATGTAAGGTAGTAGTCGGAAGGCTGCCACAGGGTTCATGGCAAAAACAGCTCCATCAAGTTCGCTGAGGATGTAAGCTCCCCCTGCATTCTTCCTGATAACCTCATATGGTCCCAAGTACCGGTCCTCAGTTTTTCGCTTCAGGCCAACTTGATTCTCAATCCCGATGTTGCGGATTAAGACTAGTTCACCAGGGACATAGTTGTCCTTCTGAAGACGATGCTTGAACTTTCGCTCGAATTGTGCCTTAGAATGGAAACGAGCGGCTTTGAGAGCTGATGCAGCACGTTGCACATCACTGTTAAGCTTGCTGAGTTGACGTATTCGAAGCGCAAGAAGTTCAGTAGTGTCCATGTTGGTGCGGAAGCCCGTGACCAGGAACGTAGCCTCTGTCAAATCAAATGGGAGGATCGGGTCGCTTCCGTGAAGCAGCTGATAAGGGGAGAAACCTGTGCCATGCTTTACGGTAATGCGGTCTGCAAGGAGTGCCAAAGGTAACTTCTCTGGCCATGTGTCAATTCTGCTTCCACATGCCTTTACCAGTGCCTCGCGAAGCGTGAAGTGTCCCCGTTCCACTACACCATTGGCATGCTTATTGTATCCAGATATGCGGACATGAGGAACTCGGAGCCGCTGCATCAGTTCGGCAAATCCAGCCTTGACTTCTGATCCGTTGTCCGTAATCACTCTGCGGGGGCAGCCATAGCGACAGTAGATATGGGTCCAAAAGAACTTGGCCAGTGTAGCAGCTGTGGCGTCCTCAATCGCTATTGCTTCCACCATACCGGTGAGATCATCGCGAGCGGCAACAATCTTGGTGAATTTTCCGGCCTGAGGCATTAGCATGATGTCGATGTGTAGCTTTTGAAAAATGGCCACTGGAGTGGATACGGTGATTGGCTTTTCTAGCTTTCGAGTGCTGCGGACTTGACAGGTGTGACATGAGGCGACGTGATGCGAAATATCATTGCTCATTTTTGGCCAAAAGAAACGATTTCGCAGCATTTCCCATAAGGCACGAACTCCTTTATGTCCCAACTCTTCATGAGCTTGTGTTAGTATTTGGAGTCGAGCATTAGGGTCGGTAATGACCCTGAGAGGTGGTCCATGTGGATTTCGTTTGAAGAGCTTCCCATCCTGCATAAAATATTGAGAGGCTTGCCTTAAGAAACGCTGATGCTTCTGGGGAGTGGGAAACTGAGGGGATTCTAGAGTCTTCAGGAAGTGTTCAATGTGACGCAAGTCTGCCTCTTGTGCTGATCTGGCGAGATGAGATGATGGTAGGGATAATGCTGGATCAGGAAATGATGGAGGGTTCACCACTTGGACTAATAATGCAATCTCATCCAACCAGGAGTCATCATCATCTGCTGCCTCTTCTCCTGGAGCTAGTCCACGTCTTGACAGGGCATCAGGTCCTTGGAACTTGGTTGCTGGAACGTGCACTAGAGTGAAGTCAAACATCAGAATGCCTTGAATCCATCTGTTAACTGCGGCATCGGGCTGCAAGTCTGGGCTGTTAAGTAGGCCTTGAATGTACTTGGCGTCCACTTCCAACCGAAAATTTCGTAGACCAATGATGTGTAAGCGCCAATGCCGAAGCGCGCGATATACTCCAAATAACTCTAACTTTGGCTGTGAGTACCGGGATTCACGTTCACTCATAGGCAATGATCCATAACGTGCAGGTCGCCTACGTCCTTTTTCATCAAGTTGAGATAAGATCATGCCAGTTCCCTCTTTGCTGGAGTCTACTGATAGGATCACAAGATGATCGCTTTGGTAATCAATAGGCGTTAGCGCAGGTGCTGACATAATCAACTCTTTGATGTGGCGGAAAGCACTATCTCGGCGTTCGGTCCATTCGAAATCAACATTTTGCCGGTATAGTTCCGTTAATGGGCGAATGATGGTGGAATAATTTGGAATCCAAATTCGCACAGTTCCGCAAAGGCCAAGGAATCGCCGTACCTCTTTAGGGGAGGTGAGAATAGGCCAGTCCATAATCGATGATATTTTCTTGGTATCAGGAACTCGTCCTTCGGGAGTGCAACGTTGCCCTACAATAAGTGCTTCCCGTCGACAGACTTGAACTTTGGTACCAGAAAATGTGCCACCTGCACATTTGACCTTATGCATAATACGATGGACATCAGTGGCATGTTCCCAGATAAATTGTCTGATTCCGGGGTTTTCCGGAAGTGTACGGGGGTGTCCATGATCATCTAAGTAGGCCGATCGAGGTCCTTTGATGGGTAGATCATCAATGAAGACATTTGCTATATGTGGAATTTCGTCTTGAAGTATGAATACCATGCATTTCTGGAATTCTGCAGGTGAATTAGTGTATCCTGTAGGCATTGAAGTTATTCGGAGAAGTCCTAAAGGGGTCATAAATGCGGTCATGTCACGGCTCTCTGGTTCCATCTTGCGGGCATCGAAACCCCAGTAGAGATCAAAAACAGTGTAGCATTGCCTGCCAGCAAAGCCTTCTACAAAATCGTCCACAATAGGCAACATTCCTGCATCACGAATTGTGACTTTGTTCAATGGTTGCAAATCATGCACAATGCGTAGTTTTCCCGTTTTCTTCAATACACAGAACCATCTGGACCTGTAGGATGACTGACACCCTTCATATACTCCTGCTTCCATCTTTAGCTTGAGTACTTCAATAACTTTATCCAAAATCCCAGGGGGTATGGGAATGTTCTTGTACTCCCAAGGGGTATGAGGGATAGTTGACATCTTGTAGGGGGTGAAATATTCATCTTTGAAGGTGCCTCTTTCCTTGTCTTCAAAGGCCAATGCTGTTTCATTTAGCACAAGAATGTGTTTGATCAGCTTCTCTTCTTCAGATGTTAAGAACCCATCTGCATTAACTTCTAGTTGTGCCATTCGCTCATGTGAGATTCGTGGAGTGGGCGTAAAGTCCGGGGGAGTTTGGGTTAAATGTGGCAGGGATTTCAAAGGATCTTCAGGAATGGTGCGCTTCACCTCATATTCTGGTGAAAATGTTGTAGAGACTGGTCTGATCTTCTTGTCAACCCTCTTGTACATAGTGAAGGCTTGGAAGCCTTTGCCATGCTCATCAGTCATTTCCACTGGGTAGAATATGTATTCATCATCATCTTCCCAAATGTCTGCATCACCCTCTGGTGTGAAGCCCAAACAGTGTTTTTGCATTGTGGCAGAAGTCCAGTCATCAGTTCTAAAAGCAAAGCAGCTAAGTCCATCTTTGCAAACTGGAGCTGGTGTGCTTTGAGCTGAAGGCAGCAGAACACTCTTCCTCAAGATCCACTCTACCACAGATAGCTGCACATGTTTGAATTGCAAACATAGCTGTACAGAGAAGTGCAAAATACTACAAACTAGTTTGTAGCAGAAGCACAACAGCCAGGGTGTAGCATCAGAGATAGAGTGTAAAGGAGAGAAGGCAGGAAGAGGGGAGCTATGTGGTAGTGAGGGAAGCCAAGAAGGGGGAGCTGCAAGGGTGGCCATAAGTAGCAGGCCCAAGAAAATTAGTAAGCTGATGGCAGATGTCGTAGGGTAGTTGATGGTAACTGTGGGGAATGGTGGCAAGAAGGTGGCAGTGGTGGTACAAGGGAACAAGAAAAACACAAGAACTTTCAAGAAGTATGTACCATTGTCCATTCTGTAAGCAGCAGATGTTAGGACATCCGCGGCGAACAGAAGAGAGTAGTACCCACCTCTACGAAGCCTGTTGCATTTGGGCGTGAGCATCGTCGATGACCCGGGCAATCGCAGGGTCGATAAAGGCGGCGTGGGAGCTGTCGGAGACGCGGACTGTAGGGCGGATTCTTCGGAGGTATTCGGCGGCATCACTGATACCCTCAAGGGGGTCGGAAGCGCTGCTGGAGGACGAGCTGTAAAGGTACTGAAGCCCCGCGAACTCCCCGCTGCTATCGGAGGGGGTCTGTACGCTAAAGCTATCTGAGCTGGGGGTTCCATCACCATTCTCCGCACTCGCGATGAGATCACGAAGGAAGATGCCATCTGCATCGGAAGGGAGGGCGATGTCGAAGAAGTCGTTGTCCCGCAGGTGTCGCAAGACTCGCTCGGCAGCCGGGATGTAGCGCACCCCAATGCATTCTTCCAACATACCCACCTCGAAGTGGCGGCCGGCCTCGTGACACGCGTCCAACAAAACCTCCAACATGGCCACCACCTTCGCGTCCAGAACGGGGTGGTCGATAAAATGGAACCGTAAAGTTTCCGCGCCGCGCTTCTCTGCCCATCGCTCCGCAAGGCGGGGAGCCAATTCGGCATCTGGGCAGACAATTGGTAGCAACTGCTCAATAAGCTCCTCGCTGGCACGTCGCGCCATGCTTGCGGGGCCGTGAAGCTCGACTTGTGGCGGCGCTGCCCGAAAAAAATGATTAGATTGATTCGGGGCTGGCGCGGAAAAAATATGCGTACTCGGGGTAGGTTCATGTCGGGCTGTGTTGAGGTCTACCCTGTAGGCGGGGTGCTCCGGGCGGGGTCGATAGAGAACAACGGGTCCGGTTGCGTGGGTGTCAACTAGATTAGCAAGGTCGTGCCGCAGCGCGCTTCGAAGTGCGAACAGCGGCATGACAGAGACCGCAAATTCACTCCGCAGCTTCGCCCCAAGACCATGCATCACGTTTCGAACGTCGCGCGCAAGGTGCTGGTTCTCTGTCCGCGGGCGACTAGACACGCGGCCGGGCGCGCGTGAGTCGGATGGAGACGGAGTTGCAGCCAGGAGTGTCTCCAAGTCGACCATGCTCCATCGATATTGCCGCCACTGAGCGTTCGTGAGTGGTGGTGCCGTGAAGTTATAGTCGTATTGGAGTGACTGGAGGCGCTCTTGCGCGCATGGGACTCCGCCGGCGACATAGAACGTGGCGTGTCCACCAGATGGGTGGTGTACAGAAGATGTGGCGATTCGGGTTGCGAGACACTCCGCGGAACGTCAGGCAGAGACTGTGGACGCGGGCGCGGAGCCTCAAGACCAGGCGGGGACATCTGGAAGTTGTCACCCATCTCCTCGTCGCTTGTGTCGAAGTGGATGGAAGACAGGGCACGCGGAGGAGCAGCAGTCGCTGGCTGTAAGCGAGTATCCACCAACGGAAGGTCTGGGCTTGCGAGCGCTCGAAAGATGGGAGCTGGAGGACGCGCAGGAACGCGATTCTGGTCGTGTCGCAGGGGGCTAGCGGCCGTAAACGTCTCCACAACGGTGCGCAAATGCTCCAGATTTGTCTGCGAGGGCGGTGGGTCTACATGTGTGTCTGGGGAAAGCGCAGCCGCATAACGAGCAGCAGTCGCGTTGGCAGCGGGCGGCAGCGGCTCGGATGCGCTTCCGGTCGATGCAGGCGATGTTGCATCGCGCGACAACAATGGGCTGGCAATGGACAGTATGTCTGCAACCAAACGCGGCTGCTCTCGAGTCATTTGCGAGGGCAGTGAGTCCATGTGAGCATCAGGAGAGAGGGCGGCTGCCAGATCATTCGCCGACGCGTTGGCAGCGAGTGGCGACTGCTCGTACGCGTTTCTCGCTGTGGACGACTGTGCATCGCTGCGGGACGCGTCAGCGACGACAGCTGCATGCTGCTCGGCGACGTACCGCAACAGTTTGCGCTTAATGGCGTGGGCTCGCACGCAGATGACACAACCGTTGGGGTTGTGCGCGGGCAAGGTGCACTCGTGGTAGGTGGGAGGCAAGAGACGTGGCCGCGCCACTGCTTGACAGATCGGATCAGCGGTGCGTGGCCGTGCTGACACGTGTGACTTACGTCTCGCGTCTCTCTCGCTCTCCTCTGTCTCTTCTTTCGAAAACGCCTCAGCGCGTCCAGCAAACGAACGCTTAACGCCCGCCGCGGCTGGAACTCCGATATGGAACACAAACGGCCCGTTCGGGACGGGCTGGGACGGCGGCTCTTGTGCGGGAAGCGCGTCGACGTGGCTGCGGGATGACAAGGTCGGAGAGCCGGGGTAAGACGAGTATGGGCTAGTGGAAACGGACTCGAGCGACGGCATACTGGATGGCGTTGCGGGGCGGCTTTCAGAGGCCGAATCAGCAGGTGCGTGCTCCGCAAGCCATTCGTCGTTATTGAACAATGCCGCATGGGCTTCTCCCCATGACTGCACCCATCCGCGGTCGTCTTCATCGCCTCCAGGCTCCGTGATGGACTCGCGGTCGAGCTCCTCTGCACTATGGTTCATGCTGGACTCGTCGGGTTGTTCGGCACCTGACTGGGCGTCTGTTGGCTGCTCCGGACCAGGCTCCTGGGCGTCTGCCATCTCAACGTCGCCATCTGACTTGTCGGAGTTGGTGTCGTCATCGTCAGTGTCTGACTGCAGGTGAGTGATGTCCCAAGGCTGAAGATTTTGCTGACCACTAGGCCCCCAGCGCTCTTGGCAGTACTGGTAAACCTCCCACATGCGCTGGGTGTTCTTCTCAACACGCGCCAAGTCGTTCAATGCTGCCCGGAGGTGGGTTTGAGCGCCGACTTGCGCCCCGCGATGAGCGTTAATCAACGCCAGCTCCACAGTACGCCACGCATCGCATTGCTCCGTAGTCAGCGCCGGCTCCATTACCCGCTCATGGACAACCTCCAGCAACGAATGCAGAACAGAAACTTGCACGAATGACGATTCTGTGGCGGTGGCGGTAAAGCGAAAATCCCGCTCACTTTCAAGAACTCTGTCGACCCGGTATGCTTCGTCCTCCATTACCATTCGCAGTTGGCGTTCGTTGTGTGCGGATAAGGTGGCGGTCGGCGCGAAGAACTCAAGCCGGACTGGGGTCAACTGATCGAGCGGCGACGGCTCTGCGTCGAGCACCTCTCGCGCGGCCGCCACGAATTGGTCCGCTCTGTCGCTCAGCTGCGGAATGCGCGGCCCGATAAGTGCCTCCACCTCGGCCGCGTACTGCTCCGAACGCGGGAGTCCAAGGCTGGGGAGCGGGGTCAACGGAACTGGCGGGGGAGATGGCGCCACACGACGGGCACTGTCGTGTGCTGGCGTGACTGCTCCCTCCGCTCGAGTGGGAGCGGCTGGAGGAAGATGTGCTAGTGGCGGAAGGGAAACGGTATGTGCTGAAGTTCGTAGGCTGGACACGGCCTCTAACGGCGCGCTGTGGGGGGCCGCGTGTGGCAGTGGCAACGGGTCTAGCGAGGTATGGTTCCTGGGAGACGTGGGACTCAGCTCGAGCTGAGCCGTAAGTGGCGGAGGCGTGTGCGGTGAGTCGGGGAGTGGGCCGGCCTCCGCGTGGTGGTCCACGCCATCTTCGCTGGTTCGGTTGGCCTCGGCGGGGGCCTGTGGGAACTCGCCCCGCCGACTCTGCAAGTAGGTGAGTGGTGAATCCGCCATTCCAAACGGCAGACTGACCGCTTTCAGCTCCCGCTGGAGGGATTCCCACATTCTCCGGGCTCCGCGGTACAATGGGACAGCGGGCAACGGTGTAGTAGGGAGGTGGCGGGATGGTGCGGAGGGGAGAAGGAACTGCGGAGGAGGCGGAACGTGGAATGCGGGGTCGGATAGGGATGATGGGGGAGGCGAGGTCGATGGTAATGGTTGGGGTGGATCCATGTCGAGATGATTCGAGGTTGTGTGAAGAAGCCAGGGAAGTAATTTGGGTAACCGGTGTAATATCGTAGCAAAATTCTGAGTTGTTGTTAGTGGGGATTCCAGAGCGACATCCAGTGGCTTATATACTGCCTGCTCTTCGGGTCCCTCTGTCCCGTTTGGGTTTGGCTGGCCGGGACGGCAAGTGTCACGGATCCTGCTTGTCACAAGTGACACAGTTGGACTATCCGCGTGACTTGCTGTTGACAGCGGGGCCAGCGACAAGTGTGACAGGTGTGGCAGTGACAAGTGTAACAGTTTGTCCACTACGAAGTTGAGACACTTGTTTCAACTCTGACTCACTCTTGTCAGCTCCCAGAATCCTGAACAAAGTCTTCAGAACTGTATAGCAAGCAGCAATCCAGAAAATAGCAGTGAGTGTGATTATTTCAACCACAATATGTTCACCATTTTGCCATTCCTGTTTGGCGCCTTCAGCCCAATTTGGCACCCATGTCATGTCGAATACTGTCCATTTTGGCGCATCTTCCTGCACTGCATCAGAACCAACCTTGCCATTTTCGGGCAAGTCCGGAGCCAAACCTAAACAAGCCAGTGATTGGAAATGAGAATTTCCATGTTCGAAATCATTGTCCTCAGGTGTTGCTGCCAGTAGTTCCAAACGGGGTTGGTCTGTTCTGGCATCCTTGAAGACTAGGTAAGTTCCTTCTCGACGTTCATCAATACTAACTTTGTTGGCTCTTTGCCAAGGGCGTCCTAGGAGTAGTTCAAAGGGAGCTTTTTCGGACACCCACAGGTCTGCAGTTGTATGCAAGCCTCCGCAGATTAGTTCAGCTCCACGAATTATTCCGCATAGTTGTCCTGATCCTCCATTTGCATCATTCATGTTGATTGCACGTGTGGTGTCCACAACTCGCTTGATTCGCTGCCGAGCTAAGTCTCCTCGGACTACATTCAGCTGTGATCCAGTATCAATGATGGCCGTAATTATGGAGCCATTAGTCACCATATCTACCTTGATGAGCACTCCATCCATTCTAGGCCAAGCATAATTGCCAACTATGGCCTTTGGGATTTTCTTTGCACTCATGAGGACAGCTTTAGGATTTTTGACCTTGACCATGTCTGTGAATTCAGTACGCACATCCTTGGATACTTCCATGAGCTCTCTGAGGCTCACTTCCACTTTTGTGTCCAGGATGCGATTTGTGACATCACTTCGATTCACTGTACTGGATATGGCAGATTGGCGAATTGGAGTCAGCCGGTTCTCCTTGTCTTTCCCCTTCTCTCCTTTCTTGGGTCCATGGTTTGGGTCCCGAGGCAAGGGAGCAGTATGTGAACGAATAGGCTTCGCATCAGGCATTTCTATGTCGATCTCTGATGCTTGAGTACGAGGCCTTCGGGGAATTTCTACCACTGGTTTCAGAATAGGCTTTACTGGTGGGGTAGGAGGTCGCGGTGGCGGTTTCGGAGGTGATTGCCGAGATACAGGTGCTGGGTCCTGGAAAGGTTTCGTCTTGGGTTGAAAACCTATATCTTCATTTCGAACTGCTGCACGTGTTCGGTGGGGAGAATAATTTCCTTCAGATACTTCATTCCGAGCTGTTCGGGTGCTGGGTATTTGTCTATCAGCCCCATACACCTCAGAGTTGGTGGCGTTATCTCTGCTCTTAGGAATAGACAAGTAAATGGTTCCATCAGTATCATCATAGGTAGTATACCCTGAGTCAACATCAGAGATCTCTGAGTCAGACTCATATGATGATAGCTCATTGGCCATAGCTAGCTGATAGAAATTCTTTACTGCCTCTTCAGTCCCAAGCAGAGGTTTCACAAAAGTAAGCATCACTGCAGAGCTTTGCTGACCTTGTGTAAGCCTCTCTACTGCTTGAACAATAGATTCACCAGGCATCCTGCGTAAAGGCACTCCGGACTTGAGCTGCAACCTTCCTGTTTCTGCATGATGAGTCAGAGTCCCATTCTGAAGTAACATGTTGATCTTGTCACAGTTACTTATTCTGTGACCTTTCTCATGACATCCATAGCAGGGCTGTTCTCCCAAGGGTACATTGTTAGGGAAGGTGGCCGGGTAACCATTGGAGGAATAAGGGCGTTGGGGTGGTGTGGTAGGCTCAGTTGATGGTTTACTATTGTTAGATGGTGGTGGATAACTGGGGCGTCTATATTGGTATCCAGGTGGTTTAATGCACTTGACAGCATTTCCTGTAGTATCCAGTGCTAAGCACTTGTAATACAAAGGTGCATATTCTGGATCATCCATCTTCATAGAGTTGAGGTCTTTGATCATGCTGGCTATTTCTTCCTCATTTCCAGAAAATTTGACTTTGTTCTTGAGGGGAAGTTTCACCTTCTTGTCATGATCCTTTTTAGAAGTTGAAGTTGCTCTCTTTTTCTTCTTCTTCTTTCTATGATACTGAGCATAGTCAGAGTCACTATCAGAGTCTGAACCTGAACCTGAGTCTAAATCAGAGTCTGGTGCATAGTCATCATAGCCGAACTCTGAGGCATTCAGTAACATAGCCTCTGCCCGATTTCGTCTAAAGTACCAATCAGCGGCTGCATTGATTTCCTGCATAGAGTAAGAAGAACTGTCCTCTGTTGACCGTCCATGCAGGATGCGAGCCTCTAAAGCACTTCTCAAGTCTTTATTGACGCCAAGCCAGAAGTAACCATGATAGTGGTCATCTGAGATGCGTTTTTGGGAATAGAGTCCACCAGCAATAGTGTTGTACTGGATATTGTACTGTCTCCATTGACTCATATTGCCGACCCGAGACTTAGTTGCTTCCCGTGCAAAATTCACTACATCTGTGAAACTGTACTTGTGAAGTGCACGTTCAGCATCAAAGGTCTTTAAGATCTGCTTCTTTAGACCTCTCCAGTCTCGGGCGTGCAAATGATGTCAATGTGCGAATCACATTCTGCACATTAGGGGAACAGTAGTCCAAAACGAGTGTACATTGTTCTTTGGCATCAGTCACCTGGTTTTTCTTCAACAAGTGTTCGTAGTGCCGAATAAAACGTGTGACTTCGGAATATTTGCCCTTGAAAGTATGTGGTGCTTCCTTGGTCCCGGGTACAGGCATGTCTAGGAAGGAACGAGGAGGTGGACCAAAAGTGAAGGGCGCATTCATGCGTTTTGGAGCTGGTTCAGAGGAAGCCGAAGATTCTGAGCGTACCCAAGGCTTTATGTAGTCGGGTTCGTCATCAGTTTCATCAAGATCCACTAATGCACGTCCCTTGCCTTTTCGATCATGTAGGCGGCTCTTACTAGTGGATCCCTGAGATTGATTATGTCGGGAGAATTCAGCACGTTGCTGTTGGGCAGCAAGTGCTTCATCATAGGTGGTGTCCGGTGCGTGTGTGCCAGTAGGTTGTGTGTGACCGTGTTTAATTTCGTCAGTCCAAGCAGTCATATTATCTATGGTAGCGTGGATGGGGTAACCGTGGTTATTCGTAATTGTTGTCGTTAGGGAAGTTGTCGTAAGTGTATTCGTAAGTGTTGGCGGAAGTAAGGGTGTTGTGGTTAGGAGAGTTGTTATGATCACCAAAAAGATCCCTCGCGGTGGGCTCCAATGATGTCAAGTGGAAAAATTGTTTTCCTACGTAGATATCCGGAAGCGACTTTGTTCGGGAATATCCACGTATGTTCGTGGGATCCTGGTGACAAGGTTTCTCCTGAAAAGGAAGTAGGAAGGGGGTGTGGGGGAAGGGGGTTGAGCAACCTCACGCGCGCGGTGGCGGAGCGTAACTCGGGAACGTGTCGTGGGGGGGGGAAAGTGCTCAGGGTCTACTGTCGTTACAGTAGACAACAAACACTTCAATCGTAAAGGGGTGTCTAGACAAGGAACGTTTTCCAAGTGTAGACCGTTAACGTAACAGTATTAGGTTCAAGCCAATTGAACCTAGAGAGTGCAACTAAGTGAGAACACTCAATTACACCAAGGGGGGGTTTGGGGGTAAAGTCAGATAGCAAGTTTGTAGATACAGAATGGGGGTGCTACTGGCTACTTTATATACACATTCAGATGTGGCTGTGCAAACCTGTGTATGTACATAGCACAGATTAGAATGCTTCTTGGGTCTAAAATAGTAAGGGGTGAGTAGGGTTTCAGGCTATTATAGCTAAAAGCTGTAGCCTAGTGTCAATCATGTCAAAATTGCAGTGCAGAGACAGCACAGAGTTTCAAACTAATTTTTAGTTTGGACTTGTGAGGCAGTGCATAATGAGAAGACACAAGTCCGGAAAGTTGTGCATGTTTCATATGCCAGGTCATATGTCAGAGTTGGCAGACAGCTGACAGAGTGTCATATTGCTGTATTCCAAGTGTGATGACTAAGCTCTGCAGTGTGATGACTAAGCTCTGCAGCTGAAATCAGGCACATCTTCATGTCCATAGTGCATAGTCTCAGCTGGTGTGAATTTTCCCTGGAAAGTGAATCTCATGTGTGTTTCTGTATTCTTGCCTAACAATTTTCAGGCATGACACCGCGCCGACCGGTCAGCTGTCTACCTGCTGATTTGGGATTGGAATCATTGGAATAAAAAGTACACAGAGTCTGGCCGGTCTGTTTTGCAAACTTTTCTGCACCTGTCATATTAATTTGGTCTCTGGTAGCATTTAATGCTGTTATGACAGAGACATTATTGAAAATTGTATTATCAAAGTTACGCTCACCTCGATTTCGTTTGACCACTAAATTCTGCAAGAAGGATATATCCGAAGGAGTACACGCGCCAAATCGCATATTGGATAATACTTCCCGAAATTGTTGATTAGCTGTATTATCACTGTTCTGCCTCATATTCTCAGTCAGAATGACTACGGTATTCACCTGCTGCCACAAACATTTACCAATTACATTCATTTGATCAGTTAGAGTGGATTTTCTGTTTGAGGATGCACCAAGGTTCAAGTCTCCAGAATATAATGTCTTAGCCTTGACGGGAGGTAGCTGACCAAAGTCCCCAGCAAAAATCATATTCATTCCTCCAAAAGCTTTCAGCTGTTCATCTAATGCTACAGCTAACTTTGCACTAATGTGATACAATGCACTGCATGATATCATTGATACCTCATCAATAAATATATATTCTACCCCTATAAGGCGATCTCGTAGCTGTAACAATGACATTGCCCCTGTCGGAGAGTCATTGTTACCATCTCGGATGCCAAAAAAAGAGTGGTACGTGCTACCATTAATTAATGCAGCAGCCGTTCCTGTAGGAGCCAGTACAACAAATCGAAAAGACTCTTCCCGGCGTTCGAAAAATCGACTCAAAGCCTTTATAACCTGAGACTTACCCGTACCTCCTACTCCACCTAAATACATCTTGAGTTGTTCCGAAGAACAGGACATAGCATGATTAGTTATTATTCGATAGGCACGCAATTGGTCTGTATTTAATTGGAATTCTCTGGCTATAGCATCAGCCAGATGCTGTTCATTAGCATTTGCAGCTGTAAACGTATGATGCTTGTAATTAGCGTCAATAATTACAACTCCATCAGGAGGAGGAGGGACCCGACCTTTTGGATTTTTTCTTGCTGAGGCTTTTTTAGTCAGCAGATATTTTTCTTTTGCTGCAGCAAGCTGAGTTTTCCATGCAGACCCATTCATATAGGTAGACGGCTGATATCTTGAGCGAAGTTGAATATCTGGACTTAATCCTGTAGTCCAGCCTGTGCGAGACATAACTGATGTTGCATCAGCCATTATGTTGTCCCGGTTTATTTGCTTAGGTCCTTTCATATCCTCTGACATAGATTCAGTTGGAATATATGTGTCCAAGTCACCCTCTGTAATCACATCAGAATCATGTAGCCATGGTGCCTCCCCCATCAATGGCATTGCTCGTCTTCGCTGCCTATCTTGATGTGCATAATCATCCCTTGCATCATTACACTCATATTTCACATTAAAGTTATTCATAATGGAATTTGCTGCAGAGTCAAATTCAAATGACTCAAATGCTTCATGCCAAGTCTGCTCATTAGATTTCAGATCTAGACCAGATCGCCAAGGCTTGAATAAAGTTAGCATTGCAGTACAATAGAACTCCCGGTCTCCCTGATCACGTCGAGGTAAATAACCATATGTGAAATTTAAAACCATTTTGTCTAATAGACGATCATCACATTCAATATAATGCGAGCGAGCCAGCGGATGATCCGGTCGCAAAGCAAAAGGCCGGATGCGCTTGTTTAAATCCTCTTCAGATATACCAGACTCATCAAATGAAGGCCAATATGTCATTGAAGGGCAATCCGTGTCTGAAATTAAAGACGGAGGATTATTCATCGGAATTCGCTTACGTGAACACATCTGCATCCATCGATAAAGCGTAACATTAGAAAACCGGATTGGTCGGTGTATATAATCATCTACTCCAGTAACACCTACTATTTTTTCATCATTGTCTCGCATCAAAACTGCCTTATTGGTTGAATCTGAATCAATGACGGAATTATCTACTGCCATAGGGTTAGATGGTTGGGGGATATTAGAAGACTGAGTATCAGTGGGCCAACTTCTCAGTACTTCATTGACGTATGATCGCCAGGGGAAAACTTTAAATTGCATGTTGGTATAATGATCAGGTAATTGGAGTAAGGAGGCAGAAGCCATAGGTGCACCAATCTGCTGCATTGAAGTCAAACCATTTACCATCTGCATGATAATTGTCCTGTTATTCTCTTGCGCCGTAGGTGAACTTCCTATCGCAACAGTACGTTTCATTAGTACATCCCGGGCACTATTGAAGACGTGATACATCTTTAAAGAATTTTTTGATATATAATCGGTTACGTAAGCCACTACGGCCTTTATCGATGTACCAGACAGTAGACTAGTCCAATCCGTGTTACAGCGCATCAAATAGATACCATCTGGTGATACCGTGTTAAGCATCGGCTCTAATTTTTTCATATCAATGTGACCATCCTCTATATCCACTACTGTTCTTGGAAAGACATCTCGGGGGAATCTAGCAGAACACGAACCATCATTTCGTATGCATCCCTTTACTGTTTTCTTGAATATACGACCTGAGGCGGTGCCTGCAGAACCCTCGGTTCCTTGTACAGAAGCTCGGCATGTGTGTACATTTGAGCGTATTAAGATGTCATCTATGGTCTTGCGTTCAGATTCTAACCAAAGTTGAACTGCTCTACACTTGTTACAGTTAGACCGGTTGATTGAGGCACCATGAGTGTCACATAATGGAGGTGGCTTATCAGGCAACACTTGAATGGGATCTGTATAGCCAGGAGTCTTTGCCTCGCTCTCCACACGGGCCTGAACTTCTGCTAATGAGCCCGTTAAGCATTCACCTATATGAGAAGATTCTAAATAGGTGATTAGTTTTGTTTGAAAAGCACTATCTGCACTTAATAGACGCGCACGGATATCTTGTGGCGAAAGTGCCCCTGTTATCCAAATAAGCATGTGCATGTGAAGTGTCAATCTCCCTTGCTGTTCTATAGTGCCATAGTAAGCATCTGTATGACCCAATAGACCAGGGTGAGCTGAATCCACTCCCAGGATATGTTCTATAAATAATTTGCACATATAATGAAAAAAGCGGGCCGCTGCCACAGGATTACGAGCTACCAAGCGCAAGCGCTCCTCTGAGGTATATAGAGTTGGCTCAAACTTTGTATTAGTATCTGCATAATATATACAAAGAGGATGTTTGATATCCACAGGAGAGAAGGTGACAAACCAAGAAGGGGCCCCTTTATATCCTATTAGAGCCCATAGCTCATTTCGCATATATTTTTTAGAAGTAACTGAACCTTGAACTTTACCCCCAACATATTCTAGATCATCTAACAAAGCAAAGCAAGCACGTTCTGCATCAGTAGTTGGTACTACATGTTCCCCTAGTTCCATACGCCGAGCCAAATCTGACAAAACATCAGCCTGCACATTAGATAATCTCTCAGAGATTGCATCAACGTCTCTTTTTTGAACAAGTAAGAAACTACCAGAGGAGGCTCTTTTTATTTGAGAATCATTGAATGCTACTAAAGGAAAATGTAAATCAGTTTGGAATCTTTTGTCGTAGAACATTAGCAATTTTTTCTTACGCATATCTTCACTTATCCTATTCTTATGTACTGGCTGAGCAATAGACCCAAGTCCATACGGGAACAACCAGGGAAACATTTGAGGATACAAGTGAGGATTATGATAAAGTGACTCAGGATGTGCCTTTCTTCCTACCCCAAGCATTTTCCCTCCCCTATTTAAATGATCAGCGGCTTTTGACTTTAACGTTTGCATATCGGCAGCTGCATACTCATCTGATGTCAGTCCTGATACAGTAAATGGGCAAGCTCCAGTTGATGTACCAGCTTCATCGCCAGGATCGTCAACACTCATAGCCTCTGGGACATTGTTGCCATCAGTACCGTCAGTTTGGCAAAACTCATAACCACAAATAGGACCAATAATTGGAAGCGCCTCCAAATTTGAAGAAGATATAATGACATCACTATAGTCGCGGTGGTTCAATTGAAGCCACTGCAGAGCATCATGTACCCGAGATCTGCGCACTAACATTGGTGAACGCTTAAAATCATCCTCTGTTGGGGCAGAGCTACCAAGGAAAATGAAGGCAAGAACCTCACTAATCTGGTCAGATGACGGAGGTAATTCATTGTATACTTGTGTGACCGGCGAAGAGAACATGATAGCATTTGCAATCAGTTTACCATGATTGGAAGATGAGACACGAACAACGCATCTGTTATGTCTGACACGAGCTATCAAGAGCTGTTCCGCATAACTTAAGTCCTGTAGCACGGCAGGTACTGGACCCAACCAATTATGGTTAGCCAATGCGTGAAGTGGTACAACGCCCTTAATCAAATTTTTTTCACATGACGTACACACACTATCACATCCTTCAGCAAGCAAAGGTCCAGTAATTTCCTGCACATCTTGTGATTCATCCTGGCGTTCTTGATGAGAAGCGCCCAAAGGTGAAGAGAGCAGGTCCCAATCAACATCTATATCAACAATCGGTGTTAAGTCATTACATAAAGTTAGAGCGCCACAAACTGCACAGCCTGCCTCTTCCACCCGTTCAGGCTTCAATGCCTCACAAAAATCAGTTATTATTTGATGACGAAGTTCAAGACCAGCAGGAGCAGGAGGGAAAGGCAGAAGGTTATTGGAACTTTCAGTTGATTTAGAAGTAACGACTTTCTTGGGTTTTGTACCTAGCTTATATGGTTTGATCAATTGGGATGTTGCATTGTGTGGACTCTTTGATGCAGCCTTGCGTTTAGACCGGCTATCCTTAGCATATTGACGATTCTTGAAGCGTATTATGTCAGATGAAAGCGGGTCGGTACATGTCCTCAACACAGTGTAACATCGGGGGCATAATGGACTACAGACATGAGATGAAATAGATGAACGCACACGGGCAATACTATATCGAGACCCAATTTTAAGCGCATGTAATTGACAAATCGTGCTAAGTTCTTTCATAGGAAGTTTATAAATAATATCTGATAAAGGCAGAGTAGTGATCAGGCTGTCAGTAGCATGGGTCGGCAATTGGTCGGCAGATACATATGCAACATATTGAAACTTACAATTAGGAGGGATTACAACATCACCTATAATCCATGGTCTGATTTGATCAGATTCAAAAGCCATATCATATCGTCCTCCGCCCAGAAGCTCTGGACAGTCAGGTCCATCCAAAAGCGTTTGACAGTCAGATAAACTGTCCTGAGAGTATTTCAAGTTAGACAAGACAGGAATTATATAATCGAGTGAGGACAAAGGAAGATTGGGTATAATAGACATATATGGGATAATCCACTTACTGAGCAGCAACACAAACGGGTTAGAGACACTATGATATCTATCGTATGATGTCCACAAAGGTTTCCAAATATGCCAGTCATGATGAAGAATAAAAGAGCGGAACAATTTCCACTTACACAGAGACACAAGGTATCTTGCAGATACGCGGGGACCAGATAGAATGTATACAGATATTGTCAGTATACCTCGAAAGGTAATGTCTTGCGATGTTGGGCGTTTGTAGTAGCGAGAGTATATCAAGAAGTGTTCCTCTGTCGCTGTTTCACAGTCATAATTACCATACTGGAGCAAGTCGCAACACAGAAGCTGGATCAACGGATGATCCACTTCAATCGCAGAATACAGAGTACAGGTAGGCATCTTGGTAGATACGAAGCACTGTACGGCGAACACGGCACGATGGCTGGTAACCATCGTCCCACGCATCCCATTTGCATGGGAAGGCTCAAAAGAGCCTACACGCGATTGTATGCCAATCGGGCGGGTGTACCCCAAAGGATAGCACAAGCACGTAAACATATGCAGCCAACCAAGCATGAGAGTTAAGCTCCCAATGAGAGCAAAGGTGAATACGGGAGGTCTCATGGTTGTCAGGAACATAGGTCCGGTATCGGTCACATGGGATAGCGCCAAAAACAAATAACTTGGATATTTGAAACAAAAAACGCTAATGATGTACGAAGACGCTAATCCATAGAGGACGAGCCTGCTGGTCCACCCAAAACCACAACCCAACGGATATTGAGACCTATTCCATCGGTCTGATCGCGCTTGAGGAAAGATACTACATTATATCCAACGAGGACCAACGATTCGGGTTGCAGCTCAGAGCTGGGGTACTGCGGCAGACTGTCCAAACTGGCCATACATTCTTGGTATGACCCGTCGAATGCTCTGCCATCGTAGACGGGAACTGAAACGTAACGAGATTATAAAACAAGCAGCAGCCGAGTGAAACTTACTGGTGTCCACAAAGTCCAGCTGGTCCCGACCCAGTATACCGACAGAGGAGGTTGTACGAGGCGACGCCGCTGAAGCACTAGGGCTTGACCCTTGAGCAAGTCGTAAGGTCCCCGGTTGAGGATGACGCTTGTTTGCCTCCTCTGGAAAGGTGGATCAAAAGACGTATATGCGACTCAAAAGAGAGACGGACTATCTAACTCGCGAACCGTCGCAAATGTCAGTATACCTGCTCTGATTTGAACAGACAGCTTGGGTTTATGCAAGACCATGCACGTGAAACTGGAGAGACGCTCGAATTCACCCTGTAAAATGATACCAGTCATTCCCTTTTCCTTAGCCGCCTGGCCTGCACTCAATCCTTCGGACAGAAAGGAAGAAACCACGCGAACAACGGATGTCATCGTGGCAACCTTGTCAACGCCGGGAACACAAACGGTATAACTAAACTGAATCAATAGACGTTACCGACAGCATGAAGGCTTACCGAGATTTATTACCTGTAGCCGCTCGCACCGCAATAACGCTTTGAGGTGACGCGCGAGAGCCATTCACAAAATGCTCGTAATTGGATGCCGCCAGAGAAGAGACAAGGAGACTTTCAATGCATAAGCTTATCAAGCAAGTACGATCAAGCAAAGGTACTTACCGTGCATTGGTATTGGCAGCAGTGGTTTCCTCGCCCATGACCGCATACGTGTAGATGTACGGATCTTCATCGCTCCAAGACTTCCAAGGTCCGAATCTGAAAGTAGGGTTGGTAAGCTATCGTCGACCAACAGGTTGCGTATGTGAGAGGAGGTAATCCTTGGAATGTCGAGTGTTGGACGACAGGTATGACATGACGAATCCGTTCGTAGACTTGACATGTGGCAGGTAGTTGCCTACGACGTATAAGCAAGCGCATGCCGGCAAGGGAAAGCTTACACAAACGAAAGCGTTAAAAAAGATACATTGTTGACATATTTCGAACCCTCGAATATTTCGCGAAGCGTGCGAGTCGATCCACTAGCGGATTGGTTGCGAACGGCTTGATCAACCACGGAAGTCCTGAGTACATCATCATGTAAGAAATGTTTGGAAGAGTAGAATGAGATGCCATACCGTTTACGCTTACTAGCAACACGTTGACCAGTTGGTGTCGGCGTATCCGGGCTTTCGGGTAATAAACTGGGGACACGAGAAGTAGATGCAAATGGAGTAGACTGGGTATTAGAACGGGATGTGTCGGTGAAAGGGTCCAAAAGGGAATTGGAAGTGGACGGTAAAGCAGTTGTCGGAGCAGGGTATTCAGAGGATGACGGTACACTTGTTGTCGTACCAGCGATTGTGCCAAAGGGGACGGAATCGACGAAGGAATTCCCTGCAAACGCGAACGAACCCGGCGAAGATCTGAGTTTGGGATAGTAATAAAGCGGTAAACAAATAGATATGACATACGCATTAGGGCTGGGTTGAGTAGAGGATACCTTTTTATATTCGAGAAATTTACTGGCCGTAATCAGTGAAATGATAACGAAAGGAGAGAGCGCGCACAGAAACTCGGGAATGTATTCTCGGACTAATTGGACATCCAATGTGGTTTGAGTATCGGGGGTTATAGTACCAAGCTGCATGCCGGGTGAAGGGGAGCCGCGATTAAGTGCGATGGTAGAATGGCTGCACGAGGAAGGTGCGTTAGCGAACATATACCGAAGCTTGAGGCCTACCCAGAAACACCCATTGTGTTGAGGACCTTGGGTTCGGATATGCTGTCGAAACTGGATTAGATTCAGCGGACGATTATGATCACAAGTAAACTGGATACAGTGAATGTAACTGAGCAGTTTGGTCAAATTGAGGGAGAACTTCTGAGGATTTAACGGCGGCACTGATATCGTTGAGTACACAGGATAGAATAGATTTCTTAGACTCACGTATCGATATCTGACCTACGCGTTGAGGACCGGAGAACGCGTGAAGAGGCCACCGCTTTGCTGTGAGAAAGTTGTGAATGAATGACTGTGTCGAAGCGGACGTTACTTACCCTTTTCCCTTTGAAGATGCCGCGGGTGTGTTGACAGATGCTACTTCTTCTCCAGTAGATCCCTCCGGCAATGGCTTGTTCGAAGAAGGGGGTGTCGGAGGGGGTTCGGACAAGTCCGACGCATACTGGTCCTCTCGCCTACACAAAGACATTCAGAATACGCAGTCAGCAGAAATTAGACACCGACCCTGCCGAGGCATCCGGCGCAGACGCCATCGTATCACTGGACGATGTAGTAGAAGGGTTGTTGGACGAGAATAACGACGCTAGAAGGAGTTCGTCGGCGGAGGGCGCAGTCATTCTGACACTGATTCAAACGAGCGTGAACGCATTAAATAGGGTGGGCTAGGGGAACAAAACGGGCAGTGTGTTGACAGGGACTGTGCCTAGGTATTGGCAATAAGCAAATTACCAACGAACCGTTGCTAGAGGGAAGATAGGGTACCTATCTTCAGCTTTTACCCGATTCGATGACGACGAACGAACCAACTATCGCACAGACTAGTGAGCATTCGAGCCAATGAAACCAGTACTGAAAACGGACCATAGAGGAAGCCATCCAACAATGGCAGACAACCATGTCTTCCTTGCAATCGGACATACAAATCGGAAAACCAGCCGCTCATAGCGAGGCAAATCTGGGTCCATTGGAACGAGGCGGCTCTGACGTTGTAAACAGTTGAAGAATGTGTTCATCAGAAATGTCGCAGATGGTGCTTTATTCAAAGCCATGTATCGCAAACCGACGGGAGGCATTGAAGAAGCAATTTTCACTGTTGTCGGCATCATTACGGACAAGACTTTACCACCTCTCACTTGGGAAAGGTGAAACTTTGTCTCGTAAATGACGCTAACACTCACCATATGGTCTCATAGCTCCAGACACGCAGTGAACGGTACGCTGAGCCAAAAAGTGACGATCGCAGGATACGATCTAGAGGCTTTTGTGAAGACTATGGAATTCATGAGCAAACTGGAAGACATGTTCGCAGAAGAAATCATCCACGCACCCATTGTGTCGTATTCGGGGTTAAGTTCCGATGCAGACAATGGTTTCTTGATCACCGCCGACACCAGATATTTCACCAAGTCCATGAAACCAATCCCCCAAGAAGCGCGCGAGAAACCTGCACATATGGTGGACCCTCGGGGGGTAATGGCAAATCGCCAGACTGACCTGTTAGCGGTATGCGCAGACAATGTGGTGGCCTATCTGAAAATCGATAAGGATAAGTGAGTAATCTTCTAGAAAACATGGAGGAACTGACGCGAAGTTCCTTAGTCTTGTACCGAAGGATCCGGCTGCGATCCAAGTCAAAGACATAGTAGAGCTCGGCTTCACAATGCACACCTATCGGACATATTCCACGGAAACTGGTCCGCAATACAAGTGCAAAGTTGTGTTGCGCAGCGTCGTACACCTAGACGCGACATTCTCTAAGGTCAGTAATGCTATATTATTACGGCGATAAACTTACGCACAACAGCAAATCGCTGCAGCGAAGAGGATGGAATTGAAGAGAAGACTCGCTTCAGCGCCAACAGTTCAGGACAATGAGAAGAAAAAAATGGAAGAAGATGAAACGCACCGCAAATCCGATTGCGGCACGATTTGCGACTGGAGTAAAGGAGAAAGGAAAGGACAGTGATTCAGAGAGCGAGGAAGAGACGCGGATGGAGTTGGAACAACTGGGCCTAGAGCAACGGGCTACGCGCAGCTAGACTCGTCATTCGAGGGAGAGAGAGTAGCTAGGATAGCATGATAAATGTCACTCTTATGTCACAAAGTCACATTTACGACAAGGGTACCGATAAATCGATGAAGTTCAAAAGACATTAGATTGGATAAGAGGAAACCCTAACCCGACAGGTAAATGCAATACAAAAAGCCATCAAAACCATTAGAAAATGCCATCAAAAAGTTACAATTATGCATACTGACGCATCAAAATTTTTCAGGGTGAAACCCGGTATCCAAAATGTCATAGACGATTACTAAAGTACTCGTAATTAAGAACTGTTTGAATTGGTGTGATTCGGGGAGGGCCTCACATACATGCTAGCACTGCTGACGAGACCTCCAATACGTACGGCGAATGGCTAATTGTCCGCTCGAGAGCTGGAGATGTCTGAGTCGTAGACAGCATAAAGCAGTGTTGCTGGGGAGAGGTTGAAGTCAGATCGAGTGGTCTTGTTGGGAAACAGCCTCAGGTGAACGCACAGCTAATGACACCCAGTGAGAACACGGGGGCGCGGAATGAGATGAAATGGGACAGAATGTGTTATTCACATTCCGTCCCCATCAATAGTCAATCCGTACGAATTCTGTCCTAAAATCCGGTGATATACGGTGATGAAATGGGATGGATAGAGTACTTTGACATTCCATCCCATTTGGTCACTTCGAAGGACACTGACATGACTGGCAGACGACATGAGGGCAGATTGAGATCAATTGAGACGAATTATTTGATATGCATGCAACGATTCGGGATGGATTGAGATGTAAAAAAACCATATACAGGGCAATAGAAAGCTACGAAATGCGACGCTATACCACCAGCTTCAAGAATCCTGATCGTCACCCTCTGAAACCTCTTTCATCTGTGCACTAACCCACTTGCGGATTGTGTCGACGTCGGGTATGGCCTCTGGCCTAGGCTTCTGACTCTTCTACGATGGGTCAGACGGTGCTCAATGTCACTAGCACAGCAACTTACCAGTTCTTTCTCATAAGCTTGATAGGCCTCACTTGCGGCTTGGGGTAACGCAGACCAATGGGCAGTAAACTCCGCGTTGGAGCCGTCGAAGTCTTCGGCATACACAGCCAGACAGAGGTTGCTGGGAAAGTGAGGTCAGTAGAAGGTATGATGAAGGTAGCTTAAGGACGTACCGAGCGGTTAACCTATTCACATAGGGCCGAGCCTTCTTGCCAACGGCAGCGGGCGCAGGTGGTGGTGCAGCGGAGTCAGCTGGTGGCGCCTCTGCCCTGGCAGGTGGCTCATCGGAAGGAGGTGGTGGTGGTGGGACACGAACAGTAGCGCTAAAAAGAGGTGAGTAAAGGAGTGAATAGAGCTAACGACATACAAGAGATTGGTTTGTGGCCGGGTTGGTGGGACAGCAACGGGTGGGACAGCGATGGGCGGGACAGCGACAGGCGGGACAGCGACAGGCGGGACAGCAACGGGCGGGACAACGACGGGTGGAGGGACAACAGGAGGGGGGGGGTAAAGATGGGTGGTGGCGGAGGAGGAGGTATCTGGGCAGGTGGCGGTTCCTCGAGCGGGTTTTCATGCTCGTTGTCTTCGTCCACATTATCTTTAAAGCTATTAGTTGGGTAGAAGATGAAATAGATGCTCACTTTTATCCTGTCGAGCCCGCTTGCTCGTGCTATCCTTTCCACTGGGCCGGGTTCTCTTCTGCCCTCGCAACTCCTTTGCCTCTGCGCCAACTTCCCGCTTGTCCGCCCAGTATCGATATCGGTCTTTGATAATTCGGATGGCCTTCCAGTGGTCGGTACAGTAGGGTGCTGTGAGTAATGCAAAAAACATTACTCACACCGGTTTCGAAACCGGTTTCGAAACACCCCCCGTTTCGAAACAGTTTCGAAACCGGCCGGCCGGGGGAGGAGTGACGAGAGTAGTGGGACTGGGACTCGCACAATGGGATCCAGTCCCACTTTGATGGCCCCAGTCCCACTCTCGCGGCGCCGAGAACACTTAGCCGAGCGCTAAGAAGACAATGTGAATCAAATATCAATCAGAAAAAGATGGATTACGCACCGCGCAGCGGGCCTACGCGGCGAGCGGCAGCCCGCGGCAGCGTGGGGTCCGGGGCAAAGCCCTGGTCGGGGTCCGGGGTGGAAAACCCCGGCCGTCGCGGCCGGCGCCGCAACCCAGTTGATGCGACATGCGTCGATCCATCAACTCGGGTGATGTGTCGTAACCGAGTCCCACTCCGGGACCTCGGAAATGGGACTGGGACCAGGAAAAGTGGGACTCGAGTCCCATTGTACCAGTCCCAGTCCCATTACTCTCGTATATACTCCGGCCGGGGGGGTCCACTGACAGTCGGCGGCTCGGGACAGCGCCGGGTATCACAATCCCGAGGCACACTATGCGCCAAGCCCAACTGGAGCAGCAGTGGAGCCCCACTGCCGTGAACACCCATCTGCCCGGCCTTCCGCCAGTAAGTGCAGGTGATATTGGGAGGGCAAGCCCTGACAGCCGGGCCCGGGCTTGCCGGAGAATCACGTGTCGGTTTCGAAACCGGGTCGGCCGGCCACGGCATTCAAAACTAACACGTGTTTCGAAACCGGTTTCAAAACCGTTTCGAAACCACAGTTACTCACAGCACCCTACGGTACAGTGAGCCAGGTACGGAAAGCGCCGCTCGAGCATGTAGACGAGCGCTCCCCGTACCTGCTGACCGACCTCGTTGAAGCTGGCGGTAGCTCGTCCCGCTGCCTTCAAGTCCGCGAGGAGGGTCCGCATCTCCTCCGTAATGTGGGCGTTGATAAGAGATAGATCGCGCTCACTTGCGTCATTTCGGAAAATGTCCCGATCCGTCGCGAGAAGTGACAGCTGCATGTCAGGCGGTCTCGATTGATCCCATTCGGGCGCCGCCGTGTTCTCACTGGGAATGACACCACATCAGGCAGCGGAGGTTGGGCATCTGGCTTCGACTTGAATACCATATATGTGGCCTTCTCCTCCTAGCCAAGCACCAGCTGTCGAGGAGAAGGGGAAGCCCCACCTCCATGTCTCGAGAAGCATCTTCGACTTGCTTGAGGGGCCCGTCCGACAGGCAGCTCCCCACATCCCCACAGTCCGCACAAAAGCTTTCCTCCCCCCTCAATCCGCTCAAAACTCTTCCCTGAGTTCATCCATCCATTAAAAATCGCTCAATGTCAACTCCTCCAACGCGTATGTCGGCCTTCGACGAAGATATATTGGCCATGCCTCTCATATGGGTACAGGGGAAAACGCGCTCAATAGCGGACCTTCGCCCTCGAATCGCCGGGCAAAAAGAATTGAATAGGAGGGGGAGAATATGGGGGCACAGTTGGATACACTCTATAGAGCTCCAGCTGCCGCGTTGTGTGAGATATGTGGCCGTCTGTCGGTGGGCCAAGCGCGCACGTGACTTGCTATTTATGGAAGTCGATTATTCGCGTCGATTGCATTTGGAGGGTGTAGGCATGGGCAGGGAGGACGGGAGAGGAATTAGAATAGACCGGGGAGGTATAGTGAGGCCTAGTGATGGCCAAGTCCGGTTCGGTCCGGTTCTTGGCCCTTTTCGGCCGAACGCCGGACCGCCGGTTCGGTTCAAAACGTGATTTTGCCGAACGTGAACGCCGAACGTCGGTTCGAACCGGCCCCGAACCGGCGTTTTTGGACCGAAAACGGCTGAACCTGGCCGAACCGAGGGCCAGGTTCGGTTCGGAAACGGCCTTGGCCGAACCTGAACGCCAAACGCGCGTTCAGTCCGGTCCGGTTCGGGTTCGAACCGAAATCCCGAACCGGACCTGGCCATCACTAGTGAGGCCGCAGTTGAGTCGCTACCATGGTCCGCAAGCTTCACCCAAATTGCCCTTCGTTGTTTGTAGTCAGCCGGCATTGGTCGGGTATTCATCCCACAAGCAGATGCGTATACCTTTGTGAGCTGCACGGATGGTTCCGCAAGGATAGATTAGGGTTTGGGCAGAATATGCCATTTTTCTCGCCGACGAAGCGGATGAAATGTCTTGTGTGGCGTGTGGAGGAAAACTGGTACCACAGCAGCCTTCTTCTTCGAGTCGCCGAAACATGTAAATGTCTTTCGGTTGCCTAAGATGCAGTTGACTTGTCCATTTTCGTCGATGGGGAGGACCGAGGAAGCCGACAGTTACCGCTCTATTTTGATACACGATTAATAAACCGTGCCTTCCATAATTTGACGGACATTCAACTCTCAACTGAGCAGGCTAAGATCCTAGCACTGAATCCTAAGTTCGTACCTCGGCCTAAGCCAACACGAACTGAGTCCGCGCTTACGAGTGTAGATGACTTCTGCCGCCGTCTGCGCCTCAGGATTGCAAAAGTGCAGGAGCAAAGCAACTCATTCTCATCGTACTTTGGTGTACAAGATGTAGAAAAGGGTCAGAGCAGCTATGTTCCGATCTTCCACATCCCAGTGCCCGACGCTGAAGGGCCGCCATTAATCGATAAAATCGAGAAGGCATTATCTCGTATGCGTAATCAGATTGAAATCGAAGTACTTTCACGCCAGTCTGTCTACATCCGCCCGAACATTCGGCAGGTAGATTTGGGTAACCTTCTAAAATTGCTATCTGACCGTAGCGTCCACGGCAGTTTCAGCTGATAAAAACCTGGGCCTCTGCCTGGTCACATCAGAATGGTACCACAAAGCAGGACTGAAACTATTGGAGAATGACTCATATGAGCATGCTGAACCGGACCACTATCTGCTCCACAAGGTGCTGAAGAGCATAGTCTCACGTGCGAGACTGTTTGTCACCGAACAACAGTGGATCTGGCTTCGAGCTCCGGTCGTGGAGGGTAGGACTAAAATACCTATCCTCAAGGTCATTCCCAAAATCCATAAGACCCCAATATCTGGTCGACCCATTGTCCCCATGTTTGATACACTTCTTGAAAATGCATCAGCCTGGGTTGATTACCAGATTAAGCCCCTCTTGGACTTGTTTCCGTGGATTCTCCCCGATTCGAAAACTTTCTGTCGGGACATCCTTGATGTCAAACTCCCAAGGGGCCGCGACATATGGCTCGTCTCTGGAGACGTCACAGCGATGTACCCAAACATCCCGACGGAGGACGGCATTCGCCAGATTGCTGCCTTACTTCAGACTGGTCCCATGGAATTCCATGATACCAAGGACGCTGCCAATGTACAGTTTAAATCTCGCAGAGAACTTATAGTTCTCCTGCTTCGAATGATTTTGCAGTACAATTACGTCGCATTTGCGGGAAAAACGTACCGGCAAATTGTCGGTACGGCAATGGGCACTGCTTGCGCACCTACATACACAAACCTGTTCCTTGCCCCGTATGAGTCGCGCGCGCTGGTTGAACTTGGTGATATAATCCTGTTCTACCGTCGTTTCATAGATGATTCATTTGCAATCATTCATGGAACTGAACACGATGTTCGTCGCTACCAGCACCGCTTTGGCAACCTCCACCCAAATATGAAAATGGAGTGGTCTGTGTCAAGATTCAAACTGCCATTTCTGGATATTACGGTACTGATGGAGCTGGACCGCTCAGTCCCAGCATTCAATCCACAATTCCGTATTGTCACAGATGTTTATCAGAAGGCTTTGAATGCGTACTTATACATACCCTGGAATTCATGCCACTCCCTAGACTCAAAGCGAGCCTGGGTGAAAGGTGAACTGATCCGATATGTTCGGATCTGTTCACGTGAACGCGACTTTATGAAAATTCGGACAATATTTCTACAACGTCTGCGTGAGCGTGGATACCCGGGACGTTGGCTCCTTTGTGTATTCGAGGAAATTGATTACAAATCTGAACGCAGTTCAGCTTTGAATGCTGTAAATGCTCTGCATGCCAGCACAGATGAATCAATGTTGCACGTCCTCAAACTCACCCATAACCCAAGTTGGGATGAAATCGACCTCAAACCAATCTGGCACGACTTGCTTGAGACATGGCGCATTTCCGGTACAGGCTACCCGGATTTCCGTTTCATGGCCTCCTTCCAAAAGCCAGTTGCACTGGGTGACCGACTGAACACTCACAATCGTCACACATTGGAGGCATTCCACGAGTCGATAGTGACTGCAGTTTAGATTTGTTTTTTTCACAATCCTCGGAACACACCGCGCGCGGCCCTGAGGGGCCGCGCCTTACTGCGGTGTGTCCCTTCGGATTGTGAAAATGTACACACACAAATTTAGACTGTTGTCCTCTGTTAATTGCAAGTGGTAGAGTGCTGCGCTGTCGAGCCCCACCAGGTTCCAGCAACCTCGGCCTTGAGTTCAACTAATATATTTTGAAAATCCGTCCGGGATTAAACACTAGTTGAATTCGGCTAAGGGCAGTAATCTACTGCTGCTCACAGTGACAACAGAGTGCAAGTAGTCAGATGCTAGGACTACTATCAACACACCCACTGTACTGTGAAAAACAGAGCGGCTGGGCCCTGTGTCGAGTCCGTTGCTATGCACAAGGGATTCCACATGGCCCACTGGCAGGATCTGCACTCCAATCAGGAGATCAGACACCGACCGTGAGATATATAGGGAATTTGCCACCTGACGAGTCTTTTGACGAAACGTTGCGCGCCCCCAACGTCGTGGCCCCCGTCTCCTCGAAAACACTCCCCTAGCACCACCCGGCTCGCTCGCAGTTAGACACGAAGGTATGATTATGTTGCTCGAAAGGTGGATATCGTAGCTAAACGATACGTTTCAGATATAGAGGAAGCTAGATTGAAAAGTGGATCGTACCTTGAAACGTGTTTGTCGACAGCACAAGCGAGGGCGTTGTAACTCTGTCGGCCATCGTGATTTCTTGGGACGAACGCAGGCTATGGAGACCTGTGGGCCCACTGGCCAGCGTGAGCGCGACGACGCTTAGCCAGACCGAGCGATTTCGCTGTCTAAGCCTTCTCCACAACTACCAACGCAGTTTCTTCGTGCTGTTGCGGAGTATCAGTGGATAGGATACCGATGGCGGGAAGGGCTTTTGTACTTGGTCAGCATTCGGCAGATGGGTGGTGAGTACCAAATACACACCTCTCCTCACAGCAAAACGTTAGGCGGAGCAGATCCGGTAAGAAAGACGGGTCCTGAGCCTCTTCTGACAGGAAGATGAGATTGTCGGGGTATCACGACCGAAAATGAAGTCAAAACGATCCTGCGAGAGAGATAATGTTAGTATCGACGACGATGAAAAAGAGTAATTTGTCGCGCGCCTATATCCAAACGCCTCCAGCGCCTGCTGCCTTCCTAGGTCTACGCTAGAAGCACCGAAGATTCCATCCTCGTGTGTGCCCTGCTGGCAGGCTGCTGAGCGTAAAGCTGCGGGTATGATTATTGCTACGCCAGAAGTCAGCTGCAAATACAAGGTCAAAGCACCTGAAAACGCACATTGCTCCATTGCCAACTAAGCTCGTCCCGCTCGTCCCCTCGTTTACTCTGCTCCCAGCGGCGCCTGCTATCTTGGCAGCTCTCTGAAAGTCTCCTTAGTTAACCCCTCAAGTTCGTCCGCTGGGCTGTCGCCACTTAGTCTTCGATTTGGAGCAAGGATGAGAGAAGGTTTTTGCGAGCTGTGGACAGAACGGCTTAGGGAGGTGGATGAACATTGCGGTGACGGTAAGAGAGAAGAAGAGATGTCACCGTGACCGCGATGCCCTCGACCATGGTTCCTCACCAGCAGCACTGATTCCGCCTCTATTTCACCGTGACGGTCTCTGTCTACTCTCAAGCAATCCAGGAACCCACTCGAGACACCGGTGTGTCCTCTATATTGTCTCTTGCGCACAGGCTAAATAAAAATGATTTCCTGAAGATACTGATACTTACTATAGTATCCTCCGCCGGGCGCTCACTGCCCAACGAGTTCCGCGTCGTCCTCTGTTGGTCTTCCGGGTTTCAGAATCGTCAAGAGCGGTGCCCCGTGAGTCGTGGCTGTTGCCCGGGGCCATAGCAAGTCGTCGTTTGAAGCTGAGTGTATTTTACTTTGATTGACGTCACGGTTATGCGACATGCCTTTAGTTCGTATCTTTCCTCGGATTTCAGAGCCCGCGTGTTCTCTTGATTTACCTCCAAAGGCATCCGACTCCGTTGTGGACTTCCTTGTCCTTATGTCTCTCCCTTGAAACAGGCTACTTACCAGTGGAAGTCCGAAACTGGAGTTTATCGACTTTTCTTGAAACACTTTCGTTTCCAGGGTGGGAAATGCAATCACGCGAGTGGCGCTGGTGATCGCCACACTACGCCCACGTCGAGTGTGCTGTTGACCTTTTTGCTGCGCTCTTCCATCCGCGATATCGATTGCAACATGGGTCGCTTTCCCCCGGAGCTTGAGCAGGCCATCCTCAAAATGTGCGCTGAGGATGACTGGAGTTTCATCCCCACACTTCTCCGCGTCGCTCAGCGCACACATATATGGTATGTATAACTGAAATTGCGTCTTGAGCATCGCTGACCTATCTAGGCTCGAACCTCTCCTGTACCAACATGTCTATATCAGTACCGACCTTGAACGAAAGCCCGCGCAAGACGCTTTCTTCCATGTCGCTGTTGCCCGCCCACAATCCTTTCTCGCAAAAAGTGTGCGTGTGGTGGTGCTCGAACTGGCCCATTCTGGAACACCAGCTCAAGACCTTCTGGAGCGCACCTACCATGCGCTGCGGTCCTGCACTCGGATCCAGGAATTTGCCGTGAATGGTACTGACAAAATGGACATTGGCCCAAGATTATTTCCAATCTTGGCCACCATGCCGCTTCGCCGCCTTGGGGCTTTTCTCGAAAATCTCATGCCGCACCCGATCTTCATGAAAGACCATGCACCAGCGTTCTCGGCGCTCACGCACCTCGATGTGTTCGACAGCGAAGGCCACAACAGCCACTCCCGCGACCTCATTCGCATTGTTCCGTTCTTAACGGCGCTGCCCAGCCTGACCCACCTTGCACTTCAGAGCCAGCCACCAGCCCATTCCGTCCAGCAAATCTTGGACGGTTGCGCCTTTCTTCAGGTCCTTGCCTTCATGGAGCCCTCACAGACCTTGAACCCCTACCTCGTCCCTGATCTCCTGGAATATCTCCACGGCTTACCGATCCGTGACCCAAGAATTGTCGTATCCGTCTATGACGAATGGGAAGAGGTCATTTCCAGCTACGAGCCCTCCTTCTGGACGGCAATCGACATTTTTCTTGATTACAGGAAGCAAGGCCGCATCGACAGTGAGTGGTTACTCTCAGACATGAAGCTTAACTTATTAAGCTGCTGACGCATTTTCCAGAGGACCGTATTTACACGGGCGATTTTCATGATGAGAATTCGACAGATCCCACAGCGCAGCTCATTAGACAGCAAATTCTCGATGCAGCCTAGCGGCCAGCGATTCACAAATTGTTGTATCTATACTCGTACCATAACAATCTTTCAGTTTGGAAATGACGAACAACTCACTGCCAGTGGCAACCTGAGTACTGGTGGAATTTATAGTAACTATGCTTTCTCCACAGGCAAGTGGAACGGTAAAAAGTACTCTTCATAAGCAGCATCCGGCGACTCGCTCGGCATCAGCAACAATTCTGGTCTATCTCAACCCGCTGGGAGCTGAAGAAAGGATTGTCACCTAGGTGTACGTGTCTAACAACGTACAAATCAAATCCGCGGGAGAAAAACTCTGTCTCAAGCACTACGATTGCGAGGAATGGGGTTTGCAATTGGCACGCAATCATCGCTAACCCTATACTGATTGACTCAAATGGTACAAGTTTCAGACCATTGCCTGGCGGTTCCGCTTCCATCCAGCGCGATGGACGGAACTCGTGGGCATCCTTACCCAAAATCGGATTCCTTCTGCATGCGGTTTCACGAACTTGAAAGGCAGGAGGAGGATAACATACTCACCGAGGGTACGATGCGAGAGCCAAATGGATATCCTGCCCTTTTTGAATCGACAACTTGAATTGGGTGATGCTGGCGCCAAACTTCGTGATGACCAGCTTCAACAGCAGGAGAACAGAGTCCTCGACAGCAATACGACCGGCGAGCGGAAGGAAGGGGTAGTAACGAAGAATGTCCTGCTTTACTGTCAGCGCCAAGACGGGGGCGAAACAAGAGCACATACGGAGAGAAACGTGCTGAGCGGGGGAAGTGGTCATAATCGATGTCTTCTCCACTCCCGTTTCACCAGCAGCCCTCTCTGCCACAAGGAACTTCAGGGTCTGATAATCCGTGATGCGGTGGTAATCTTCACGAAGACGAAGTCCTGGGAGCCGAAGGCGAAGGCCCTTGCGGCCAAACGCTTCCTCCCCGAATGCTCCTCGTCGGTCATGAACAATGCGACCAGAATTCCCGTAGGCGTGGGAACAATTTGGGGAGCGCCAGGCCAGCTGAAATCGTTGGGTGATATCCACAAAAGCCACTCAGAACACACCAGTATGGCCAGCTCAGGCTGTCGCATGGACCTGTGTTCTCCCCGAAACGTTGTTGCTGCTGACGACCGACTTGACAGCAAACAACGGTGTTGTCCCATTTGTTGTCTCGAATATGCATCAAACCCGCGCCGAGCCGCCTGAGGTGGTGAAATCCGTGCAGCCTCCATCCTGCCCAGTATAGTTCCCCCACCAGCAACCGTCGTCGCAGCAGACCAGGTCGCCCCGTTGTTTGTGGATGACCGCACAGAAATGTCCTGGTCGGAAGCGCTGTTTTCGGCAGCGTAGTAGACTTGGATTGCCCAGTTCTTCGAAACGTGGACTCCTACAAACTAGTTCAGAGTAGGTTTCTGGAGCGAATACCACGCACCCAGAGCCCGTTATTTGCTGCTGTTGGCGTCCTCTGGTCCATTAGCGGCAAGAATTTCCATGTCTTGCGGTTATCTCGGACAAAATGAGCCCAATATATGCTTGAGAAAAAACAAGCAAAACTCACCCGATGGGAAGTATAAGCCCCGCGGCATTCCTTTCGTGGTTTTCAAGTGTCGCGAGCACATCGCCATTGGGCAACTGCTTCATGTTGTCAAAGTCCCCGTCCCCGATCCCCGTCGCCACTGTGCCCACGCCACGAATGTCCTTACCCCGTCGGTAGAGTGGGTGACGGTCAAGATGTGTGTGGACCCGCGGAAGGCCGTGCCTAAAACACTGCCATCGGCCAGCTGTGCGAGCCGAGGATAAGTGCCGCCGCCGTTGGGGTTGATGGAGATACGAGTGGCGCCGGCAGTTAGAGCGAGGAGCGAGACGGTTTGCGTGTGACCTGAGTGCTGTTGCCAATGCGGCGACGATGGGAGGGAAGAGCTTCATAAGGTCAGAGAGCGGTATCGATAGCGAGGGTAGATTAACGGCAAACGCACCTTCAAGCCTAGCTAACTGCATAAAGACCATGGCTCGGTTCTCCGGTTGCGACGACGAGGTTTATCTGGAGGGTTTGCAACCAATGGGAGCGACGATATGGGGAGGGCAGAGCGCTTCTGAGAGCATTTCAAGTAGATGAGTGTTGGGAGGCAAAGATGTGTGATCACGAGTTGATTAGACGATGACCATTACACCACCGAGCGCTTGGACTCAAGCACCAATATATCCTCCCCGAGACATCTATAACTGCGTCATGTGTGTGTTTGCGGCGTGCGTTGAACGTGAACAAGCTCAAAATGAGGTATACCAAAGGTATTACAGCCGCGAAGTCGTACCGACTACATGGGTAAGGGAAAGATTCTGAGCCTGAAAATGCAGGAAAAATAGCTATGAAGAGCGTCTGAGAGTGGAGTAAGCGTGGAGAGAAGCGAATTATAGGTATCAAGGATGGGTGTAAGTATGCGCATATGTATGGAACGATTGAGGCAATGAGGACATGAAAATGTCCGAACGCATAGGTGTCAGTCCATATGCTTCTCCACCGCCAAAAACTTGCATACCCAGATTGAAGGGCCTTCAATTTGCTGAGCCTTCAAGATTCTTTGCGAGGAAACTTGCCCGTGGAGTCTCCAAATCATTTGCAGCGTCAACGTGCCGAAGACGACCGCAGAGGACGAACGCGGGGCCCAATGATGTGCGCTAACGTGCAAAAGCACAAGAGTATATGCACAGGAATGCGAATATACAGGGTTTCGCGTGGTCAAGGCTCGCAGTATGGATGTAAAGTCGATTCAGATGTAAATGTGGGCATTGTCGAAAACGGCGCCAACGAGAGCCTTCTCGTTCATCGCAGAGCCTGGGAAGAGTTCGACGATTTATTTTTCATGTAATGCACCATGACATATGGTCGGTAGAAGCGTAGGAAGTGCAGGGGCAGAGCTGCAAACTCGAATGTGGGCAGCGTGACGGTGACCGATGTGACCTTCGAAGGAGGCGACAAAAAATGTCGCAAGTACTCGTATGAGCAGGCACTGACTCTGAAAACGACCAGAGCAGCGGGGAGTGGTGCTTGCATGATGAGAGAACGTTGTGGAAGGTGTATATAGTATTTGGGAAAGTTGCGAGTGGTGATCGGCGGGAAGAGTCCTCTGTTCGAGGAACACGCCGCATGATAGGCACGAGGGTGTAGAGGAGGTAGAGAATGGTATAATGTGGTGTGCGGGCGGAGAGCAACTCCGTCTGAAGCGGCTTGGATTTGTGCGTCTGGTTATCGCAACCGGTAGCAGAGTCATTCTGCTTTCGCGCAGTCTGGAAGTCGCCAATGCCAGAGCCGCCCAGTGGCAGCAGCAACACAACGTAGGCGGTCCAGCAAGGTTATCGTCCCCGCCCGCAGGCTGGAGCGTGTTTTCGAGTCGTTGTCGTGGGACCTGCGAGCGCTTCCGAGCAGCACGAGGCTCGCAAGTTGATGTTGATACAAGTGGCCTGTTCCCGTCGTCGCGATTGAATGGGGGAGTTGGCAAGCATCTACGGAGAGAAAAGGTTTAAGAAAAGAGAGGAAGACAAAATTGTGCTTTTGCGCACCAAGGAGAGATTCGCCATGCGGCCAGGTCACCCTGAGTTCCTGCCCTTTCAAAGCTTACGTATGTTGGCGGTGGAGACGGTAGTACGTAGCATCATGCAGAAATAGAATCCATTCAGGCTGAGGTGAAGCCAAGTCAGAACTACTTCGTGTGGTGGGCCGTAACACACACCTGGCTGCTCGTGGGCTAGACGGATGACAAGTATAGGTGTAAGGGAGAAGGGAGAGACAGGTGCTTGGGGCGGGGAGGGCGAAGTGGACATCTGTGGTGGTGGAGGAGCGGAAGAAGATATCACGTGTCGATCCGTCTTGCCCACCACTCAAGTGCTAATCGCCGGCCTGCTTTTATTCACACCAATTCTCTACTTGAACGATGAGCTACTACACATTTGCCATATCAACTTACAGACAGTCAACAATAAGTAAACGTATTGATGGTATATTAGTGTCCATTCGGACATCTACGACTAGTATTAATATGAGGTGATAAAGCGCAGACTCGGACCAGGAACTCTACCCCACGAATTCCTTTTAAGCTGCACGATATTCCGGCAGCTCCTCATGTACTTCCTCCATCGTTTGCTGCTCGTCGCCGTCATCCAGTACATGTCATTTGCGAGGCAATGGCGGCAAGCCCGGGCCTGAGCTTGAGTGTGTTGTCTCAGAAATGAGGGTTGGTGGGGGTACTAACTAGGACTCCGAGGAACTGAGGGGATGCAATGGAGCTCTGCGAACAGGTGCACCGAGGTTGTCTGGTCGTTTAGGGTTGCGGGGCTCGGAAGCAGAGTGGGAAGACGCTGGTTGGCTGGCCAAGTGGCTGGAAGGATGATAGCTTGTAAACGCGTCTACCATACCGAGGGCAGGATGTGGGGAGATGAGAGCGGCTGTCTGGAACTGATCTTGTCGCCGTTTCCGCCTCCAGCAGAGAAGCAGAACGACCAATAATCCGAGTACAGCAACTCCAGCAATAATGCCGCCGACCAGACCACCAACGGACGTCTTGCCTACGGGAGATGGGCCAGGAGGAGCGGAGGTGGTGGCCGTTGGCGAAGACGACAAGAGGGAAAAGTTGCTCGCGCTCGGAGACGAGGATGGAACAGGTTCATCGAGCGTAATAGAGCTGAGTAAAGCTTGAATTGCATTGATCTGGGACGATATGTCGAATGTGACGCCGGCGGGCCCGTGCCAGTCTCCGCCGTAGATGTCCCCACCATTTTGCTTTGCGAGGTCGACAACGGCGTTGAACTACGCAGTCTGGTAAGCCCAACTGCTTCGAAAGCTATAGCAACATACCTGGACGGCAAGATACGAAGCAATCGACAGTCTCACGGAAGGATTGGTCGCATTACGCAGGTCCGCGGCTGTCAACCCGCGAGGAATCGACCCGTCGCCAGGCCGAATGATTCCAGTATTGTTTTGCCAGCTTGTCGTTGCAAACGAAGCTGATATGAGTTCATCGAGCCTAAATATATGAATGTAGCCACAGGAGCGACAACGATACTCACATATTGACATAAGACGCATTCTTCGAGACCGAGTATAGGACGGCCAGTCCCTCGATCATGAGACCAGAGTTGTAGGACATGAGACCAGCGTTTATGGCGCAGCTGTCATTGGCACGGGCTGATATGCCATATAAGACAAGTCCTTGGGCATTGGAGAGATGTGAGCGGATAAACGACATAGACTGGACGCCGGCCGCGGACAGGTACAGCGGGTCTGACGTGGCTTCGGCGAGCAAGGCGGAGAGGCTATAGGAAGTTGGTCGTAATAGTGGCGGGAGGAATGGGGACAGACATGAAGAAGCTACTGTCCTCGACGTAAGTACCAATATCGTAAGGGAATGATATAACTGTGAACCTGGAGAATCCCGATATCGTTGTTTTTACTACAGGGTGAGTGACTATCGGGATTCTCCAGGTCCTTGTTCTATGGCGGATTAGACCAAATAGGAAAACCTCCCAAGACAAAGAGCAACCCAGAATGCCCCGCCAGCCATAGTAGCTTGTATTTAATGTTAGCTATAGCTACAAAGTCAGCCAAATCAATCGCTCACCTCCTTGACACGAAGGGCTCAAGTCGAAGCTTTTCGACACCATTTCCCCTGAATTAAGTTCCGCCTGCGTGATGGTATACGGGACTGCTGCCCACCACGACTGGATCGCGTAGTCGAGAAACAGTGGGTCATTATATGTCTTGTAGGCAACGATGGCTCCATGTCCGATTCGGACATGGAGCCAGTCCGAAACTCCTGCAATGATAATGTCGGCCTCAGAAGAGCATAGGAAGGAGTGTGATATACAAGCCAAAGTTGAGCTATGATTGTGGGTTAGCGTCAGCTTCATATTAGCGCAGCTTCAGTCGACGACGCTGGACACAAAGATGTTGAGGTAGTACCGGTATTGTCGGCGTCCCGCTATGCCGGCGTTGACCGCCCAAGACGAGAAACGGATGTGTGACAGGAAAGTGACGGCACTGCTTTCACTTTTCCTCTCCACTTTGTGCTCCATCTACGACACCGCCCACCGTCTTCAATGGCACTCAGACGCAGTTGTCGGAAGCGCACGGGGAGGCGCTGCCCTCCATTGCCGTGCTCATGGTCAAAAGTCTAGACACTGGTCGAAGAAAAACACCATGTCAAATTATCAATATGAAGCTTGAAGACGAGTCAGCAAGTAGTTCGCGACAGGTGCGTGTCTCCGCCTACATTTGCTTCCAAAGTAGCTGAAAATGTTCATAAGTCTCACCCATCTTCTTGTGGTTCCGTCATATTCTCGCCCCCACTCCCCCCGCGAACATCTCTATTCCAAGACGCACTACTACTTATACCGCCCCAAACACTGCTGTCGACGCAGCTTTGCGAGCGAACGACAGAGTCTGTTGAGAACATCCCTCAGGAGTGTGTGTGAATCGATGGTGGGTCGTTCTCTGTCATTTTTCGGCGCTCTTGCTGACGAGCCTTCAGCTTTTCTTCTTCTCGCTTGTACCAGCCCCCACCGCTTTACGTCTAAGAGGCCCAACCGTCAATACCCGACCACACGCTGGCAGATGGTTCCCGCCAATTCTAATACCTCCCACAACTCATCGAAAATATGCTCTCAGAAGTAGTCGGAAACGCATAAGGAGGCTACTGCCTTCCGTCGCAGTGTTTGTGGTCATAAGTCTGGACGCTGGTCGAAGAAAATAACGATGTACTCATGGAGCTTGAAGACGGGTTAGCAAGTAGTTTCGCGATAGGTGCGTCTTTGCAACCACATTCGCTTCCAAAGTCGCTGAAGATGCTTATGAGCCCCACAAACCCTCTTGTGGCACTGTCTTATTCTTGCTCCCACTCCTACCGAAAGTAGCATCCCCATTCTGAGACACGCTATCTGTACCGCCACGAACAACGCCGTCAAAAACGCGCGCACCTTTCCAAACGAATGGCAGAGCCTGTTGGGGAGATGCCTCTGGTGTGTGCGAATCAATGGTTTGTCATTCTCTGTCCTTTTTTAGGGTTTGTTGCTAACGAGCGCATTTAGCTCTTCTTATTCTTCTCTTTAACACCAACTCCACCGCTTTACGTCTGAGGCCCAACCTGCGATACCGACCCACGCATCGACAGATAGTTGCCACCCACCTAATACCCCCCCACAATTCATCGAAAACACGCACCAGTTATCATATCGTCCACATCTATGGGTTTTCGACCTCTCTCATATCATACGCCACACTCGCATCCATTCCATCCAGCCCACCCTCTGTTCTGCTGGAGACGTCATCGTCATTGTTACGTGTCGAGGAGGAGATTTTGCAGCTTATTGTGCCTGTCGTTCGTGATTCTACGAGCCCCGCCTCGCTCTTCCTGGGTCAATGCTCATCTGGCATTGCGGCTTTGGGATGGACTACGACGAGAACCGAATCGTCGACGGCATCCCTGGAATTTTGCACAATTGGGGTCGAAATCGTTCGAGCTGTTGTGGATAGAAGGGAAGAGGGTGGAGTCAGACTTGGAGCCCTTCGGTGCGGTGGGTCTGGATGGGAAAGCACGATGAAGACCGCGACGGACAACGATGCCGATGCCTTGGTACTACGACTACTCGTGAGGTTTACTTCTCTTTTTCTCTTCCTATCTCTTCTATCGATCCACTTCATTAGCTCCCTGCTACGCATATCTTGTATCTTTCTTCTTGGCCCAGAATTGTCTCTGTATTGTTTACAGTCCATCGTTACTTCTACTTCACTTGTTACTTTACTGCACAATGTCCTTAACACCCCCTTACTATTCTTCGTTGTTCAATTTCCTCTAATTTCATCTGTCATCCTATGAGCTCACCAGCCTCCATAGTTGCCGACAACTGGTGTCGATGGGTGCGGACATCACCTACTTCCTAATCTACATTATTTGCACCTTCAATTCAGCTCCCATGTATTTTCTCTACGTATACTGATTCACTCGAATGGACAACTACAAGTTATGTCTTCTTACTACACATTCATTAGTAGTAATAGTTTGTTGCTCTGACAGTAAAGCGCAGTTGCTTCCGCTCTATCCATTCCGTGAATCGCAAAAAGAGCCTGGCATGGAACTGAGAGTTTTCGCGGGCGTCTTTCGGTGGGAACAGCTCCAGAGTGAATACAAGCGGCGGCTCCTGCGCATTCAAGTACTGGATCCTGCTCTCCACGAAGTCACTCAAAACCCGCTCTATTATCCAGAGATCGCCTCCGATGCTTAAGTGCGTGAGGCGGGGAATCAAGATCTGAGAATCGGCGTCCACGGAGCGGTCTGGCACAGTAAGCCTTTGCAGAACAGTCGTTGTAAAGAGTGCGGGAAAGTGAGTGTTTGACGTGTCCACAAGAAGATACTCCAGACTGTGGAGGTGGGCAAGGGCTTCACTGAGCTCTCTGTCACTCATGACAGCTGTTATTTTGAGAGTGGTAAGGCTGGTGGCCCAGCCGGAACGCTCCGCAAGGGCACAGAACGCTGCATGGTTCCAGTTTGCAGTTGGCGGGTTACGGTGGTCGTGGGGTGGGATGCGCACCGTCAAACTTGTCAATTGCGGAAGGGAGAGACAAGATAGTATGCTTCTGGTGGGGAGATGATCATCGATCGTGCCACGGGCCGATGCCCACATCCAAAGTGTAAAGCTGTGGACTCGAAGGATTGTTGTTGGGTTACTTGGGGGAATGTTCTGTGCTATCGGCAGTTCCCAGTTGCCGCGCAGAGGATCGTAGCAGAACTTGAACACCACGCTAGCGTTTTCTGGAAGTTGGTTCAGCGGCGAGGCGAGCAATTCTGTCGCGTAGTCTGCAAGGTCTGCACTATTCAGGTTCACTCGGCATGAAAGAAAAGTAAGTTGACGCCATTGGCTCGGAGGCAGAATAGGCAGATTTCCAATGTGACCGGAAAAGGAGAGCTTTTTCAGATGAAAGGCCGCAGAAAACGCACGAATTGGGGCAGATAACTTCTCCGAGGCATTAAGTGAGCCTATGTCCAGATCCAATACCTCCAACGCGTCCAGTCGATTCAGAGCGCGTTCCAGCAACGGAAGAGCTGTGTGCTCAGTGACATGCAACGCGACACGTCGCCAGCGGTGTGAATGCCGCATGAGGGCTCGAATAATGTGTCCCTGTGGTTCTATTTGACCACGGCAGGAAGCTTGAAAGTCCAGAGGCTGCCCACACCCTCGAGCTAATACACGCTCCAGCAAGGCAAGCGAGGCGTATTTCCAGGATAAGATGTCTGCGTGAACGACGAGCTGATTCCAAAGGCTGCTTGTGCTCCACGTCACGTCTCTCCATCGCAAACAGACCTATGCCCTTGTAAGTAGATCCAGTGTGGAATGGTTGGCAAACTCACCAACGACAAGGAGAAAAGGCTTGGCTTTGCCAGGCGCTCCATCGCAATCGTGAAAGAATTTATTCCTGACAGCATATCCTTCCCATGCTCCTGCGTCAGGACGCAGAGCTCGAAAATTTGACCCAAGATCTCAGCGGGCAATTGGCGGATCGGCGAGTCAACGACCCCGCGACAGAGCTCGATATGCGCGGAGAGCTTGTCTCGCTCTGCAGTTGCTTGTCGCACCAGGCCTTCCAGGTTTGCAATGTGTGTATCGTAGTTGGCAACCTCCTTCTGAGCGTCATCGATTTGAGCGAGGATTTCTAAATGAGTGGATTGGGGAACCGGTTGGCTTGAGCGAAGAAGGGCCACGATTCGCTCTCTTTCGGCGGCAGATGGGGCGGGAGGCGGCTTGAAGGTGCAGATACAAGTAGGATACTGGGTTGACGTTGCTGCATTCATTGTGGTCAAAGCGATGGACGGTCACGCGGTGACAGCACTCTCCTCTTACCTTCACTCAAAGATGCTCGGCGCGGCAGTCAGCACATTGGTCCTCCAGCCTTCAAGTGTAAAGGTGGCGGACATCTGTCTGTAGCACAATGGGACCAAGCCGTGATGCGATAGCGGAAGAGAACTCGAAAATGCGGGCTGCTCTGTCAATGGACCTATGGTCGCTGGTACGTTTCCTCCCGCTTGCTTCCTCGAGACGACTTCTTCATCTTGTCCAGAGCTACTACCCAACGACGTCTTGGCTCCTCCACTGTGGTTGCTGCTCTGCGGGAGCGTCAACTTGAAGTAGCCCACTTGCTAGCAGCGATGGTACCGGTGGATTCAGATGGTGTGTCGTCCCTGGAGAGAGTCTGTCTCTTGCTAACGTTTGAAAGTTTCGCGGGCTGACCGGTCAGCGACCGGTCAGGCCACGATCTTTCGCACACTCCAGTGTTTGGCCCAGGGCTGAAAAGGAGGAAGAACATCGATGGAGAGCACCATCACGGTTCTGGCTCGATGGCAACAAGGGACACAAAAAGGGTCGCAAGTGAATGGATGGAGGACAACTGGCAAATGGTGCGCTCGAGTTGCGGAGGTGTAGCTGGCCGCTGGCAAAGGACTACGAGTACGGGGAAGCACTTGGACAATCTATGGAAGTGTTCCGCTTTTCTCTCATTAAATTCCTCATCTCTTGCTACATATACATCCTGCAACGACTCCGCACTTCTGCAACCGCTCCCTGCTGCTCCCGTTCCTCTGCCTGGCCCTTCGATACATGCCGACGTTGCTGGTTTGGTCCTACCAATATGCCTTTGAATTCTTCGTGACAGTCTTTGGCTGGCCGTAAGGGAATGCTTGCGAAAGCGCTTACCAGTGCTTCAAGTATGACGGCGCTAAAGCCTCGACCACGGAATGTTTGCAAGCACAAATCCAGGCGCCAGTCCTTCATCGTCATCTTCGTCGTAAATAAGTCGCCTCGAGCACCTCATCAAGTCATCTCCGTGAAAGGACTTGTTGACGGACTCGTAAGGGAAAGGCTCAGATGAAGCATAATCAGTAGAGGCAGCCACTTGGAGGCAAAAGTTAAGTCGGTGATGTATGCAGAGTAAGAGTAACGACCGTCATAACGAGAGCAAGCACAATTGATATCGAGATTGAAAGCAAGAAGTACGTCAAGAGCGTATGGAAGATATAGTGGGGGGAATGAGTAAAGGGTGGAGAAATAGTGACAAGGGGCCAAAAACACCCGCAGAGGTCAAAGGCGGTGCCAAAGCGCGTCCAAAAACCTTGACGATCCTCAAGGCATATGCGAGGACACGTAAAGATGCACATTTCCAAGACGCTGTGGCTTGTCGTACGAGTGCAAAGTTGATTTAAGTGCAAATGTGGTTGTTGTCAAAAATGGCATCGACAAGGACCATTTTTGGCGCCTGGCAAGAATTGGGTGACTTGACGAATGTGTGATGCACCATGAGATACACTCGAGATAGGCGTGGGTAGCAAGAGGACAGCCGCAAAGTCGGATGTAGGCAGCGTGACGGTGACGGATGTGACTTGCAAAGGAGGCAGCGAAAAGATTGTCATAGAAGAGGGTGTCTACTCCGCAAGTGGCGGGAGTAGAAAGAGGTGGCGCTTGTGTAGAGGAGCGAGAGGCTGTCGTGGAAGGGGAATACATATTTGGCAGGGTGGGTGGTCATTGGCGAGAATAGGTCTCACTTCTGAGGAATGCAACGCTTCTGGCCCACCGTGTGTCGATGAGAAGAGACGCAAGCTTTTTGCCAGAGTAGGGGAGGGCATAAGATGATATGTGTGTTGGTGGACATGTTGATCTGGCTCCCTGCGTTGCGTCGATGATGCTACCGGGCGGCTATGGCCTTGGCCTTTCCAGCCTGCCTGGAAGCAAAGTAAGTATATGACTGGCTTTGAGAGAACAATACAATGCACATATTTGAACCGCTTCATTCTGAGTTTCTCTCCACCCTAACCGCTTGTGGCTTGTTTCCAGATCGTTCTCGGGGGACACGCAAGCGTTTCAGACAGCGCAAGGTCGTAAGGGGGTGCCTTTTCCCTTTTGTCTTCGTCAAGCAGGGATTCAGAGAGCATCTGTGGAGATAAAAAAATGTGAGCAAAAATGCGAGGGAGGCCGCGCTTTGCGCACCAAGAAGACCAGCAGTTCGCTCCCCAGTAACATCCCACTGAGCTCTTGCCCTCTAAGAGCTTGCGCATATCAGTTGTGGCAGCAGTTGTGCCACGGAGCATTGGGCAGAAACAGTGTCCGCTGATCATGAGGCGAAGCTTAGGGAAGTTAGTAGGTCCTCGCGCAGCGAACTGTAAAACAGACATGGCTGTTCGTGGGCCTAGAGTAGGTATGGGTTAGGGCTTGGTTTATATAGGGGTGTTTGTAAACCGGTTTATAAACGCCCCTGTTTTATATGTTTATAAACAGCCTGGCTGGAAACCCCCTGTTTTATGGTTTTATATTAGTCAGCACCCAAAAAGGAAAGAAGCTAGCAAACCAGACTTACTTTATATACTGCTAGTAGGTTTGATCATATCTTATAGGTCTAGTATAATATATTGTTTCTTATCAAGTAGGATCTCAACCCACTTTCGGCTAATATTGCCATATTGATCATGATTAATCCTAGTAAGTATTGGGAGCTTGGGTGTGTGACTATACTATACTAACCATACAGATTAATTATTATCAAGGTTATCATGATGTTTAAGTGTTCTAAAGGATTCATGACAGGGGTTCTAAAATCTGCTGATAAGTAAATTATACATGTTATATATAACTAATTCATGTTATGCAAACTCACAAGTGATTATTACTCTTATATTAACCAGATGTCGTGTGAATGTATGCACATGTTTGGCACTGGCCTCAGTAATTCATTTGCTCCACATTTCCTTTTTTGGCGTCACTGCTGTTAAAGCCCCAAATTGGGAACAAAAGCTGTAAAATGTGACCAATCCTAATTGGGATACAAAGCTGTACATGATATCTTGCACCCAGCACCATAAAAACCTCATATCTCGGGCTATTTACTATGCTGACACTTAAGTGTACCAACTACTCTCACAAATCAATAACTAAGTATATAATAAAGTTTATTGACTTGCGTTGCAATCTATGTAGATGATAGTAGACCAGGAGGGTTATTTTGCACCTGTGTGCTATTCTGTGATTAGTGGGTCTTTTTTAGATTAGAAATTCACTTGATTTAAGGAGCATTCAAAGCTGGGGCGTAGCCCCAGCCCTGTCTAGTAGTTGATATAACCTTGCTGTTTCAACCCCTAATGTCTATGAATCTCAAAGTTATGAAGCTAAAACACCAAAATTTGCTGCAAAAAATTTCCCAAAATGGTAATTTTGATTTCTCCGGTCATATCAGCTCAGGTGGTTTATAAAACCTAAAAAGCGGTTTATAAACAGGGTTTCAGAGGCTATTTTTATCAAACCGTTTGATAACCTCCAAAATCTTTACAAACCAAGCCCTAGTATGGGTATGGTTGAGAGCGACGGATTCTTGAAGAGCGAAATGGCCATGTGTGGTGGAAGTGTCGAAGAAGAATGGGTGGTGTCATGTGATCGGCACACTTTCGCCAATAACCATTACTTATGACAAACTGTTTCCTCTGTTCGTTCCGCCCGGAGGCTCTCAGCTTGCCTTCTGCCTCTCAAATCGAGCACCTCCACTACATTACTCGTTCAAACCTTCCTACTCCCATGGATATTTCCGCCAAACTCGATGCTGTTTCTGCGACTATTGCCACCTATGACGCTCACCTTGCCCGACTAGAGGAACTGGTCTGCACAGTCACTGAAGAACGAGCGCGGGCTCTCCTCTATGCATCTCAGTGCCGGAGTCTCCTCTCGTCGCATATCCGCCAGCTCCCGGCCGAGATTCTGGCATCCATCTTCGAATTGACTGTGCAGGCGTCGCGTGCCGATATGTACCGCACCGTGGAGGAAATCAGGGACTCTACCGCGGCATTACGGAACCTGGTCAATCCCAACCTCCATTCTCTCATGCAGGTGAGCTCAGGTTTACGACTCGGAGCAGCAGGTGTCGTTGTTGATCCCCTTGTCAAGGTTTGCTCCCACTGGCGGGAGGTGGCATTGTCGACGCAAAGCCTTTGGAGCCAGCTTATACTTGACGGACCATTCTTGACTCGCTCACTAGTATCCTCGCAAAAAGCCTTCCATTTGACCAACACAGTTTTGGCCAGAGGTGGTCAATGTCTGCTGGTACTGCAGTTCAGGGCCATGCTTGCCAGTTGGACAGAATACAGTGAAGATAGAAGTATTTCTCGCGCACTAGAACTCGTTGTGGAGCACTCGGGTCGATGGAAAAATGTCACGCTGGACTTTGACAACAAGACGGTTTCGCTGCTTGCTCCAGTTCACCACCATCTGGACCATTTAGAATCTCTGGAACTTCATATCATTCAGTCGCCGTCTCCTTCCCACACCATCGACTGTTTCGCAAATGCTTCACGCTTAGAGAGTCTGATGTTCTCTGGGACTGCGAAGGACTTGTCGATGTTCACGCTGCCGTGGCACCAATTGCAACGTTTTGCGTTCACCACTAACATCATGATACCGTTTACGCCGACCGACTTATGTTTTGTCCCCTTGTACAACCTTCCGTCTGGCAGCACATTGTTCCTCAACCTGTTCCTCGGACCAAATGAAAACCTGACAGCGGTGACGCCCCAACAGGTGTTGAGCCGGTCGCTTAAGCTTCAGTTCCGGGCAGCAGTCAGCAACGCACAAGCGGCCACTCATAGTTTGGGGCACATTTTGGCTTCGCTCGTGTTTCCCAAGGTCACGACATTGATCCTGGGAACGTCAACTGAAACGACCCATTTTTGCTGGAACCAAATAGAATTCTGCGCCTTCATTGACCGCTCAGATATGGGACAATGCCTGACTTGTCTCATTGTCAACATACCTTTCAGGACGACTGAGCTCTGCGATATTCTTGTTCGGCTGGAATCGTTAGAGGATCTGTGTCTCACAGACTTATACACCGGAGAGAGTCCGCCGCCCCTCGTGACGGACGAGCTGCTGCACCGGCTTACCGTCTCTGCACACTCGGATCCGGACCGGATGCTGGTCCCCAAGCTCGGCTTACTCGAGATCTCCGGCCGCTTCACATTCACGGACCACGCCTTGGAGGAATTCGCACACAGCAGGATGTTGCATGCGAAGGCACTGCCCCTGCCAAATGTCTTCACTCTTGGTCTATATCCCAACAAAGGAGTCGAATGCCCAGTAGGTAAACAGCTCGAGGTCCAATTTCGACAGTGGGAGGAAGAACGTCGGTTTCGCGTTACCATAGAAGAGTGTGGCTGACTCTATAAGTGTCGCTGGTGCAAGAGGCTTCAACGACCTTCACGTTCCAGGTTACCATCATAGGACTACCCGAACCTTGTCTTTAGCCGTCTCATGATCGCAACCTGTAATGGTACTAGTAAGCAGTGTTATTTGGCACATATCCGAACGAAGACTACTCGAAATTGAGACATTCGCTTGCAGAGGGCGAAAGAATTTGAATCGTGTCTGTTTCAATTCTTGGAATAGTGTGTACAACGGCAGCAAGGTATAGCAGGGGAGCTATGATTATAGTTGTGGATGACCAAAGCGGGAGTGGAGAAGTAAAATGTCATTGGAAACTGTGGCGAAATATCGGAGGAGAAAGTGCATGGTGGATATGAATGTGGTCAGAAATAGTGGGCAAGAAAAGGCGAAGCGGCATCCATATGTATCGGGCGGAAGGAAGAATAAGTGGAACGCACAATAAAGTTAAGTACGACCAAGTGCCGCAAACTATCCACCAGAGCTCCAAACGACATGAAGATCGGCTCCACCACCCGGCTTTCGCTCCGAGCCCCAAGATGTCGGCAGTGATTGGCTTTCCGCTAATAGGCCTTGCTGGACCGCAGACGAGGACGTGCACAAGAGGACGATGGCGCTTGGTGGAGCCGCGAACGACGTGCCGCATTTCCTCCTCGACACGCAGCCGTTCTAACCGCGGATGGGAAAAGGAGGAGCTGGGATGGATGGTGTTGCAGTAGACGGAATGGTAGAAGTTGATGGTGTCGATGGTGCCGGCTATATAACATTTTGCGAAGGTTTCGGGTCTTCAAAAGGCCACAGGCGGCGCGACAATGGGTTACGCAATGATTGGTTGTCGGTCAGGTTTTCGAGTAGATACATGTGGCGTCGTTGGTGTGGAAGCAAGACTCTTTCAGCGAAAAAGGCTGGTTAGCATTTCACAAGAGATTCATCGACAAAGCCACACACCCGCTGATGCAGATTCCAAATGCCAGCTCGTGCTCCTTCATCCTCTACACATACGCTACTCGGAGCAATTGCGTTGGTTTTCAGAGCCAAGCAGGTTCTGCGAAGAACGAATCGACGTTGTCTGCGCAGCCACACAGACCAGTGTCGTGGTAGAGGTAGTCTTTTGCCGTCTGCTATTCAGAATAGCTTAAGCTGTAGCCCTCTCAGTCGCATTGGAGGGAAAACATATAGGAAGAGACGCACCTATTGCGAGACTGCGAGTCTATACTTGACTCGACATTGATGGTTTTGTCGCTGACCACACAGACGGAAGGTAACGGCTCGCAAGTGCGGCGGATGACGATTGTAGAGCAATAGGTGCTGTTGAGACCGCCGACTGGAGGCGTGATGGAGATGGGAGTGGAGGACAAGAGAGAAAGAGGACATGTCACACGTTCGCTTGTTATTTTTGACCTCAATGATTCCGCCCACCTCAGAGCCTTCAATCTCTCTAATATCCCGGATGAGAGGCGCCAGTCTCCTTCTGCAAGCATCCTGCGTACTCATGCCGGTAGCGGAAGTCGAGAATAAGACTCCGACTCCCGCGCTGGGCCCAGTGGGCCGCGCGACACTTCGACATGCAAACAACATGATGTCGAATTCTCTCAGTTCTTCGGCTGTCCTCGCATTGTCTGCAAATCTTCCAATAAGCACTACATCCCTATCTTCCTCTCTGCCATCACATCTCTCTCTCTAATCAAACTGGTCAGTTTAAAAATGGCTCTCGTTCTGAAAGCAGAGGCTCTCGCCGTGGCATCAACAGTCTTCCGCACCACCTGGTGTTCTGATTCTGCACAGGATTTCCGATGCCTAACGCTGTGGAGCATGAATGTTTCCGCGATGCTCTTCCTCCTCTCCCTCAAGTCCCTCCGCTCAGGCAGCTACTTGGCGACTCTTGACACGGCCTGTACTGACATAAATTCATGTCGCACACTCTTTAACATCATCTGGGGCTGTTTCATCACTGTCTTTCTGTGTGTATGGGCGTCTGTTCACCCTAACGTCCCTCCCCAACGCCCGGCGCGGCCAGGACGCGGAGACAAGCTCTGGAACTGTGGATTCGCTGGTACCTCGTGGATGCAAACGGGCCGATATTGCAACGAATGAAGCTGATGGCAGTGGGCCTCCTCGCACCAGAGCTCATCATCGGTTTTGCAACCCGCCAATATACAATGGCGCGCCTTTTTGCCCAAAGTATGTAGGCCTGGCCCTGATTGGAGCATCTAACAATACAGAGTATGACATCTCTTTGACCCATGGATTCTTTATCGTCATGGGCGGCTTCATCGACATCGCTGGCCATCCAATTGCCACCGACAAGCAACTGTCCAAACCTGGGGTTGTCCACGCCATCCGAGCTGTTCCCGAAACGGCCCTTGAGGATAAGAGCAAGGGAGACATCTTTTCGAAGGGAATCGCACTCTGCCAAGGGCTGTGGTTCATATTGCAGTGCGTCGCCCGCCGGGCACAACATCTCCCGCTCACCGAGCTCGAAATTGCAACGCTCGCATTTGCGGCCCTCAACGCCGTCACATGGCTGCTCTGGCTCGCAAAGCCGCTCGACGTGCGCGAACCCCTGCAGATCGCACTACACACGACCGACCCTCCCGCACTTCCGGTCCATCAGGGGCAAACACTGGTGCCAGCGACACCTGGGCCGTCTGGTGTTCAACTTCTACGACTTTGAGCCCGGGAATGCGAGACACGTGCCGACCTTCTGGGGGGACACACAGAGACCGCCAACCATACCAGCTTCCGAAATGACCTCCTCCACACGACATCAGCGCAATATCTCTTCGGCGCGGTCTTTGGCGGCCTGCACTGTCTTGCCTGGGCCGCGTTCTTCCCGTCCGCTGCGGAGCAATGGCTGTGGCGCGTGTCTGCCGTGCTGGTCACCACCCTTCCTGTCACTTTGATCTGGTTCTTGTGGACGGTCCCGGTGCGGTATATATCCCAAGACATCGATGACTTCGAGTCGGACTCCAGCTCGCTGGCGCCGTATGTGACAACATTGCGGGCAGTGCTTGTGAGGCTGGATATAGCGGCATACTGCGTGGCCAGGATCATTCTGATTGTCTTACCCTTGTCGACGCTGCGCTCATTGCCCCCAGAGGCGTTCATCGATGTTAATTGGAGCGCATATATTCCACATCTGTAAAATAACTTCAAAAGGAGAGCTTGTCTTTCACGTAAGTATATGAGTTGCAACTGAGGCATCTTCGCGCTCTGTGTTTTGTGCGCCGGCGGCGAACTCTCAGTGCTCGCGTGAGCTCGGTAGTGCTCATTTCTATCCTCAACCTGCATGCTACTCCAGGTCACCAAATAGATCCAAGTCTGAAGTTGGAAAGACATCACTCACATTTCTACCTACAATACTCCACAGTCAATATCGATTCTATCGAAGCCTGCCTTTAGTAGTCGCTCCTATCAGCCCCTTCTCAAATGCCTTCGGTATATATTCACAGAGCTTCGCCTCCAGCTTGAGGAATGCAGCACGCTTCGGCGGATCGTAGGATGGGTTATGCCGTCGATAGTACTTAAGAATATCAAGATGCCACTCGACGATGCGGATGGCGGGGTGGCGGTCCAGTGCATTGTCAAGAAGCTGGAGTGTTGCAGCACTGGAAATGAAGGGATAGTCATCGTTGACGCCTGGGAGATGCTGGAAAGTGAGTTGGACATGAACTAGTGACGGCGCGCCACCTCGAGAGAGCAGCGCGACGAGGCCCGGAGGCGGATCGAATGAGTCGATGTTGAGGATTAGCACCCGCAGACGCGAGAGCTTGGCGGGGAAAATAAGCTGTTGTTCAAGAAGCGATGCTGGGTCTAAACAACAGAAATGTGTGAACTGGAAGAAATGGGAGAGGAAAGATGCTGACTGGAGGCAAGATTGAGATATATGTGCTCGAGCGTTGCGGCAGAGGAGAAACATGCGGAGAGCTCTACCTGGCTGTTAACCCAGTCGAGCTCCAGCACACGCAATTGCTGGATGTACTCCAGAAACTGCGAGTCCGTCAAAATGGTTGTGGAAAATTCAGGACTCTGTGCAATGCTCAGATTTGTGAGTGGCTTCTCACACTCTGGAGAAACAGCTGTTCCAGACGTGTCTGAATGGGCAACTTTGATATAAGCAAACGTGGATGATGTGGCAACCGAGAGAACGCGATGGAGCAGGCCGTGTGTGAGAAGAACATTGTGGAGGGCAAAGCACCGCAGCTGTCCATGGGCTTGTAGGATACTCAGCAGCGAGATGAGAAGGCTTGATTTCAAGCTTAACAATGGTGGTTCATAGCGCAGGCTGTAGATAGTAGCGTCGCGAACGCGGGTGAGCCGCCTGAAGACAGACTCAACAACGGGGTGGTTCTCCTCCAAGTCCGCCGCATTGTATCTAAGCATGATGTGGAGGCTGGTTACATAAGACGCGAAGCGTGGGTTTGCTTCGAAGAGGCCAGCTGCGTGGTCGTAGGAGCCGGTCTCGATGTGAAGAGCCGAGAAGAGTTGCTTTTGCGCGGGGTATCGGAATGAAGTCGAGACCAGGGAGCATGCGGAGAGTGTACGCCTGTCCTCGTTGGAGATGTTGGCAAGAATAGGCTCATAGAGCTCTGGCGGAAGTCGGGTGGGCATGTCGCAGGCAAGAGCGGAAGCAGTCGAAATCGAGGATACAATAAAAATGGGGGTCAACGGGATTCAGGCGTCGGGCAACTAGTTACTTGAGAGTAGAAAAGGATGTTGTAATGCACGATTATGTAGTCCTGGTGGCGAGGAACAACGAGCGAAATGGCGCTGTCACAGCGACGACGATGCATCAGACTTTCCTTCTCTCTTACCTTCACCGCTATGTCCATCCATCTCTTTCGGCCGTTGCAGTGCACATCCCGCGGCATACCCATCTCATTCCAACTCAAAATCGAAGCCGAAGGGACAACGGCTAACCGGGCGAAGACCGTGTTTGGCTGAGGAGGCAAAACTGGGGCAGTTGTGTGTATGTCCCGCCCTTCTCCCTTTCACTGACCTGAGTTACAGCGCAGTGCGACGATGACATGTGTGCCACTGCAACGACTGGACGAGAGGCAGGTCCCTGGTATGATACTGTAAGTGAAGTTGGGCGGCAAGGTGCGTTTTGCTCACCTTGGCTTGTATTCGGGGTTGACCTCTGGTGTAGCAATCAGCACCGAGAGCTCTGCACTCCGCCGACCTTGCAGCGAAGCCTTCCGACTGCAACGACAACGAAATCCAAGCAAGCACGAAGTCAGTCTGCAGTAACGATGCCGCGATGAAGTGTTGGGTATTTCGGGGAAGGGCAGCAGACTACAAACGGCTTTGGCGACAGGTGCGCGAAAACTGGCTCTTCTCACTCACCGTCGTCGCTAACAATCTTTCCCAGCAAGCTATTTTCGACCTTCAGGTCGCAATACCACGACATTCTCATTCTCTAGCAACAAGATTGGGTGCTTCTGGGAACGGTAGCGGACGACGAAAGTGTTTGACGATAGGTGCGCGAAAAACTCGCTCTTTTCCCTCAGTGTCATTGCTGACAGTCTCCCCCGCAAGCTCTTTATTTCAGGTCGCAATACCGCGATATTATCGTTCTCCAGCAACACTTTCTGTCAGAAAGCGTCGGGACTCGTCATCCTTCTCGTATTGCATGCATATTGCTTCTTGTCAAGTGCGTATTCGACCTCTGACCGCCTACTTTTATGTATTGATCAAGTACTTAAGTCCTCCCCGCCATTAATAGCATATCCACTCCTGATACTTGTTTTATCTCCGCGACGGCACGAAGAAGATGCGTTGGTGGTTGTGAAGCAGGCCCGACGGCCCTTCGACAGCGAAATTGCGCGGTTAGGTTAAGCGTAGCATCATCACGCTTGCGCTCGTCCAGCCGACACAGACGTCTCCTTGCCCTGCACCTGGTCAAGGGAATCGCAATGACCGACCGGAATACGACTACCCATCTCATCTTTGCGCGACAAGCACGCTGGAAGGTACGGTCTCCTTTTCACTTCACCTTCCATGTCTGAAGCGCCCGTTTAGCCACCTGAACAACAATATCCCCTCCCAAGCAACATATACATACTTCCCTGCTTCGTTCTCAGCTCTTCCGCTCTTCTGTCGACGTCTGCACCATCCGCCCAAGCCCATCGAAATTTTGTCCACATATGGAAAGTCACGTGCACGCCCGCTCGCCGAAAAACGTCCACATATCTTACCCAACGCGGCAGCTAGCGCTCTGCGGAGTGTATCTCGTTCTGCCCCATACCTGTCCCCTCCTACCTATCTCTTTATTCCCTACCATTCGACGGGGAATGCCGCCATTGAACGCGTTTTCTCCGACCGCCATATGGGAGGCATGGGCGACTTTTCTTTGTTGAAGGGCTACATACGCGTCGGCGGAGGTTATTTGGGGCGATATTCAAGGGATAGGGGAGCTTGAGAAAGCGTTTTAAGCGGGAGTTGTGAAGCATTTGACGAAGGACAGCATATGCGGACTGCTGAATTGCGCATCCGAGTCGGACGAGCTCCCAAGCAAGACAACAATATCTCCCGACACACGAAGGCTGGGCTTCTCCCCACCCGTCCTTCCTTTCCAATCGACTCTCCTCGACAGTTAGCCCTTGTTTGCGTGGATCTTGGGTCGTCATTGCACTTCTGAATGGACACATAAACTACGATATATATCTATGTACCTGCTGCAGAATTCGAATGTAGTTCTCTTTCGTGGTTTCCAGTAGTTTTCAAAGAATCTATTATGTTACAAGTGTGGAATGTACGCTCCAGTCGACGTCTGCAAACGTGGTTGGAGGTAGAGAACGTAACATGGCAAAGGGCAAGATAAGTAGGATAACTCGAGCCGCCGCCAAGTACAGTGTACTTAATTGTTGCTGTTATACCGAGCCTTGTTTGGGGAACGGAGACGACAGGCTGCAGAGATAGTGATGACCAACGCAGAGATGCGCCAGAGCAACTTGCATTTCGACGGGGGAAGGGAATGCCGCATGCGATAGATGGCGCAAAACAGAAGGCCACAGATTGACTGGCTAATGTCGGCGAGGGACCACGAGAACATGCTGGAGGACTGGAGAACGGGGTAGTCGGTGAAACGCGCGCACCAGAATGTGGTGATGGAGGCGTTGTCGAGGACCCGAACGGGTCATAGCGTCATACTCGCCACTGTGGTGAAGACTCCGGCCGCGGTTGTGCTAGCCGGGAGGAGTAGTGTACTAGGGTAGTAGTCGGGGAGGCGGATCTCGTCGTTTAACCATGCTTGATCATCATGGGAGCAGCTGAGCTTTCGTGACGATTGGGTGGCCTTCTTCAAGTTCGTCAATGAAGCCACCCATGACGACGAGAAATCAGTGGCTTAGCGACATGTTAGTATACTCATGAGCACTGTAACGTTAACGCGGAGAAGGCGGAACTGCAAACCTTCTGAGAGCGACCACGCCACCAAGAGCCGCTTACCTCGCCGCAGCGCCACTGGCAGTCCAATGATCAGCTCTGGCAACGAGGGCCACGGTCATCAGCTTTGCGCGAAGTAGCAGCGACAAGTTCCGTCATTTCGCCCAGACAGAAAGCCAGATGTAGAGGAAGATCGTGGCGAGGCGGCCCCCAGAGGATATCAAAGAGGCGGCTGCATTCAGGTTCATGCAAGGGAGAGCGATAGCGGAGCAAGGGAAGGGCAAGAAGAGCCAGCATTAGTACTAGTTCCTGACACACTGCAATGGCGTTCCTGGCCCTCGAGCATGGCGGGCTTCACTTGAATGTCAGAGAGAAAGTAGTCGTCTCAAATCAAGGATCAAAATCCTGTGACGCGTTTTCTTCCGCACCACGACCTTTAGGCCATCCACTTCGTCCACCACGCATTCTTCCGACAATGCAGGTCGTAGAGCAAAAAGTAAAGGAGAGCTATATGGGCGTGGGGGCGAACGAAAGGTGCGTTATCGGGCTCTACATCTACATTTGGCGCTGACATCTGGAAGAGGCGACGACAAAGTCACGGTCCCAGTGGCGTTGCGAGGATGGAACTTCAGTGGTCTTTGAGGAAAGATAAAGGACGACGAGCGGGTTCGGGTATAGGTGCGTGAAATGTCACTCTCTCCCAAGGTTGTCGGTGACAATTCTCCCTCGCAGGCTCTTTTCGACTCGATTTCTACTTGGAGGAGCGCCATTCTCAGCAAGATCTTCTTCCCACGAAGGCTCAGTAGCTGCTATGCTTGTCTCTGCCACGTATATTGCTGGCTGTTGAGAGAGCGGGCACTGTCAGTGCGTATTTTAACCGTCCACCTTGCAGCCATTAAGTACCTATATCCTCTCCGCCAGCAATCATAATGGTATGTTCCCTCACAAACATTTGTCGAGAATCGACGTCGGCGGGCTCCGCAGGACAGTTAATACTTGGCCATTTAGGTGCGTAAAAGTGTGTTCTCGTCTTCTACACGTTCCATAACCGTCTTTCACCGCAGACTCCTCCTCCAACGGGTATAACTGCGGAAAACCACCCGTCTCACCAACTCGAAACCTCAGAATCACCTGCCGCCGGCCTATGATGACGGTGCAACAACAACTGCAGAAACAAGCACCGCCAGCTCAGATTACAAATGGAGAGGAGTGAAAATTTGTCAGAGACGGGCTGCGTTGTAGGTCTTTTTTCTCGATCTAGACTAGCATCCGCTCATTTCTGTCTTTTACCCTATGAAGGGGCCCGTCAAATCCGCGGAGGTGATACTTGGGGGTGGATCAAGTGGGGAGGAGGAGCAAGGTCGCCGTGCCACATGCTGCACATTCTTGGTAACTTGCTGCAGAGTCGTATCTATGTCGACGTGTTGAATGCACGCTTCTTACACATGAAGCACTCGTTCTGTATTTGGACTGAAGCCAAAAACGTGAGGTTGCGCAATTGAGACCGCGGTAGTACCAAGTTGGCTTCTGTGGTAAGTCGCAATTGCTTGTTCGCATATTACTTACGACCTTTTCTTTTGGCAGATGCTTGGTACATCTGCTTCCTGCAGGCGCTAAAAAGCCTGGAAGAATCGAGGCCACGAGTTCACTGCCTCCATGTACTATGTCGATCATGAACCCGTTTTCTGGGAGATTTTCTCAAGATACTGGTCCAATTCAGGATGTCGCGTGCAAGCCTCACCCCACTAGGCGCCCCGGAGCGGGCATATATACATCCTACAGACACACGCCCGCTCACCCACTACCATGCTCCTCTTACTCGCACTTGGTGGTCCCTCTCTTCAGCTTGCCTCAAGTCAGTCCTCCGAGTCGATGACGCCTTGCTCATGCGAGAGCCCACATGACTCCAGGACTCTCTTCGACATCGCATGGGGCTGCTTTGCGACGTTGTTCGCATGCGTATGGGTGTCTGTACATCCCAATGTTCCTCCTCCCCCCGCCAGATAAGCCGGAGGGTGGTGCATGGAAAATTGTCAAATGGCATCTTCAATGCATTTCTGGGCCGTTGAATCGCCGTCTAACACTGATGGCGGTGGCAGTCATTGCTCCTGAGCTTATATTTGGCCTTGCTGTAAGACAGCTAGTTATGGCACGTCACTTTGCCAAGAGTGCGTGAACCATTTACCGCTCTGTTAAAACATTCTAATTAATTTTAACAGAGCACGAGATTTCAATCACCCATGGCTTTTTCATCGGTATGGGAGGCTTTGTGGATGCAAAGAAGCATCCAGTCGTTACCGACAAACAGATCGACTCAAATTCTGCGGTGCGGGTTGAAATTCAAAGCACTCCGCTGTTCAGCATTCAAGCAAAAAGCAAGGGCGACTTATTTTCCAAAGGAATCGCATTTTTTCAGACACTTTGGTTTATTCTGCAGTGCATCGGGCGACGTGCTCAGCATCTTCCCATTACCCAACTTGAAGTGTCAACGCTTGCTTTTGCCGTGCTCATGGCATTTATTTGGCTTATTTGGTTGAAGAAACCCCTTGATGTCCAAGAACCGATCCAGCTCAAAACTACAATCTTGACTCTCGAACAACCGTTCGCTGCGGGTCCAGACCTTCCAGAAGCCGGCACAGACTTTATCGAGAGTTTGGATCGTGTGCGCTCCCGCTTTCCAGGTACCATTGGCACTCAAGACTCGACTGGGGACGCTGAAGCGGCCGACCTGGAAGCATCTGCCGTACAAACTTCACTACCAGTGGTTGTTGAACAGGCTCCAGCCCTCCTGCCAGTGGAAGCTAGAAAAATCCCCAGTCGTGCGGCGGCATCTAGCTCATCCAAGCCGAGCCCCGGTGAAATGATCCTCCATCACCTGGGCAACATTCTTGTTGGGGGGCTCAGCTCTTCTGTAGCCAATCTAAACTCGGCAACTTCTGTTCCCGCGTTTTGGTGCGGAGTCAGCGAAGATTTTCCAGATCTTCTCGTTTTATTTTCCCTCGTTCTCGAGCTAGTCTGTGGATCTGTTTTCGGTGCCATACACTGTATCGTATGGTTTGCGGAATTTCCTAGCACCGTGGAGATGTGGATTTGGCGCAGCTCTGCAGCTTCAATCAGTGCAGTAGCGGCGATTTTCATTTTTCCCTTTCTCGTCTACTTCATGGTTCTAACACTCGTACAGCTCTCTTGGCTCGTCATCTCCCTTCTGTGGCAGCACCTTTCACGCAGTGACACTAGAAAAAAGTTACCAGAGGATTGGGATGACGTTGTGGGACCGGTGCTAGGGGTATTGTTCATATTCGTCTGGGTTCTCTATGGGGTCATTTATTGTCTGGCACGAGCGTTAATTCTGACGCTCATGCTGACAACCCTACGCTCCTCCCCGCAGACACATTCATCAATGTTAACTGGAATGTATATATTCCTCACTTGTAATGCTACTTACTACTACTGTAGTAATTAGACCATACGTTCATTAATTTTGAATTTTTTCATGCCTAAGAGGGCCGAAAAATTTTCTTTTGATTTTAGATGAATTTTAATGCTATGTTTTTTTGGCCCAATTACGCATTACTGTAATAATTTATTCAATTCGGCGGCGAAAAAACTGCGTGACATCGGCGCTGCCTGGTAATCTGTGTGACCGCCAAAAAAATTCGGCATATTCAGCGGCCCGGAGGGCCGCCGGAGAAATTTTGATCCTCTGATGGCCTGTCAGGGGAACCCCCCTTTCGGCCCCTCGGAGACACCTCCGATTCCGGTCCGACTCCGGTTAGCTCCCTAGCAGGCGGACCCTTAGAGTTTCTTCTCTTTGGATCCTCCCCTGCTAGGTCAGCTTCATTTGTATTTGCTTACCAATGTAACAATGTTCACGCTTTGGATCCTCCCCTGCTAGACCTTGATCTCAGGCCTCCAGGGTTGCCCTTACATGGCCCTCTGACATTCGGCATCTGAATAATAAGTTGTGACACGCCGAAATATTTCGGCGCCGGAGGTCCGGTGTGACGCGTGACCGCCGAATTGAATAAATTGATATAGTATGTGAACTTATGGTCTAATTACTACAGTAAGTAGTACATCCTTAGTTAAACTAGGATTACTATATTACCTACTCATCATTAAGTATAGGCAGGATGGCGCAGGAGGGCGTGCATATGAAGCATCCAAGTATGGGCGAGCATTAGGGCTGTTAGGGATGTCCGCCGGAGCGTGCTGCGTCGTAATCCGCTGTCAGTCAATGAACTTCAGAGGAATCATGCATCGCCCTAAGTTATCACAACCGCCGCTACCACATGTGCTTGGGACACCGCCACTGGCAAGCGTGTGCAATGCATATTGGTATCTCCTGAGAACATTTCAATCCCAATTTCTGAACGAAACTTGGGGGAATTCAAGTTGACGTACCTGTCTTTCTACTAGTGTACTGTCAGATTTTATTCAATTCGAATGGCCCGGGGGGCTGTGACACATTGATGTCCGAAAACATTCGTATGATGTTCCCCATTTGGCAATTTGGCGCGCCGAAGGCGCTGGAATTGTGAGAAATTACCATTTTGGGAAGCCAAAATCCACTTTTTGCTGTGACATACGAAAAAATTTCGTATAACATCGGTCGTGTGACATGTGACATACGAATTGAATAAAATCTTACAGTATCGCTCTGAGTCGTCTCGCTGTGAGACAAGGGTTTGAAGCAAAATGGAAGAGAGGAATGATCTCTGGGTTGCCGTGCTTGAAACGATATTGACGCGACACTGGGGCGGCGTCAGACCCTTGTTCGGCCCTTGTTAATCCTACCCATCAAGTCAGTCTCCTGTATTTTCTCAGCACCAATACGGCATACGCACCACCGCAAGACATAAATCCTCCACCGGCTGACTTTGAGTGGGACACTTGAAGACATTGCGCCGTTGTGGTGGGTGACGGTGACGCCGTTTCCGTGTAGTAGATACTGTAGAAAAAGACCAATAAACGCCAAAGAGATGAACTTGAAGCAGAGATACTGGGGAGATAATTAGCGTTACAAATGGAGACAACGCAGCACGATGAGTGCCTCCTCAAGCTATGAATGCGAGCTCTATCTGCCATGTTTTGGTGCCCACAGAATCCAGAGTCGGTGAGCCAAGCAGAGTATTAGTGACGCGCGCATGTGAGGAGGTAGAAGCCACGGTATTAGTCCATCATGGGCCCCTGGCCCACTTGAGCAATATTGGCTGACGAAAGGTGGGAGGGGAAGGAAGCAGTCGCAGGCGTCACCCGTAGCTGTAAGATCTAGGCAGCCCTTCTAGTAGCTGCTAGAACCCCCATTGCCTAGAAGGCTAGATCCTGCTAGTCTAGCTACTGCTAGCAGAACTAGGCTAGATAGTGCTTACAAAGTCATCAAAAATCAGTATTGATACATCAAATTAATTGATATGACTAAGATATTACTATATATGGAAGTTTAACTCCTTTTCTTCAGGCCGATGACCCGGTATATAGTGAGGAAGGCCTGTATCAATTACTATCCTAATTGGGACAAAAATGATGTGGTATCATAGAGCCATCAAAATCAGTGATGGCTATCAAAATTGGTTCCACAATCAAAATAATACTCAGATAGCATCACTCCCATCACTAATATAATGCTAGATAAGGAATAATAATATTAATAAATAATAGTCACACATGTCACAATAAGTCACGGTGGGCTCTAGTAAGATTTTACCACTACGGCTCCAGGCGTTGCGGAAGACAGAGATCGGCCCGAGCACGTGATCTCACCCATCTTCTTCTCCACTTCCACACGACAACCATGGCCGACTCCTTCGCCTGCAATGACTGTAGCTGCGCCTGGGGGTCTGCCCGCGATAGGCAGCGCCTAACATAGTGTGCTATTGGGGGAGGCAGGAGGATGGGAGATCGGGAGCGCTGGTGGGAGGCACTGGGAGCAGAAGGTGTGTCTCCATTTCCTCGTAAACGAGGTCTCGAAGCTCACAAGTAGCTAGTACCTCCGCCCTAGCTTTTGGGAGCATATGCGACTGCGCCTGGCTGCCCGCTTTCCTATTTCGACCTCACGCCATGATTGTCGATCCCTCTCCCTGGCCACTGTGCGGAGCTACACCAGGTGTGGAGACGACGGTGTTTCGAGCCCGCTGCTGCCAGAGCGGACGATTTTGGACGAGTTACGCGCTCGCGGTCATATGGGAACTCGTGTGAGTTGTCTTTCTATATATTCCTGTTGACAACCCGGTTTTGACCTGCTCCTCCAAAGTCCTGCTTCCCACCGCCCCATTTTCTTGCTCCTTCATCATCTTCGTCGTCGCCGCAGGCTTATTGCGCACTTCTAACGGACCCGCCATATCCTCCCAGCCTGGCTCGCCCAACAATTCGGCATGATACAATGGACACTACAACGACTTCCGCGTTGTCGTATCTGCATGCAGCAGAACCTTCTCGGCATGCAAGTAATGCTCGCCATCAAGGTTGGCGACCTTCCCAACTTGTCTCCTTGTTTGCGGAGTCCGGACGATTCCTGTTTGCTATTGCCTACTACACAAGACCAGCCCGCCCTTGAATTCGGTCGTGATTTCCTTCTGCTTGCCACTCGTCACCCTTCGAAGACCACATATCTCGCTCCACCCAGCGTATCCAGCGTGGTACATCTCCACACTCCTATGTACACCACCATCTCCTTCTGTCGATTCGAGGAGCAAAGCCGCCGCTTTCATTGTCGGGAGCAAATAGCATGTCTTACTGCACAAATCTTCATCCATCGCTGCGACATCATATCCGCTGACTGCGCCTGTAGTCTTGGGGCTGAATACTCGTATCCGACCGATGTCGACTGACTTTGACAGTGGGCAATTTGGGTCCAGCTTGTGGACCATTGTAGCTTCTTCTTCAAGTGTGCCTATACACCCTGACTATGACTCCCTGCTCCCCTCCGATCCCTCCCCCGTCCTCCCCGCTCACGCCTGCACCCTGGACAAGCAATCAGCGTCGACTTCCCAAAATGGCAAGTCACGTGCTTCTCCGCCGACCAAAAGACGGCGACATATCTCGCACGATGCGGCACTGGCAGCTGGCGCTCTATCGAGTGTATCTCGTTGTGCGCCATACTCTTCCGCTCCTACCTAATTCTTTCCCCACCATTCAAGGGGCAAGGTCGCTGTCGAGCGCCTTTTGTCTTGCAGCCATGTGGGAGTGGTGCGTTTTCTCCTCCTCCTCGTTCTCTCGGCATCCGTGCTGACACACTTGTTATTTCCAGTGTCGATCTGGCGACTTTCGAAGGCTGCGGGGGCGGGAGAGGTCGTTCGGGACACATAGGCGCAGGTCGGCAAGCGCTGGACATAGTAGTTGGCAGTCTAGCATCTGTAGACAAATTTCGGCGTCTTGGGGAAGGCGGGAAATGGGTTGGTAAGCGACACGTGTTACGGGCACGTGTCAATGACTCGACACGAAAAGGGGCAGTCCCTATTTTCCTCAACGACGACAATGGCGGAAGCGCACCTCTCGGCGCTGCGCGACGTGATGAAGCAGTCTACGCCATGGATATGCGGTGTGCTTGATGTCCGGCGCGAGGACTTGATGCTGTTCTACAAGCACGCTGGCGATGAACGGTGGGCTTTGTGCGTTGCTGCTGCTCCAACAATGACCATTTTTTTGAAGACTCGCGATGCTCAACTTTGGAGAGGCAACGGAGGCACAGCTGCAGGACCTCGCTGCTGCGTGTCGGCTTGTGACATTTGGGCGGGGGACGGAAGACGGTGCTTGACGAGGGCTACCGCAAGGCAGGGAAACTCGACTGCAGCGACTTTGCGGCCTCACTCGATATCGGGACACTTAATATCCTTGATGAAATCACGCCGGATTTGCTCGAGGGACACGGGGACGCAGTTATCACGGCGGAGCTGTATAAGCTGAACGTGTATGGTGAGTTCAATGCTTGAAAAGTTCTGCCTTTTTATTGAATGTCCTCTGGGCCCTGGCTCTTTCTTCAAGTCTCACAAGGACACGCCCCGTGGAAGAAGCATGGTCGGCTCGCTCGTCATTGTTCTTCCCACAGAGCACCGAGGCGGACAACTTAACTTATCACACGGCAAAAACTCGTTCACCTTTGACTCTGCGGTGCGAGTGGCCGGTGGAAGCGGGTCAATCGCATACGTCGCCTTCTTCAGCGACGTCACTCATGCTGTTGAGCCCGTTGTCTCCGGCCATCACGTCACACTCACCTACAATCTGCTCATCTCGCCAAAATCGTCCTCGCTGCATCTGAACACAAGACAGCCGCTGTTTGAGGTCGAGGTCGCCTGCCAGAGTGCATTGGCTGCGCTGCTTGCCGACCCCGCTTTCCTGCCCGATGGCGGTCTTCTCAGCTTTGGGCTCGAGCACGAGTACCCTGTCCCGCGCACGATTTCCGACCCAACCACCCTCGGCCATGTGCTCTATATGCTCAAGGGGGCGGATGCAGCGTGCGGCAGCCCGGGCCGGGCTCAAGACGACGCTCAAGCTCGTGTATATCACGCCGGGCGACATGGACTACGATAGTGGTGAGGGCGTGCGCATGGCGCTCGACAGCGTGCTCGATTTGGCGGAGGGTCTGGTTGGCGGAGGACAGCGAGGTCGATGACGAGCTGAGACGTGCGGGGCAGCCGATTGTGCGCACAACCGCGGCGGGGCGCCAGGCGTGGACTAAGCTGTACGATGACGAGCAGCTGGTGTCGGTGTGTTAGGTGACGGAACCGCAAGAAGAGAGGAATAGGGCCGAGTCGTCGTATATTGCAATGGGGAACGAGCCAGTGATGGACTATGTGTATGGGCGGGCGGTACTTTTGGTGGAGATACCGCATGCAGAGCATCCGCAGCGGGCATAGACTCGGTCGGACCAGATATTAGTTGCTATGTTAGCGCAATTGCGTTTATAATGATCCATTTTGTACGGTGTTAGTGAATCAGATTAGGATGCAGGATTAAAATACCTAGACATTTACATCCTGTTTTTAATACCTGGGGCATTTAAAAACCAATTTCAAAACAGGGATGTATTAAATTGCCTAAAAAGGCAATTTTGGGCTCTCAAACTACATCACCAATTACTGATATTGTATAACCCTCATTGGTACCTCTGAATATTTAAATTTGTATGTTATCCTTTCATAGATAATATATTTTCCCCTTTTGAAAATCTGTCAGGGGAAGCCCCCTTTCGGCCCCTCGGAGATCCGTCTGATTCCAGTCTGACTCTGGTGACGAGATGTTAGCGGAGTTGATCGCCCGCTACATGGACACAGCTGCCCTGTCGGAGACAGCAGCGGAGTCAATGGCCAGAGAGGATTTTGTCCTCCGCGACGAGTGACTGGTGTGCCCTCGTTCGCGTCCATAAATCGTTTTGCCTCCTTGTATGATGAATGCAGTTCTGTGCCCTACAATGAGCCCGAAACAAAAAAAACACACCCTCTCCTGCCCCCGCCTCGACTCCGTCTCTGACTCCGCCCGTGACTCCGGTCATCGTCCTTTGCCGCCCCCGTCACTCACCTTGGCAAACAAGACCTCATCTTGAGTTACTCCTCGCTGTGGGCTGCTCCACTTGCCGCGAGGAAGAACACGCTGAATGGACCAAGCTGCGGCGACTCCGGTTACTTCAGAAGCGACTCCGCTCCGCCCCGTTCCCCTCGATCTACGCCATGGACCTGTCGGGCCCGACGACAGAGACAATTCCGATTCTGGACTTGACTCCGGCCTGCCAGATTTGACACCGTACTCGTACTCGGACTCGGACGACGATGACGACCAACTTGAAGATGGTGACCGCATCTTCTACACCTCGTTCCATCCCTCAGAGGAGATATGTGCTGGCAGTACCGTCTCGCAACGCCTGGGCGAAGCCTTTGCTAGGAACTCTACCCCTCTGCCCTCTGACATCCCGGACTGGGCTAAGCCGTTCCAGGACGTCTTCAACAAGGAGCCCTTCAACACGCTACCGGGGCGGAGAGCTTGGGACCACGCCATTGAACTCGTCCCCGACCCTAAGCCCACCAACTGCAAGGTATACCCCCATCTCGCCCCTCGAGCAACGTGAGCTTGACGTGTTCATCCAGGAAAGGCTGTCAATGGGCCGGATTTGTCCCTCCAATTCTCCGATGGCATCTCCGGTCTTCTTTGTCAAACAGAAGGATGGCGGACTCCGCTTTGTCCAGGACTACCAGGCTCTCAACACAATGACCATCAAAACCGGTATCCCCTCCCGTTGATCAATGACCTCATCAACCGGCTCAAAGGCACTCATTACTTCACCCAACTCAACATTTATTGGAGTTTCAACAACGTCCGAATCAAAGAAGGTGATGAGTGGAAAGCAGCTTTCTGGACTAACCGAGGCCTGTTTGAGCCCTTGGTGATGTATTTCGGCCTGACAAACTCTCCCGTGATGTTTCAAACAATGATGAAGGACATTTTCCAGGACCTCATCCTCTCCGGAGACGTCATGATCTACCTTGACGACATCCTGATCACCCATTCCGACCTCCGGAAACACCGGCAGATTGTTCAGAAGGTCTTACGGCGACTCCGAGAGCACAAGTTGTACCTTCGAGCGGACAAGTGCAACTTTGAAAAATCGTCAATCGAGTACCTCGGAGTTATCATCTCCCACAACCACATTGAAATGGACCCCGTCAAGGTCGCATGCGTCTCCACTTGGCCGACTCTGGAAAACAAGAAGGACATTCAGCAGTTCCTTGGGTTCGCTAGTTTCTACCGCAGGTTCATTCAGGACTTTTCCGCCCTCGCGCGTCCTCTCTTCGCGCTCACCAAGAAGGACCAGTGTTAAGTGCCGTGCAAGAACCGAAAGGAAGTAACGGAAAGTCCGAAGCAGAACCGAGTGGCTATCACAACACTATATCGGAGTGAGCGACTACACGTCTTGCAGGCCGAAAGCAAGTCTGAACAAATACGTGAACTCCTGCGGATACGTTCGGAGAAGCCGAAGGCGATAAGGCTTAGCACGCGGGGAGGAGTCAGACGAGAGCGGAGAGCGAGGCAAGAAACGTTAATAACGAAACTGAAGTACAGGACTGTAGAGTACGAGTATTTATACTAAGTGGTAAGCATAAGGCATATGACCTCGCAGGGAGATCCGATGTGGTCCGCAGGATCTCCCTGTGGGTTAAGTACAAAGGCATAGTAAGTAAGGGGAACGAGAAGACATACACGAGGCAAAGGAAAGAAGGCGAACACCTAAAGGATATAAGTAAACAAACGCAAGTCCAAATGGGTAAAGATCCGAGTTGATGGTCGGAGGGTCCAAACAGGTCCGAGGGAGTCTGCGCGCAGATTAACTGTTTGAAGGGAAACACTCGGATACCTTCATTGCGTAAAAACCCTGTTGTGCTCCTAGGATAACCTCGGAGCGTCCGAAGATGCACGGGATATAACAACCAGCAATGGACTTGGGGCGATGTGGAGGCCTCCGCGTTCCAAGCAATCAAGGACGCAGTCACCTCGGAACCGGTTCTGGCGATTCCGGATGACAGCTTAAATGATGTCCAGCACAACTACGAAATCCACGACAAGGAGATCCTTGCGATCATCCGCGCACTCAAGGAGTATAGACATTTCCTCGAGGGCGCCACCCTGTCGAGATTTGGACTGACCATAAGAATTTGGAGTACTTCAGGAAGACGCAGCACCTCAACGGGAGACAGGCCCGGTGGTCCCTGTACCTCTCCCGGTTTGACTTCACGCTGCACCACAAGCCTGGCTGCGACATGGGTCGACCTGACGCCCTCTCCCGGAGACCCGACCACGGAGTCGATTCCGACAACTCCGATGTCGTCCTTCTGCGGCCTGAACTCTTCCACTTCCGTTTCCGGTCCCGGCTCTGAACTCCTCCGCAACATCCGTGATGCCCTCTCCGGTGAGCCTGACTTGGAGGAGCCCGTCGCACTAACGGCCCGGCAACTTCTTAAGGTTCAAGGTCAAGCTCGAGGCCCCCGCTCATCATGTTCCGATGAGTCGGACTTCTCCGGTGGTCTTCTCCATTTCCACTGGAAGATTGTGGTACCCAAGGACAAGGACCTTTGGAGACCCATCATCGAGCTCTGCCATGACACTCGAGTCGCCGGACATACCAGTCGCTTTAAGACCTTGGAGTTGGTCTCCCGGAACTACTGGTGGCCCCAGATGTCTCGCCATATTGGCCGGTATGTTGCGACCTGTGACCTGTGCTGTCGCACCAAGGCACTACGGAGATTGCCCTACGGAGAGCTCCACCCATAGGTTGAAAGCTGCACCCGATGGAAACGCCCCTGGAACGCTGGCATACTGTTTCCGTCAACTTCATCGTCGAACTCCCCGAGGCCCATGGGTATGACGCAATCATGGTCGTCATCAACACCCTCGGAAAGCACGCCCACTTCTTGGAGTGTCATACGACCATTGACACGGTAGGAGCAGCCCGTTTCTACTATCAGAATGTCTGGCGACACTACGGGACCCCGGAGAAGTACGTTTCTGACCGTGGGTCGCAGTTTATCGCGCACTTCATCCAAGAGCTCTGGCGTCTAATCAGCATCAAGGCTGCCACGTCCACCGCGTACCATCCCCAGATGGACGGTGTCAGACTGCGGGTCGGGCCGTGCAAGGACCTCTCCTAAGAACGCGTGCCCGGAACAGAACAGACGGATAGTCGGGCCCGCAGGTACAGCGGGCGGGGTAGATCGAAACCGAAAGGGCCCGTGAACTCGGTCCCTTGCCGTGGTCGGTGGTCGAAGGTTCGAATCGGGTCGTGTCGGGCCCGATAAGTCGATAACGTCTCCTTGCACGGAGTAAGGTAGTTCTTCAGACGATCTAAGCGATAGGGTACAGGGTACACTATCGCTCCGTATATACGCGGGCCTGCAAAGGGGGGTGATCGGACACCCTGGCCTCTCCTTCTCCTCCTCGCTCGCGTTCCTGGCCGCAGAGGGGACGATCGTACATCCCTTGTGGGCCAGGCGCTACTCCTAACCTCCTAGCACTCCTCCCCAGTCCCCTTGTGTCGAGTTGGGCTCGGCAACGGCTCGACGCGTCGTTCTCGGTCACGTGCTTCCCACGTGTGCATTCCTCCTACTGGGGCGCATGTTCCCCGTCGTCACGTGCTGCGTGCTACGGGCCCGCGATGGCCCGACACCAGCGCCGGAGCGGACGGGCCAGGTCTTATCCGTGACAGACGGTCAGACAGAGCGCGTCAGTCAGGAGTTGGAGCAGTACCTGCGGATCTCACCAACTATCAGCAGGACGACCACCCGGAATCCGGATGACTGGGACGAGCTGATTCCGGCCGCGGAGTTCGCCTACAATAACGTTCACTCCTCCATGCAGCAAGTCCCCTTTATGATGGACACAGGACGACTACCACGCATGGGCTTCCAACCTGGAGTCTGCTCCGCTATGGAGTCTGTGAACGAGTTCCGCGACCGGATTGCCGCCGGTTGTCAGGGGAACCCCCCTTTCAGCCCCTTGGAGACACGTTTGACTCTGGTCCGATTCCGGTTCCGACTCCGGTCCAGCCCTCCATCTCGCCCGCACAATCACCGATCCGTCAACGCCCTCCCGATGGTCACCCTGGGACCTCACCTGCGACGCCGCCCAAGCCTTCTGTGCCTGACAGCGGCAGCTACGGACAAGCAGTATATAGTCAGCTACCTAGCAGGTGGACCCTCAGAGTTTCTTCTCTTTGGATCCTCCCCTGCTAGGTCAGCTTCATTTGTATTCGCTTACCAATGTTCACGCTTTGAATCCTCCCCTGCTAGGACCTTGATCTCAGGCCTCCGGGGTTGCCCTTACACTGGTGTTGCCGAGGCCAAGGCCGCGCTCACTAAGGCCAAAGAGGAGTACAAGCGCTACTACGACCGGAGATGCACTCCGTCTCCGGAGTTCAAGGTTGGCGACCATCTTTGGCTGGATGCCTCTGACATCAGGATGACTCGCCCCTCGGAAAAGTTCTCCCACCACCGCCTTGGACCTTTCAAGATAGTCGCAGAGATCAGCAAAGGGGCCTACAAGCTCAATCTCCCTCCGCGCTACTCGAAGCTCTACCCGGGAGCTTGATCTCAGGTCTCCAGGGTTGCCCTTACAAATACTATGAGGACAAGAATAGAAGTAATACTAGTTAGTATACAAGCTGGTTTTGTGTGAGCTGGAAACAAACAGAAACCCTTTGTTTCTGTGTAACCGGAGCGCCGGAGTCGCCGCAACTCGGTCCGTTTGACACGCTCCTCCTTGCGGCAGGTCGAGCAATTGCGGGGACACCGTGTCATCTTGACCTCCTTGGTTTCCCAATTGATCTCTGGGTTGTGTTTCCGCAACCAGGAGTACCCCAGGATGAGGTCTTGCTTGCCAAGATGGGTGACGGCCAGTTGAACTCGTTCGGCATGGCCTCTGTAGCGCAAGTCCGTGATCTGTCTCATGGAGCCGGCATCATTAGGGGTGCTGTCGACATTGAAGACCGGGATCGGCTGATCAAGAGTGCGGACCAGAATGCCATTCCGAGCGACATAGTTTGTGTCAATGAAGTCGGAGGTGGCACCACAGTCGACAAGCCCAGAGAGCGAGAGCTTCAACGCACTGGTGGTGGACTCTAGCTCCAACGGGAGGTGGAGGGAGTTTGCCCCAGGGGCAGCGGCATCTCCGGCAGGGCAGCTGTGTCCATGTAGCGGGCGATCAACTCCGCTAACATCTCGTCACCGAGTTGTTGGATCACCTCGTCGAGGATGTCCATCGAGCGGACATCGGCGGGGAGGGGGCAATCCCGGGCGAGATGGTTTGGGTCGCCGCACCTGAAGCAGGCGCGACGAGGGGCACCCCGAGCCCTGGTGCGATTCAACTCCATAGGGACGGGAGCTGGAGGCGCCGGAGCGGGGGCGCAGGCCGCAGGTGGCACGACCGGAGCCACCGGGCGGAAGGGGGCCGGAGCCGGGATGCGGTTGACCAGAAACGGAGTCCGAATCAAACCGCCAGGCGTCTTGGGGGCGGCTGACTTGATCAGCTTGGCCCGGACCAGGGCCTCGTATTGACGGAAGGCCCGGGTGCGCCAGCTAAGGTAGTTCCGGAGGTCCGGGGGGGTCGTTCGAGGACGTGATTCCGTTGTTGATCAAGGGATCAAGTCCATGGCGGAACTTGGTAACCTTGACCAACGCGTCTTCGAATCCGGCGAGGTCCATCAGTCGAAGTCGTCAGTGTACTGGTAGACATCCTTTGTGCCCATGTGATAGGCGGAAGTCTCCAGCTTGGAGAGAGCGTGATCTTGCTCGTTCTCCTCGACGAACCGGAGTCGAAACTCGGAAACGAACGAGCCCCAGGACGGAAACGGAAACGGGGCTTTGCTTCCGTGGCGCTCCGCCCATTGCTGAGCGGGTCCTTCTGCCATAAACGACATGGCATAGCGGACGGCCTTTTCCTAGCTCGCCTCTCCGTTGACCACAAAGGCCTCAGGGGCAAGGCGGGCGTAGGTGCGGACCGCGTAGAGGAACGCGCGGCCGCGTTTCCGGTCGCCGTTGAAGGTGAACGGGGGGTTTGGTCGCAAGACCAATTTTGAGGCGAGGTTGATGTCACCAGAAAGGGCTTCGGAGTCGCCCTGGACCAGAGTCGGAGTCGGAATCGACGTCTCCGGCGATGGTGTTTGGGGTCCGCCAGCATTATTAGCGGCGGCAGCGGCAGCGGAAGCCTGGTTGGTGAGTAAAGCAAGGGCCTCGGTTAGGCTATGGATTTTCGCCTCAAGTGAGTCCAGCCGGGCGTCTGCGGTAGGAGTGACTCCGGACGGCATGACGGGTGCGGGGACCACAGGAGTAGAGGAGGAGGGAACAAGTGGCAGGGGCGGTGACGAGGGCGGAACGGACTTGTACTCCGAGCCTGAGTCAGCGCCGAACCTGGCAATCTTGTCCGGTTGATCCCGTAGAGAGTTTCTTCTGCTGTAAGGGCAACCCCGGAGGCCTGAGATCAAGGTCCTAGCAGGGGAGGATTCAAAGCGTGAACATTGGTAAGCGAATACAAATGAAGCTGACCTAGCAGGGGAGGATCCAAAGAGAAGAAACTCTGAGGGTCCACCTGCTAGGTAGCTGACTATATACTGCTTGTCCGTAGCTGCCGCTGTCAGGCACAGAAGGCTTGGGCGGCGTCGCAGGCAAGGTCCCAGGGCGACCGTCGGGAGGGCGTTGACGGATCGGTGATTGTGCGGGCGAGATGGAGGGCCGGATCAGAGTCGGAACCGGAATCGGACCGGAATCGGGCGCGTCTCCGGGCCGAAAGGGAGGTTCCCCTGACAATGATAATAGATAATATAATAATAACCAGCACTACTTACTACTAGGAATGGTATATGGTGGTTACTTTGAGCAAAAAATAAATCTGGCCACTCTGCTCCACCCCTTCCAGCCACTCCAATCTCTGGGCCTTCAGGGTTGCCTTTATATTTATTAGAGGTGATCAAGGCACTTAAAGGAGCTTACCACTCCATGCATGTGTAGCCAAATAAAATCCCTTCAATCATCTAATTTCCATACTCTTGGACTGGTTATCTAACTTATTAAGCACTAGGCAATGGCACGGGTAAGGTATACCCGCACGGGTACACGGGTTTTACCCGCGCGGGTACGGGTATAGATCGGAAAATCCTTACCCGCCGACCCATGGGTGCATAACCCATGGGTAGATCAGATGAAATCAGAGGATGTCTTGAATATGGTTGAGGATGAGGATGTACCAGAGGGTGAGGATGAGCCTGAGTTAGCGGATGGATGGGATAAAATTGAGTTGAACTAGGAAATATATCAGTCTTTTGGGGTTCAGAATGGACAATACCCATGAGTAAAACCCATACCCATACTCATGACTACTCATACCCATACCCATGGGTATGGGTATGGTGGCTGTGCAGGTACGAGTATGAGTAAGGCTCTGGATACCCAGGGGTTTACTCATGCCATTGCCTATTAAGCACTAGGACTTGCTTTATCATCCAGGTCATCTTGAGCAGAGTGGACAGTCAGCTCCAAAGTAGACCTAGACCTGACTATTGTTTTGTTTGTGCAACTACACTTCTCCAAAAAAAGGCAATCCCTACTGGTAATAAATGCGACACACATCTGATGATGCATTTTTTTTTGAATGTAAATATTTTATACAGGTAGTGCATATAATTATGTACTATTCTTGTCAGTTACAGCCAAATCCGTCGAGAAATGCTTACGCAACGCCCTATGGTACTGTTCAAACAGTTAATCAAGTTGTCTGCAATATAGAAGGCTTGTGCTCGATTAAAACAGGCTTGCAAAATTGAATGTCAAAGGCAAGAGTCGCCAGAACGACCCAACTCTCCACATCAACGGCGGTTGATCCTGGCAAATTTCAAGATTTGGTCCAAAATGTTTGCGAGACAGTAAATGTCTTGCGATTTATTTTTTTGCTTCAAGTAACCGCCATAGGAATAGTGCCTGCTCTCTCTAACCTAAAATTCTAGAATCTAGACTCTAAAGGATTATGCATCAAAGACATCATCCCAGACTTGCACCTGTACATAATCTCTCCATGTCCTTACCCTACGCCCTAGACAATTTCCAAGCTGAACGGCGTCTTCAGTGTAGTCTAAAAAGACGCATCAGCATATTCGGCGTTTGCACAAGAAGAAAAGCCTACACCCAAACTCTCCAATGGCAGCGAATAGCTCGTCGAAGGCCACGGCCAGATGAACTGGCATACCAGCGGCGGTCATCCCAGCTACAAAGGCCGCGGATGTGATTTGATTGAAGACAACCTTCTTGCCTGTCGCTGAGAAACACAAAAGGTGAGGAAACCAAACGGAAAGGAAGCTAGTTATCTCCACTCACCCTCAGAAAGCTGTCGGACCTGGTCCTCGCTGCTCAGCATCTCTGCAAACACCGCCCACGTCTGCCTATCAGGGAAGACGGTCGCTTCGATTGCCCTGCGCACAAAGAGCCCATAGTCATGGTGGACATCGATGAGTGGTATTGGCGCCGACGGTGCGATGGGGAGGCTCACTGCCCAGACATCTGGCGCGACCTTCCGCGGGCGCATTATCGTACGCATATTGCTCGCATAGCCTCCTGCTTGGAGGACAACGAAGGGGACGCCCGATGCCCGGCCGTATTCCGACACGCGAACCTTGCTTTCGAAATGGCAAACTTGTGTGTACTTGCCGTGCGACAGAGAGGCCATGCTGGGAAGACCTGACCAGACGATGCCCTTGACTCCGGCAGCCTTCGCTGCGTCGATCATGAGTTCGCCTTCCGCCGTTTCCTGTGAAAGTGTCAACAGTTGTCTGCCGCAAAAGATTACAACTCACCCGACCCGGATCGAAGTGCTCCGCCCAATTGGTGAGCAACTAGCAAGACATATGTAAGTACACTTTGCCAGAGGAAAAAGTAGCTGTTAGTACAAAGACATAGGCAGCGCCTTCAAAGGCCGCAAAGACCGCCTCCTTGTTGTTAGCTGTCAAAGACAGGCCGACGACTTGGACGCCACGCTCGGAGAGCACGATAGCGGAGGGTTTGGCGGTGTTGCGAGTGAATGTGCGAATGCGGTATGACTTGTCGGATTCCGAAAGGGCAAGCACAACACTGCCGCCTTGAGTCCCGGTCCCACCCACGACCACAACAAGTGGAGAGTTGGTGTCTTTCACGATGGTCATTGGCGGAAAGGTAAGCTGAGCGATAACACATACCCGTCTTCTTATATTTCGGCGTTCATCGCCCCGTAACAGCGCAATGGAGCTTCCACATGAGGAGCGCGAGCCCAAACTGATAGTTGTCGAAGACGATTGTCGTGGGGTTTATATCGGATATGGTGATGGAATCCTCTCCGGCGCCGCAGGTTGTTCCCTCGTTCGGAGGGCACGAGCCAAAAAGGGTGGGGGTATCCCGTTATAGAGCGGATGCCAATTGAATACCGGCGCAAAGTCACAGAGCCGGTATACAGAAGGAATGTCGAGTTTGCGCGGTACATAAGTCGTATTGTGCAATTGAGGTGGGTCTATTCATTCGGAGCTCATTCCCGAAGTCGTCCTCGCAGCAACCGGACCCGAGTTGTGCCGTGGTTCGTTGGGAAAGACAGGCAGAGAAGAGAAAGTATGACCACGATATTGACGCCAAGTTGGCATAGCGATGATCTAGCGGTTCGAGATGGAGAAGGGCACACCAAAAATAGACCAGTGAAGCACATACCGAGAGTCGTATGCCACTGGCATAAAAATAGCCCAGCAAAATCACCGAGGGATTCCATTCAGTGAGAATGCGCCATCTGGTTCTTCGTTTTTGCCATGAGGATTGTGCGTGAAACGATGCGACCGATATGAGCGTCGCTGCAGACCACACGGGAGAACCACATCGTTGGTTTCATGCAAGAGGAAGAGCCCAAGACGACGGACTCGGATTTGGAACAAGGAATTTGACTTAGATAAAATCGACTGGGAAGATGGGCGTGGAACACGTTGATAAGAAATAGAGATGAGCTGACGGTAGAGCGTTGGGGGCGAGTGTTATCGGTTGTGCAAGCCTAAGACCAGGTCATTCAGCTTGCATGTCGGAGAAGACAGAAAACAGGCACGCACCTGCGGTAGACCAGCGCTCCAGGTTCTTTCTCTTCTCCCTCGGTTGGGCGTTGCTAACTCAGAGGCGATTGAGAGTGTGGGAGGGAAAGCCTCGGATAACTTGGTGGGAGAAGGCAAATGATTCTCCGACCATTGCGTGAGGAGGTTACTCAGAGTCTTGATTCGAAGAACTAACCAAAATGCAAGTATTCCACTCTGAAGCAAGGCAGACGGGGCTCGCTATCCGTTGTGCGAGCTGTAAGCATCGTTGGTGGTCAGAAAAAGAAATGATGCGCCGTGCCAATTCCCGATCACACCGTCCTTTGCTACCACGACGAGTCGACAACTCAGCCCACTTATCGCTACCTGCGGACATCTCTCAACCATGTTCCGGTTACCCGTCTCTCATCCAGTCTCATCGGGCATTACACAGCGGGCGGAGAGTGACGCGTCATCATCATCGGCTTTGGCCTCGATTTGAAAACGAATCCTACGTATACCCTCCGGCACGACGACTCATTGCACACTACGAGGAGGGTGGAAGGCGCGGGCGCCACCAGCGGCGCCGTCAACGCGTGTACTCGTGGTTAGTAGTCTGACGTTTTGCTTATAAAAAGCCAGCTTACTGAGCCTTACAGAGCCACCGATATCCTGACTATGACCATCACCAAGGACCCTACTGCTCCTCTTGTCGCTGTTGTAGGCGCTACTGGGACCCAAGGCGGCAGCGTCGTCCTCGCCCTCACTGAATCCGAGCGACCATATCGAATTCGCGCATTCACCCGCGATGTCTCGAAACCCGCAGCGAAAGCATTGGCGGAGAAGGGCCTCGAGGTGGTCGCGGTGACGTTGTCGGTGGAGAATAGAGGAGCCGTATTCAAGGCGTTTGAAGGGGCGGACTATGCTTTCGTGTGTGCTACTTTCTCTCAGTCAGATTCGTCCTTATGCGTCCCGTAGCTTGTCACCAACTGGGCGGAACACGGAGACCCACCACGGGTGAGTCATTACGGTCCTTGATTCATTGCCTCAACTCTCTCTCAAGGAAACCATCGAAGGCAAGCTTATGATCGACGCTGCAAAAGCCGCAGGTCTCAAGGGCATCGTCTGGTCCGGGCTGCCTAGCATCGACGCTCTGTCCGGCGGCAAATACAAGAACGTGGGCCACTTCGAAAGCAAAGCACGCGTCTCCGACTACGGCCGCGCTTCTGGGGTCCCTTTTGTCGACATCCAGGCGGGCGGGTACGCGAGCAACATGCGCACCTTCATGCGGCCAGTCAAAGTCTCCGAGGACACTTGGGCCGTCAACCTTCCCCTGCCCCCGACGACGCGGATGCCTATTATTGACGCTGAGCAAGACTACGGCTTGTTTGTCCGCAAGGCACTCGAGCTGCCGGTCTTCCCCGACAAGCAGACGTGGGCGACGTTTGGCGAGCTTATTGGCTTTGCAGACCAGACAAAGCAGCTTTCAGAGGGTGATCTTTTCGCAAGGTGGCTCTGTCTCGCTGGCTGATCGTTCCCAAGCGACTGGAAAGAAAGTCGTCTTCAACCAGATATCGTCCGCGGTCTTCGGCGAGGGAGTCAAGAGCGCTGGTACTCCGCCACATATTGCGCTGGCCATTGAAGAGGTCTTCACATCTGTCGGCGAGTTTGGATGTACGATCTTCCTCTTCCTTCTCTTTTCCGCATTGATGAATACTAACTTCTTGCTCGATAGACTTTTCGGAAGGGACTGTGCTCTCGCAGGAGGGGCTCGCTCGCCAACCGCGCACGTGGAAGCAGTACGTGCGGGCGCAAGATTGGAGCGATGTGCTCGTTTGAGTGTGATGTACAAGTCCTTCTTAGCTACCGTCGGCTTTCCAGCTACACACGATAGATATATGTGGCTTGTCCAATACTACGAGTGGAAATGGAAGCAAAACTGTTCACTTTAATTCAAGGTCAACAGTGCCATTGCCAGCGAGTCATTCGCGAAGCTGGAAAAGCGACCAGAGACCCTCCCACAACTGAACGGCACAGAAAACTGAATATATATTTGCGGCTTGCCTCTATTCGGCCAACCTTGAAGAAAGCAAGGTGTTTACAGTGAGCCACGATCTTCTATCATTTCCGACGACATCGCCGTCCACATTCTGACCGCACGGTCAGTCTTGTTAATAAGCTTGGCAACGAGGCACTTACCTTGTCGAGCAACGAGCACAAGTTGGCATCTCGGCTTCTCCCTCGAGGCTTGAGCACCCTGAAGATCAAAGTCAGCGAAAGGACTGGAGCGAAGGGGAGAGTGCAGACTTGGACAGGAAACTCAAATAAACTGCTGAGTTTACTTGCTATAAATGGTAAGCATGCGTGAAGCAGAACAAAAGACACGTACTTGTAGCTTGACGAACTCGGCGCTGGCACGAGCTGCTAATACACCAGATAAGCGCGGTTTCTTAACCTGGAGCGGTACCTGTTTACTGTTTATTCGCTTGACAACATCACCGGCTTGAAGACTGCTTCGGAATTGTCTTGGACGACAGCTCCTGCAGCTGCACTACTTTGAAGGTGAGTCAGCGTGGTCAACCAACATGACGCGACGAACTACCTTGACAGCCTCAATATACCAACAACAGCGCGTTCTTTGCGCGCAGCACACCTGCGGCCATCCAGCAAGGCCAACGCCGACACGAATCACGACCAAACAGCACCTAGCGCCCGACAAGCCGAACGGAGGCGGGACAACAGCGAGATCTCGTCGTCGTCAAGCGCTGTGTTGACTGAGGTGAGTGCGGGTAGCTCCGGATTAGTGCTCTTCAAGTTCACCGTCGACAACAGGGAGCTAATGAGGGAGAAGGTGCACGTGAGTGCGAGATACTACTAGTACTATATGATAGCACTCACCTAACACGATACAGCCATGGGGTGTCGACTGGCGGCAACGCCTCTGAGCCTGTAAACAACTGTGAGTAAGACCAGTGAAAATGGCGACCCGTCAGCACGCACGGACGCTTTCGCTTCGCTGATGCGCCAACAGCAGCAGCGCCTATCCGGGCATCACCGCCGACCCGGAGCTTCAGCGCAAGACAGGTCTGAGTGGCTGCGACAGCGAGCGCGCAAGGACCAGCGGGCACGTGTCACTTATCAACTCTCTCCGCTTTCCCGCTCGACGCTCGTTTCCCCCACTCGGACCCACCCGCTGGCCCGGAGCACACGAGCGCGGCCGGCTCAAGACGCGCCGAATGCGCGGCTGCGAATGATACTGCCACAGGCATCGCTTGCTTGCGGGGCCATCGCTCAACGGCAAGGCGCTGAAATCTGTCTATAGGGTGCTGGAATGCTGACTACTCTGTCTAGCGGCTTGCCGGCCTGCACCTATGTGTCCCGACCGACCCCTCTTGCCCCCGCAGCCTCCAAAGTCGCCAAATCGACACTGTGAATACCGAGTGTGTGCGCGGATCCCGAGAACGAGGAGAACAATGCGTGTGGAGGGGAGGAGAGTGTACGTTTGTCGTCCGCCCATAGCGCCTCTCGGACTGACTCTTTCTAGCGCTGGTAGTATTGGATATCATCGAGATGGAATGCAATTCCGCTTGTTTGTTCACGCCGTTCGACGCGTTTTCCTTCCCTGAGTGACAAGTCCCGTGAGTGCCAGTGTGACTCCACTTTTCCTCTCACCGCCAACCATACACAAGCAAGCTTGCTGACTCGCCCTCGGGCTGGCCTACAACATTCCTCGAACTTTTTTAATCGTGCGGCCGTATAGCCACGATACGTAAGCCTGGCGCTTGCTGCCTCAAGGCCGCTCAGAGTGGCCCCACAAGACCTCCACAGCCTTGTCATGACTAATGGCTTCTACAGACTTGCTTCCTCCCGTCATGCCAGTCCGACCAGTATTGGACATCCTTCCCCGCGAGCTCTGGGAGACGCTATTCGACCTCCTCTCAGAAGACCTGCTCTTGAAACTGGCCCGCGTGTGTCGGTTCTTCAATGCACGTTGCCTCGATAGATTTCTTTACGGGTCGCTCAGCTATATAGGCACAGCAACGCGGGTCTCTATCGACTCGTGCGGCCTTCTTGCCCTCCCGCTCTGCGTTCTCTGGCAAGAGTTCCCCATCGAAGTCCTCATCTGCGAAGAGCTCGACGCCTCCGACTTGCCCAGGCTGCTGTCATGTTTAGACAGCGTCATCCTCCGCTCGCCCAAACTGCACACCCTCTATCTTAACTTCAACACCAACCTACTCGCGGACTCTTCTCCTTATAACCCCCACAAGCTCATCCTGCCTTATGAAACCCGCGCACTCGTCCTTCCCCGGCTCTGTCAAACGCTTTCGCTCTTCGCCCATCGTAACGACAGCAACCATAGGCAGGATGCAGTCTTTGCGTTCACCGAGACAGCGATGTTCTCTTGCTCTGCGGGTGATTTGGCGGACTGGGAGCTCCACAAGTGGCGGTTTAATCATCACGATGATGCTCATCAGGCTCATCGTGGTTCGCGTCGTCGTGGGCCAAAAAAGGGCCAGCCCGAGGTCGAAGAGGGCAAAGAACCGCCCTGGAACGCGGTCACGAGCACGCGTTTGTTTGACGGTCGGACGGAGAATCTCCCTGTCCTCCGCAGTCTGCTTTCTGCCAACGCACGTCTCATCAAGTCATCGCATACCAAGGGTGGGGGCTGGAAGAGCAGCCTCGTGGTACTCAACCAAAGGAAGGATGAACCTCCCGATTACGATCCTGGGCGGTTTTTTGAGCTCTTCAATAACTTTGAGCTCTCCCGGAGCATGATACACATGGCGTCCGAAGAATGTCTCAAGGCTGTGATGAATCATGCCCGTATTCGCTGGGCCGAAACGCTGTCTCTCGATCCAAGTATTGGCCTTGGGGTGGGGCAATTGCGCCGCTTTCTCGCAAACCATCACCGCCTGAAGTGCATTCGAGTCAGACATGGTTACAGCAGGAGCCCCAAGCGCCAACAGCAGCCCCCGATCCTTGACGCGCCCCTCCGTCATCCTTCGCTAGAAAGGTTGAAGTTGCGGGGCATTCCGGCCTTCCCTGACATCCACTGCAGCTCGCTGATCAAAGGGCTGATCAATAGCCCAAACCTGGCTCTCGTCACCCTCTCCCTGTACAAGTCGGTCTCCAAAAAATGGATGGGCTCCCACACAGACAACATCATCAGCGCATTGAGTGGCATTGCGCGCCGACACCGGTGGCTCCCTTCCATCACACTCGAGCTCACCATCGATTGGTCATATGGGTTCTTCACCCGGATTTGTCGCTGGGAAGACGACCCCCGCGCACTCGACATTGCTGCAAAGCTACACAGTGTAGAGAGAATGCGCGTGGAGGTGAGCTCCGTCGGGGCCGGTCGCAGGCTGTTGCGGTGGTGTAGCCTTCTGCCGCGTCTCCAGTCCTTCGTGTTCAAGCTGGATGTGTACGAGCTCTGGGAAGGGCCGGAACATAAGCGAAGAGAGGCGAACGAGGCGTTCCGGGCCGAGGCAATGGCAGCCTTCCAGCCACGGGTGCGTGTGAGTGGCGTTTGGCTGGCCATCAAAGCCAACGCCAGCCCATCAGGCGTGCACGCCATTCTGTCGGCTTGGCACGCCAGACATTTTGGCGTTGGCTTGTATGGCTTTTGGGTCAAATACTGTAAATAAGTGTCATTTAACATCCTATCGCGGCTTTCAGGTCACCGGCGACTCACCGCTGGCAGCGAGCGGCCATGTCAGGGGTTTCGGCCTGGGGTTTCGGCCGGCCGTCTGTCCTCACGAAGACCTGCTGACTGTAGCAAGACTCTGCGGCGTGCACCGTGACCAGTAGTCAACGCCTGGACTAAAATCGACAGTCGCGTCGGTCAGGATGCAGGAAGCACACGACGGGCACAGCGACCACTGCACACTGGCACCAGCTTGCGTGCAACTCGACTGGAGTCCGGTCAACAGGCTCCAATGCGGCCGGCTGGCGCCACTCAGAGGTGGAGGGTCCCCGGTTATGGGTGTCACGGGTACGATGACCTGCCTGACGATGCGCCCTGGAGCGACGGAGCACCACCAAATGAACTCCGGAGGAGCTCCGCGGGCCGGGCCGGCGGCCGCCGAGTCCAACTGGGCTGGCCGGCCTTCCCCGATATTGCACAATACGGGGCGTAACTCTGCACATGACCCACGCGCGTTTCACCTCAGCACGCCACGAGCCTGGTATTAATATTCGCCACTTCCCGGCGCTCCGGGGGCGCCGGCCGGCGCGTCGGACCCAGAGCGTGAGTACTTGTGAGTCTCGCGCGTATTGTATACCTCGACTTCCGTGTATGACACAAGATGTCTCAGAATGGCTTCTGAGACGCCCTATGCCTTCACAGTGCATACGGTGAAGCATATGGTGGCCTCGCCGGTGGATGCCGGGAAGGCCGGAGCACACCGGTCGATGACACCGGAATCGTAGTAAGCAGCTATATAGGAAATCCCTACAGCCAGTGGGACGCACCGAGGAACACCGTGAACGGCGACGAACAACAGAGAGAACCCTTCGGGAGTGTCCCACGCCATCGCACGCCACGCCACCACCATCAGTGGCGTGCACGCCGGCGTTTGGCGGGCGCACGCCATTCGGCCACGCCACTATGCGAGCTCTGCGGGTGCTCACAATCTCGTATGAGACGAAGCGATTCTCGTTCTAGCTTGCCGCTCAGTTGGTGTCACTTGCTTTATCCGAAATTTCCCTCATTTGGCTGTCTAGATATGAGAGGACTCGGACTACGGTACTTAACGAAATTATTTCGAACTATCAGTGGACTATATGGTTATCTTAGGATTTTCAAGTTACAGTACTTTTACATGACTGACCTTTTCTTTGCACGACGTGATTAAAGATTTTTCCAGGGAATGAGATTCCCGGGCCGGGTATCAACCCAGTGTCTATCATCGTTGCACCCGGGGCGCTCTGCGTGACCAGTCCCGTGGAGTGTGACCAGTCCCGTGGAGTGTGACTCCACGCATCTGACTCGACTCCTTGTCTCTCTACCGCGATGACGACTTCACTTGCTCAGGCGCACCTCTCTGTCCTGCGCACCGCGCTGCAACAACCATGCCCACCGTGGACGTCTGGCATCATCGATGTCCGCCGTGAAGATTTGACGCTGTTCTATGGGGACAAACGGTGGGGCTTTCCTTCCCCTATTCGTCATTCATGGTTTTACTAGACTGGCGAAACTGAACTTCACAGACGCAACAGAGGAACAGCTGCAGGACCTGGCTGGTGCATGTCAACCAGCAACGTTCGGGCTGGGGACGGAGGACGTGCTTGACGAGGGGTACCGCAAGGCGGGGAAGCTCGACTGCAGTGACTTTGCTGCGGCGCTCGATATCGGTAGCCTGGAGATTCTGGATGCGGTTGTGCCGGACTTGTGGGAGGGTGCAGCCATAAGAGCGGAGTTGTACAAGCTGAATGTCTATGGTGAGTCGAGGCCATCCAAGTAGCTGGGGTTAAACGGTCCAAGGCCCTGGCTCGTTTTTCAAATCACACAAGGACACACCCCGCAGCGGAAATATGGTGGGCTCGCTCGTTCTTGTCCTCCCCACGCAGCACCAAGGCGGGCAACTCAGCCTCTCCCACGGCCCGCATTCCTCCGCATTCGACTCTGCGACACTCCTTGCTGGTAAACACAGCTCAATCGCATACGTCGCTCTCTTCAGCGATGTTACCCATGCGGTGGAACCCGTCGTCTCCGGCTTCCGGGTCACGCTCACATACAATCTGTTTGTTTCCGGGTCGAAATCCTTGCCCCCCAAGGCAGCCATCCGAGGCTGAAGTCGTCTGCCAGCGTGCATTGACAGCACTGCTTGCTGACGCTGCTTTCCTGCCTCGAGGCGGTCTCCTTGGTTTTGGGCTCGAGCACGAGTACCCCGTTCCACGCACTGTCTCGGATCCAAATACCCTTTCCCAAGTCCGTCGTGTGCTCAAAGGGGCCGATGCACGTATTGAGCGGGCGGCATCCCGCGCCGGGCTGAAGACAGAGCTTAAGCTGGCGTATACCACCAAAGGCGACGAGTACTACGACAGCGGCAAAGGCGTGCGGATTGCGCTGGACAGTGTTGTCGACCTCCGCGACATCGACTCTGCTGGGAGTGGGGAAATTGACGAAGTGATCAGGCGGGCAGGACAGGCGGTAGTGCGTACGACCGCAGGAGGGAAGCAGGCGTGGACAAAGCTGTACGAGGAGGAGCAGCTGGTGTCGGTGTGTTGGGTCACGGAGCCAGAAGAGGAGAAGAATAGGGCCGAGTCTGCATATATTGCCATGGGGAACGAGCCAGTGCTGGAGTATGCCTATGGGCGGGCAGTGCTTTTGGTAGAGATACCACGTGTGGAAGGGCGAGTGTAGATTAAATGAGGAGACCGAGTTATATCAATAATTGCGTTATAATCGTGTCATATGAGATGGATTTTTATCTCTCTCTGAACAGTTCTTTAAGTCGGAGAAATGACAGTGGAATTTTGTCCTACTTAGTCTCAGGCTAGCACTTGGAAGAAAGTGCTTAATGCCCATTGCGACATACTTGATATAGAATTATGTGCTTGAAGAGATTTTTAGTCTGCGCAGTAGCATCGGCCAAGCCTACAGGATACAGACACTAACTTATGAGCACATCACCCCAATCTTGAGCCTCCACATATTGCTTCTGGAAACTGGGTGGTCTAGCCCAGAAACACTGAGGAACACACAGAAACACAACAGAATCCTGCTATATTCTGGAACAACAATGGAGGACAGAGGTGAGTGACTGAAGAGGCAGTGCTAATGTGACGGAGGAATGTAGGTAAGGCTCCCAGGCTTACAGCTTCCACATACGCGGGTGGTGAGCGAGCCCCTGCTGGAAGAGCCCAGTGCCTTCTGAAAAGTCTATCGAGCAAGAAGTGAGTATTCATCAAAGCGGAAAGGAAGGAGGATCTTACGTCCAAGCTCCCCAACAGATGTGAAGACCTCTTCAATGGCCAGCGCAATATGTGGCGGAGTACCAGCGCTCTGGACCGCGGACAGTATCTGGTTGAAGACAACATTCTTGCCAGTCGCTGGAGAATGATCAGCCATCGAGACAGAACCACCTGGCGAAAACATCACCCTCTGGAAGCTGTCTCGTCTGGTCTTCAAAGCTAATAAGCTCGCCAAACGTCGCCCATGTCTGCTTGTCGGGAAAGACGGGGAGCTAGCTCCAGTGCCTTGCGGGGTCAGCACAAGGTACAACGAGAACGGCTGACGCACCACAAGCGAACCCAGACTCTCCCAAGCCCGCCAAACTCCACCGCCCAACGTCCTAGCCTTGGTGCCAAACGCCTTCCGCAGCCGTCAGCTTGCTGTCAAACGTGGTCAGCACGATGCAGAACGGCAGGTAGGTAGGACACACCACCCTCCGTCATTGCCCAATGCCAAGCTAGACGGCAATGCGCCAATGGGCAAGAACGGCAGCCCTGTGTGACGCACTTCTGCATTACGCGGCTCGGCAGCACCACCATGCATAGCGCGGGCGAAGAGCAAAGGCAGGCGGCCGTTCAGCTGCAAAACCAAGTCAGTTCGACACAACACAACGCTCAACACAACTCACATTGGCATTCGGCACGGTCTCCGCGACACTGCTTGCCGGCAAGAACAGTGCAATTGCAGACGTTGCTGGGGCATTCGGCGCTGACAGTGGACACGACTAGCCTGTAAACGACAGTGAGTAAGACCAGTAAACAGGAGAACCCGTCAGCACGCACGCCGACTCAACGCCTCAGCGCAAGACAGGCCGCGCAGGCTGCGACAGCAACGGCGGCGAGCGCGCAAGTGTAAGGGCAACCCCGGAGGCCTGAGATCAAGGTCCTAGCAGGGGAGGATCCAAAGAGTGAATAGAAGTAAGCAAATACAAGTGAGGCTGACCTAGCAGGGGAGGATCCAAAGAGAAGAAACTCTAAGGGTCCGCCTGCTAGGTAGCGGAACTATATACTGCGCTCTTGACGCGCCAAGGTTGATCGTTGCTCCGTGCAGTATGCCTGCGCCATGTCGCAGGCCAGGTCCCAGGGGGATCGCCAGGCGGGGGCGGCGATGCGCCTGACGGAGGCGGTGATGCGATCACCGGAGTCGGAGCCGGAGTCGGACCGGAATCGGAATCGTCTCCGAGGGGCCGAAAGGGAGGTTCCCCTGACATCACCCCCCCCCTTTGAATGCGGTGTCCCGATGCATAGACCGGAATGGAATCGAGTCGAAGGTTGCAGAGGCGATGTGCCGTGGTTTGCCAGGGTACTTACGATAGAACTCCGCGATTTTCTCCGGGGCGAAGACGCGGTCGAAGCGGACCCACTGGTCGTGCGACGCGTCGTAGCCTTTCCATCTGACGAAGTAATTCAGCCGTTTATACCTCACCCTTGCGTCCAGGATTTCCTCTACTTCCCACTCCGGGACTCCGTCCTCGAGGTCCGGAGGGGGCTGGTTGTAGCCAGGGCGTCCGTCGAAGGGGTCGTCTTGGGCGAGCTCGAGCCTGACGACGGGGAAGACCGGGTGGAGCTTCGAGTAGCGCGGAGGGAGGTCGAGCTTGTAGGCACCTTTGCTGATCTCCGCGACTATCTTGAATGGTCCGAGGCGGCGGTGGGAGAACTTCTCCGAGGGGCGAGTCGTCCTGATGTCAGAGGCATCCAGCCAAACACGGTCGCCAACCTTAAACTCCGGAGACGGAGTGCGTCTCCGGTCATAGTAGCGCTTGTACTCCTCTTTGGCCTTAGTGAGCGCGGCCTTGGCTTCGGCAACACCAGTGGCAATCCGGTCGCGGAACTCGTTCACGGACTCCATAGCGGAACGGACTCCGGGTTCGAAGCCCATGCGCGGGAGTCGTCCCGTGTCCGTCATGAAGGGGACTTGTTGCGTGGAGGAGTGAACGTGGTTGTTGTAGGCGAACTCCGCGGCCGGAATCAGCTCATCCCAGTCGTCCTGCTGATAGTTGGTAAAGATCCGCAGGTACTGCTCCAGCTCCTGGTTGACGCGCTCTGTTTGACCGTCTGTCTGCGGGTGGTACGCAGTGGACGTGGCAGGCTTGATGCCGATTAGACGCCAGAGTTCTCGGGTGAAGTCCGCGATGAACTGCGAGCCGCGGTCGGAGACGTACTTCTCCGGAGTCCCGTGATGGCGCCAGACATTCCGGTAGTAGAGGCGAGCCGCCCCTACTGCGTCGACCGTGGTGTGACACTCCGAGAAGTGGGCACGCTTCCCAAGGGTGTCGACGACGACCATGATCGCGTCGTACCCATGGGCCTCCGGAAGCTCGATGATGAAGTCGACGGAGACGGTATGCCAACGCTCTGGGGGCGTTTCCGTCGGGTGCAGCTCTCCGTGGGGCAGTCTCTGGAGTGCTTTGGTGCGACAGCACAAGTCACAGGTCGCGACGTACCGGCCAATATGGCGAGACATCTGAGGCCACCAGTAGTTCCGGGAGACCAACTCCAAGGTCTTGAAGCGACCCGCGTGTCCGGCAACTCGAGTGTCGTGGCAGAGCTCGATGATGCGTCTCCGGAGGTCCTTATCCTTAGGTACGACAATCTTCCCACGAAAGTGAAGAAGACCACCGGAGACAGCCCACTCGTCGGAGCGCGAGGAGCGGGGGCCTCGAGCTTGACCTTGGACCTTTAGGAGTTGCCGGGCCGCTAGTGCGACGGGCTCCTCCAGGTCAGGTTCACCGGAGAGGGCATCGCGGATGTCGCGAAGGAGTTCAGAACCAGGGCCGGAAACGGAAACGCCTTCGAGAGCGCGGACATGGAAGAGTTCGGGCCGCAGAAGGACGACGTCGGAGTTGTCGGAATCGATTCCGTGGTCTGGTCTCCGAGAGAGGGCGTCAGGTCGGCCCATGTCGCGGCCGGGGCTTGTGGTGCAGCGTGAAGTCGAACCGGGAGAGGTAGAGGGACCAGCGGGCCTGTCTCCGGTTGAGGTGCTGCGTCTTCCTGAAGTACTCCAGATTCTTATGGTCAGTCCAAATCTCGACGGGATGCGCGGCGCCCTCGAGGAAGTGTCTATACTCCTCGAGTGCGCGGATGATCGCGAGCATCTCCTTGTCGTGGATTTCGTAGTTGCGCTGGACATCATTTAAGCTTTTGGAATAGAATGCTACAGGGTGCCACTTCCCGTCCGGGGCGGATTGTGAAAGAACCGCCCCGTCGCATAATCAGAGCTGTCCGCCTCAAGTCGGAAAGGCCGTGCGTCGTCCGGAATCGCCAGGACCGGTTCGAGGTGACTGCGTCCTTGATCGCTTGGAACGCGGGAGGCCTCCGCGTCGCCCCAAGTCCACTGCTGGTCCTTCTTGGTGAGCACGAAGAGAGGGCGCGCGAGGGTCGAGAAGTCCCGAATGAACCTGCGGTAGAAATTAGCGAACCCAAGGAACTGCTGAATGTCCTTCTTGTTTTCCGGAGTCGGCCAAGCGGAGACGCCTGCGACTTTGACGGGGTCCATTTCGACGTGGTTGTGGGAGATGATGACTCCGAGGTACTCGATTGACGATTTTTCAAAGTCGCACTTCTCCGCTCGGAGGTACAACTTGTGCTCTCGGAGTCGCCGCAAGACCTCCTGAACGATCTGCCGGTGTTTCCGGAGGTCGGAATGGGCGATCAGGATGTCGTCAAGGTAGATCATGACGTCTCCGGAGAGGATGAGGTCCTGGAAAATGTCATTCATCATCGTTTGGAACGTCGCGGGAGAGTTTGTCAGGCCGAAATACATCACCAAGGGCTCGAACAGGCCTCGGTTAGTCCGGAAAGCCGCTTTCCACTCGTCACCTTCCTTGATCCGGACGTTGTTGAAGCCCCAACGGACGTCGAGTTTGGTGAAGTAACGAGCGCCTTTGAGCCGGTTGATGAGGTCGTTGATCAGCGGAAGGGCGTACCGGTTTTTGACAGTCATCGCATTGAGAGCACGGTAGTCCTGGACGAAGCGGAGTCCGCCGTCCTTCTTCTTGACGAAGAAGACCGGAGACGCCATCGGAGACTTGGAGGGGCGAATCCGGCCCGTCGAAAGCCCTTCCTCGATGAACGCGTCGAGCTCGCGTTGCTCGAGGGGCGAGATGGGGTACACCTTGCAGTTGGTGGGCTTAGCATCGGGGACGAGTTCAATGGCATGGTCCCAGGCTCTCCGCTCCGGTAGCGTGTCGAAGGACTCCTTGTTGAAGACGTCCCTGAAACTCCTTAGCCCAGTCCGGGATCTCGGAGGGCGCAGGGGCGGAGTTCCTGGCGAAGGCTTCGGCCAGGTGCTGTGAGACAGTACTGCCAGCGCGTATCTCCTCTGAGGGGCGGAACGAGGTGTAGAAGATGCGGTCACCATCTTCAAGCTGACCATCGTCTTCATCATCGTCGGAGTCCGGCATCAGATCAGGCAGGGCGGAGTCGTCGTAGCTCAGTCCGTTCAACGCGTTCTTCCTCGCGGCAAGTGGAGCAACCGCGGGGGCACCGTGTCATCTTGACCTCCTTGGTTTCCCAATTGATTTCCGGGTTATGCTTCCGCAGCCAGGAGTACCCCAGAATAAGGTCTTGTTTACCAAGATGAGTGACGGCGAAGTTGAACACGCTCGGAATGGCCTTTGTAGCGTAAGACCAAGTCCGCGATCTGGTTGATGGAGCCGGCGTCGTTCGGAGTGCCATCAACGTTAAAGACCGGAATCGGTTGCGCCAGGGTGCGGACCGGAATGCCATTCCGAGCGACATAGTTCGTGTCGATAAAGTCGGAGGTGGCACCACAGTCAACCAGGCCAGAGAGCAAGAGCTTAAGCGCGCTGGTAGTGGACTCTAGCTCCAACGGGAGGTGGAGGGAGTTCACCCCAGGGGAAGCAGCGACAGTGTACTGCTTGGGCAGTTTCTTTTCCCAGGCAGTGAGGCGGCGAAGGACGATGACCGGAGTCGCGGGCGAAGTCGGAGACGGAGTCGAAACGGGGCGGGGGGGAGGGTATGTCTTTCGTTTCAGGCTCGTTGTAGGGCAAAGGAATTGATTCGTCATACAAACAAGCGAAACGATTTACGGACGCGAACGAGGGCACACCAGTCACTCGTCGCGGGGACAAAATCCTCTCCGGCCATCGACTCCGCGACTGTTTCCGGCAGCGCAGCTGTGTCCGAGTAGCGGGCGATCAACTCCGCTAACATCTCGTCACCGAGTTGTTGGATCACCTCGTCGAGGATGTCCATTGAGCGGACGTCCGCGGGGAGGGGGCAATCCCGGGCGAGATGGTTTGGGTCGCCGCACCTGAAGCAGGCGCGACGAGGGGCACCCTGAGCCCTAGTGCGATCCAACTCCATGGGGACGGGAGCTGGAGGCGCCGGAGCGGGGGGCGCGGGCCACGGGTGGCACGACCGGAGCCACCGGGCGGAAAGGGGCCGGAGCCGGGATGCGGTTGACCGGAAACGGAGTCCGAATCAAACCGCCAGGCGTCTTGGGGGCGGCTGACTTGATCAGCTTGGCCCGGACCAGGGCCTCGTATTGACGGAAGGCCCGGGTGCGCCAGCTAAGGTAGTCCCGGAGGTCCGGGGGGTCGTTCGAGGACGTGATTCCGTTGTTGATCTGGGGGTCAAGTCCGTGGCGGAACTTGGTCACCTTGACCAACACGTCTTCAATCCAGCGAGGTCCATCAGGTCCTCGAGTCGTCGGTGTACTGGTAGACATCCTTTGTGCCCATGTGATAGGCGGAAGTCTCCAGTTTGGAGAGAGCATGATCTTGCTCATTCTCCTCGACGAACCGGAGTCGGAACTCGAAACGAACGAGCCCCAGGACGGAAACGGAAACGGGGCTTTGCTTCCGTGGTGCTCCGCCCATTGCTGAGCGGGTCCTTCTGCCATAAACGACATGGCATAGCGGACGGCCTTTTCCTCGCCGCCTCTCCGTTGACCACGAAGGCCTCAGGGGCAAGGCGGGCGTAGGTGCGGACCGCATAGAGAAACGCGCGGCCGCGTTTCCGATCGCCGTTGAAGGTGAACGGAGGGTTTGGTCGCAAGACCAATTTTGAGGCGAGGTTGATGTCGCCAAAGAGGGCCTCGAATCGCCCTGAACCGGAGTCGGAGTCGGAATCGACGTCTCCGGGAGTGGTGTTGTTTGGGGTCCGCCAGCAGTATTAGCGGCGGCAGCGGCAGCGGAAGCCTGGGTGGTGAGAAGAGTAAGGGCCTCAGTTAGGCGGTCGATTTTCGCCTCGAGTGCATCCAGCCGAGTGTCAGCGTCAGGAGTAGCTCCGGAAGGCATGACAGGTGCGAGGATGACAGGAGTGACAGAGGAGGAGGGGACAAGTGGTAGGGGGGGTGACGAGGGGCGGAACGGACTCGTATTCCGAGCCTGAGTCAGCGCCCGAACCTAGCAATCTTGTCCGGTTGATCCCGTAGAGAGTTTCTTCTGCTGTAAGGGCAACCCCGGAGGCCTGAGATCAAGGTCCTAGCAGGGGAGGATCCAAAGAGTGAATAGAAGTAAGCAAATACAAGTGAGGCTGACCTAGCAGGGGAGGATCCAAAGAGAAGAAACTCTAAGGGTCCGCCTGCTAGGTAGCGGAACTATATACTGCGCTCTTGACGCGCCAAGGTTGATCGTTGCTCCGTGCAGTATGCCTGCGCCATGTCGCAGGCCAGGTCCCAGGGGGATCGCCAGGCGGGGGCGGCGATGCGCCTGACGGAGGCGGTGATGCGATCACCGGAGTCGGAGCCGGAGTCGGACCGGAATCGGAATCGTCTCCGAGGGGCCGAAAGGGAGGTTCCCCTGACAGCAAGGTGAAGTGTGAGTAAGCAGCGACCGGCCGGGCGGGCCCGTGACCCGGCGGCACGTGTCGCTTATCCAACTCTCCCACCTCCACCTCCGTTCGCTTCCCCGCCCCGCCCGCTCGCTGCCCTGGGCCACATGACTGTCTCCCGCTTCGAAACGCGCCGACTTTGCTGCCGCAAACGGCCCCGCAACCGGCCGCGCTCGCTTGCCCACCTCAGGCTACCCCTACCTGGTACCTCTTAGGCTTAATCGAACCCACGGAACCCTGGGCCTAAGAGGTACCAAATCCATGGTATCACCCATGGGGGTGGTACTATCCACAAATTGTGGATGGTACCATGGGTGTCACACAACCCATGACCATGGTTCCATCCATACAGCCTTGGGTGCATCCATGGCCGTGTGGATGGTACCATGGTGCTTTGCCTGATTTGGGTGGCGGGGTGAATGGCTTGTAGCTCACTCAGAACTGGCTCAAAAAATAAGCGCTTTGGTGCAGCCGGTAGGTCTCCTCCTGGGCTCTTTGATCCAATCACCTAGTGACGGGGAAGTTGCTGGTTTGACTGGAGGATGGCTTTTGCATATTTTGGGAAAAATACCCTTGCAATAATTTTTGCCTTGGCTTTTGGGTTGTCTGCTTAGCATTAGAAAAATGAGATGTTTTTGCTCTTCAAAACAGGCCAAGTCTCATGAGATTTGCTGGGCAGACTATGGAGTTTTGAATATTTTTTTCATTTTTCTGGCTTTTGATTAGTTGGCAGTTCAGGCATGATAGATGGGCAGTGGGCAGCCTAAAGTACATGGAAAGTGATGTACAGTATGTGTGGAGTATGAACTACATGCCCCCCCACCCAGTTGGCCATGCTCCTACCCCTTGGACTTTGCAGGGTATTGGGCACTGGGAGCCGATCGGCCATCACTGATGGCATCAAGCCGACCGGCATGTTCGATTTGGATGCATCCATGGTGCCAGGCAGATGGGGCTATGGATGCATCCATCGCTAGGCTTGATACCATGCATGGATGCATCCATAGGTAGTTTTGAAATTATTTGTGGTACCATCCATCTCACATAGATGGTACCATAGTCATGGTTAATACCATATATGGATGCAACCACAGTCATATATGGATGCAACCACAGTCATATGTGGATGCAGCCATAGGCAACTTGGATCAAACTGTGGGTACATCCATATGGACATGGTTGCATCCACATATGGATGGTACCATAGCACATGGTTGCATCCATGATATGTTCCAAATTGGGACATGGATGTATCCATGGGACATGGTGGCATCCACACTTCCTGTATGGATACATCCATGGACCAGTGGTACTATCCAAGGCCCATATGGTCCTCTATGTCCCTGGTAATACCAAGTGACCTTGGTATGATCCGATACAATCAAGTTCTGTCAAAGAACATCAGTTAATATATTAGTTATAGCATAACAAAACAAATATAATATGCAAACATACTATATATGAAAGAAAATTAAAGTTCTTATAAGGGATTATTTCAAGATGACAAAATGTCACCAGGTCCTGCTATTACATCAAAGTTGGGTATTCCAAGTACTAGGATAACTTTTATTAAGTGACCTTGAGAGGTAGCTTTATTGTTATATCAGCACTAATGAGGTGTCATCTCACTAATTGGAGAACTCATAACCACAAGTACCTTAATAACAGTATTTCTATCTTTTGACAATGCAATGTCTATAAGGGCAACCCTGGAGGCCCGAAATCAGGGTCCTAGCAGGGGAGGACCCAAAGAGTGAATAGTGGTAGGCAAATACAAAGGAAGCTGACCTAGCAGGGAGGATCCAAAGAGAAGAAACCCTAAGGGTCTGTCTGCCTGCTAGGTAGCTGAACTATATACTACGCTCTTAACACACCAAGTGTGATCATTGCTCTGAGCAGTATGCCTGTGACATGTCATAAGGTCCCAGGGGAATCTCCAGGGAAGGGCAGTGATGTGCCTGATGGAGGCGGTGATGTGATCACTGGAGTCAGAATCAGATTGGAATCGGAATTGGCGGACCGAAGGGGAGGTTCCCCTAACAAGGTAATTATTATTCATACCAGGATTTCCACCTAAAAATAGGTGCTTATATAGGATTGATTCATAATAAACAGTGGACAAAAAAAAAACATATATTAAAATACTGGACAAAAAAGATGTAGATTTCAATGACTCATAAAAATAGCAATCAAACTCTAGGAAAGTAGACTTGATCTTTAAAAAATTGGGGAATACTTATATTAAGTTATCATATTGGACTCAACTTAAAGCTGATATGAGCTAACAATTTTTTAAATGGACTAAATATGCCACAAGATATAAGACCATATATATTAAAAATCAGAGACAGCACCAAAGTGTACCTGATATATCAGAAATCAGTGATAAAATGCAATTAAGTCATAATAATGTGATATTATGTTTTGACAACTAATTGGGTTCAAATAAGGTGCACTTATTGTCTGATTTCAGTTGTCTTGACTCTTTTGTCATAATGGATATTTATCATAGGTTTATTAACCATATGTAAGTTTGGCTATCATACCTAGTATTTTAATATCAATCTGTCAATAACTCACTCATAGATAGGGAGTTCTCACTAAAGTTAAAGTTGGAAGTACATACAGAGAGTTGCTTCTATTAGGACACATCTCACAGTTTACATCTCTCATACCATATCTTTCAGCTATGTAATCTCTAGTGATTCCCCTCTAGACCTATGAATACTATGACTCATGATATATGCAGTCTAGCTGTAATCTGCTAGTTGATTATAGATCAGAAGGGATCAAGTCCAGTTAACTCAGTATACACACACACCCACATACTTGAATTGATTTCTGGGATGAACTGGGGAATAGTAAAAGACAGATTGAGTGTGAAGTGGTTTATATGAATGATAAGGTTGATAGACTGAGTAACAGACCTTCAGAGGAGCTCTAAATTTCTAGTAGCACTCTCTCTCTCCTGTAATCGATTCAACACCTAAAATGTATTATAAAGGTAGCTGAATAGGGTGAAAGAGCAGTTTTAAGTGTGATTCCACTCTTGAACCTAGGAATCTCTCTTAGTACGATTATCAGTATTATCCATCTATTCAATAATAAGTTCACCATAGTAAAGGTAGCTGGGCAGAGGATGAAAGAGAGATCTTAGCTATTACAACTAGTTATTGTTTAATTTTAAGTAAAATGCAAGAGTTGAATATGGGAATCTCTTGTAGTACAGTGTTATCCTATCTAAGAATGAAGAATGGCTTTTGTAAGTTTTAGCAGTCTAAGTAGATATTAACTATTTGGGTATTCTTTATCTGGTAGCCAGTAGTGTTCTTGTCCTTGTAGTAGAGCTCAATCCTAGCTAGTAAGGTCATTAATCTATAGGGCTATGGTACATTCCACATTCATAGTTCTCAGATATCTGTAAAATACTGTGTCTTTTAGTATTCAAGCATGCTTGGCAGTGACTAAATTGAGATAATAGCGACAAATGATATAGCTGAATGGGATAAATGATGGCAAGCTGGTATGCCTCTTAAATGATAATCTCTTTCCTAGTATCATCCATCAGGGCTAGCTGAAGATCATATCTTACATTCTCAATTGAAAAATAGACATGCTAAAGCTTTACACCATTGTCATAAGCTGGATTCCAGCCTTCTACACAAATGGACCCAACTTGTCACCAGCCTTAGCCGGCTATCAAGTGATATTGATGGTGATCCAGGTTCAGTACAGGTTGACAAATCTGGCTTTTCAGCAGCCACAAATAGGAAATAAAGCACAAAATATATTGGATAGATAGAAATGCATGATTCTAAGAACAGAAGTAGTGAAGAAGAGGAGTAGAGGGAAGAGGGAAGAGGGAAGAGGGAAGAGGGAAGAGGGAAGAGGGAAGAGGGAAGAGGGAAGAGGGAAGAGGGAAGAGGGAAGAGGGAAGAGGGAAGAGGGTGACAGCGCGAGATAAGCGCGAGATAAGCGCTGTCATAAAAAAAGCTTATCAATCATCTGATTGACATCCAGTGCGGAATTTTCCAGGAGGTCCTCAGGCCTCTGGATCGTGCATCTGGCATTCTCATGGCCAACAGCTACTGCCAGGTGGGTGTCATGTAAGCCAGTGCCAGCTGGAAACAACAGCTGTGCATCAGCTACAGGCCCATTAGTGGTGTACTTAGTTTCATATATACTGCATATCTGACATTACCTACTGATTGATAAATTATTATAGAATTCACTCTTCTCCACATATTGAAAGCCTTCTGAGATGTAAGGTTACTTGGTATTACCAGGGACATAGAGGACCATATGGGCCTTGGATAGTACCACTGGTCCATGGATGTATCCATACAGGAAGTGTGGATGCCACCATGTCCCATGGATACATCCATGTCCCAATTTGGAACATATCATGGATGCAACCATGTGCTATGGTACCATCCATATGTGGATGCAACCATGTCCATATGGATGTACCCACAGTTTGATCCAAGTTGCCTATGGCTGCATCCACATATGACTGTGGTTGCATCCATATATGACTGTGGTTGCATCCATATATGGTATTAACCATGACTATGGTACCATCTATGTGAGATGGATGGTACCACAAATAATTTCAAAACTACCTATGGATGCATCCATGCATGGTATCAAGCCTAGCGATGGATGCATCCATAGCCCCATCTGCCTGGCACCATGGATGCATCCAAATCGAACATGCCGGTCGGCTTGATGCCATCAGTGATGGCCGATCGGCTCCCAGTGCCCAATACCCTGCAAAGTCCAAGGGGTAGGAGCATGGCCAACTGGGTGGGGGGCATGTAGTCCATACTCCACACATACTGTACATCACTTTCCATGTACTTTAGGCTGCCCACTGCCCATCTATCATGCCTGAACTGCCAACTAATCAAAAGCCAGAAAAATGAAAAAAATATTCAAAACTCCATAGTCTGCCCAGCAAATCTCATGAGACTTGGCCTGTTTTGAAGAGCAAAAACATCTCATTTTTCTAATGCTAAGCAGACAACCCAAAAGCCAAGGCAAAAATTATTGCAAGGGTATTTTTCCCAAAATATGCAAAAGCCATCCTCCAGTCAAACCAGCAACTTCCCCGTCACTAGGTGATTGGATCAAAGAGCCCAGGAGGAGACCTACCGGCTGCACCAAAGCGCTTATTTTTTGAGCCAGTTCTGAGTGAGCTACAAGCCATTCACCCCGCCACCCAAATCAGGCAAAGCACCATGGTACCATCCACACGGCCATGGATGCACCCAAGGCTGTATGGATGGAACCATGGTCATGGGTTGTGTGACACCCATGGTACCATCCACAATTTGTGGATAGTACCACCCCCATGGGTGATACCATGGATTTGGTACCTCTTAGGCCCAGGGTTCCGTGGGTTCGATTAAGCCTAAGAGGTACCAGGTAGGGGTAGCCTGAGGTGGCTTGCCGGGCCCGGGCTACCGCTCGTGGCGGCTCAAGAGTCAACGGCAAGGCACCGAAATCTGTCTAGGACTCTACAGGGGGCTAGAATGCTGACTGACGATGTTCCCCGTCATCGTCGCCTCTCAAAGTCGCCAAATCGACACTGTGCACAACGAGTGTGTCAGCGCTGATGCCAAGAACGAGGAGAACACGCACCGTTTTGGAATTGCGAGCGTAGAAATGCTGAAAACAGAGGTTAGCATGCATATGGAGGGGAGGAGAGTGTACGTTTGTCCGCCTATAGCGCTTCTCTTGCTAACTGGTGCTGTAGACGTTGTCGAGCGTGATGGCGCTGTGTACGGTCAGCAGGGGAGAATGGTGAGATTCTATATCTCACCCACTCCGTTTGCTGAATAGTGGTCCAGTTTTAACGCCTGGCTCAACAGCCGAGCAGGACTTGAAGACCATCCAGTCAACAACGATCAGGATTCAGGAGGGAAAATGTATGGGGAAGGGACGCACATGAACGAATGGGGTGGTGGATGAGGAAGCACAAACAAGCGGGCCCGGTTGGCTAGTAAGTACAAGTCAAGGGCTAAAACGAGTACTAACTTAGCCTGAAGGTCGGCGAATGATATCGGAGGCGATCCGGGACACGAAGACCTACTACAAAGTAAGCAGACGTGCTCGAATGAACTGGCTGGACCTAACTCGTCTTCTAGCTTGGGTTTGATGAAGGGACCGGGGACGATGCCGATGACGGTCGTATGGGGGAGAACCAACGCGGGAACGGTGCTGTAACAAGGTAAGCGTTCAACAGAACGCCGGCAAGCAAGTGAAGCTGACCTTGGAGCAAGAGCGCAGAAGGCGCGTGTCGAGCTTGAGCACTGTCGGCCAGTAAGTCAAACGCCAAAAACGACTACGACGTTACCTTGAAGGTTTCCCGTTTACGAATGCCATCGAATTCGAGTGGAGGACGAAGGCCGATGCAAGGTAAGCAAACACGTTCTGGATGAACAGATTAGACTTACCTTCTCTATCCTGGGGTCGGCAAATGACCAGGTGACAATCGTGACGGTGATGACGGTTGTATCAATGAGAAGCCTCACTGTGCTATAACGAGGTAAGCATCCAACACGACAGCGAGGATGTGAAGCTCACCTGTGAGCAAGAGCACGGAAGGCTCGAGCTTCAATCGTGACGGTGATGACAGTTGTATCAATGAGAAGCCTCACTGTGCTATAACGAGGTAAGCATCCAACACGACAGCGAGGATGTGAAGCTCACCTGTGAGCAAGAGCACGGAAGGCTCGAGGCTTGGAGGTTGCGGGTATGTGGTCGCCGGTCGGTCGGGGGTAGGAAAGGTCGTGGGAGAAGAACAACCCTGACGAGCTGTAAGCACAACGACTCGGATCTGCAAAAGAAATAACACACTGACCAATCCTGTAGGCAGTGTCGCCGACCTCCTGCCTCAGCAGCAGGGGCAGGGCCAACGACGGCGGCTCAGGGTCTGGGAGTGGAAGTGATCGCAGTGTCGCTTACGAACCACTCCCGCCTCCCATCTCCGCGCGCTTCCTTGACCCGTGCGTCCGCACAGCGCGGCCCCGGGTCACACAAGCGCGTCCCACGTCCAGACTCGCCGACTGCGTGGCCGCAAACGGCACCGCAACAGACAGCGCTTGCCAACCCAACGGCATGGCGGCGAATCTATCTACACTGGCCTGTAATGCTAACTACTCCTCCCAGCCGTTTGCCGACCTGCTCTGACGCCTGCCGAACTACTTTGCCCGCCCCCGACTTCTTCTAAAGCCGCCAAATCGACACTACAACCAAAATGCTGTCAGCGCCGGTCTCGCCAACGAGCAGAACACATACCGGTGGAGGCCATTCTACGAGTACTTGATATAATGGTCTGCCAGTAGTGTGTCCAAAGCAGAACTTGGATGCACGCCCGTCAGATCGTTGATAAGCCGCAGTCTGGGACAGACCAGGAAACGACTATTTTTGTCGATTTTGTTGCTCAGCGCACGTCTCAGAGTTGACATGAGTCCCGAATAGTCAACTAGGGAATAACCTGCACAAGAACCAGTCAAACTCCAGTCAAAATCTACCAAGTCGCTCTCAGTGATTCCAAAATCTTGACTAGGAAAAGTTCGCAGAGCCCGTTCTACGCTAGAATCTATCCAATTCTATGCAAAATACCCAAAGGGAGTGTATTCTAAAAAGGCATATTCGGTTTGGCGCTCAGTGGAGACTCGAGATCGACTTCTCCTAGATAAGGGACACCCCTATCTCTGTTGGCATCGACGACTGACATCATTGGAACGTGGTTTCGGATCATGCTGGAGGATCGAGAGTGCCAAGGGACGGTTAAACGGCGAAAACCTACTCAATTGATTGGGGCCTGGACCTGTGATCAACGGCGACTCTAAAACACTGTCGAGGAACAGATCATCTGAACATTGGAAATGCGCCAGGAGAGTTGGGACAACCACCGCTGAGGCCATATGCACAAGATACGAGTTATGGGTGTCAATCGAAAGCTGGGAAGCAGAGCTATCCACTTATCCTACTCAAGATCGAGGGATTCTTCACAAGACAAACTAGATGGTCCCAAACACGGAAGATTTACACAGGTCATTGACTCCAATACACGCGATACCAGTCATCTGGACCTGGATTTTCGACTCTGGGCCGTATGGCGAAACGATACCTATACAATTATGCACATGGACTACTTTTCTTACTCGAGATTTTCCCTGATTCTATCAATTTCTGTTTAGTATTTATATCTCTGTTTTGTATTTGGCAGGTTCACGGATTGCCCTGCTCTACTAGGTGCATCTGGGGATCTAGCTCGTCAATCTATCTTGCTAGCTCTTTCGAAATAGTATTATCGCGTCGGAAGGATTATTGGTTGAGGGTTTCGGTTGCTGAATACAAGAGTTCCGGTTGCTGTTTATTGGGTTTCGGTTGCTGGTCGAGAGTTTAAGGCAGTTAGTTCCTGACTCGAGACAACTCAGAGGGTTTAAGGCAGTTAGTCCTGATCCAACGAGTATAAACTCTCCGGGCATCGTATTGGCGCTTCTCTATTGCTGAGTTTCGTCGATAGTACGCTTTGGGGCACGACAAATCAACGTTTTTCGCAAGAAACTCGTATCTACCCTACAACCTTACACATCTGTGCCAAGGCTCTGTTCACAGGGGCCTGTACTCGCACAAGGAGTTGACGATTTTTGGGTTTTTGTGACTTTTCCTACTCAACATTATACATCTTTCTCTCTACGACAAGTGGAGTTTGGGTTGTTTTTGTTGGTTTGGTTAGTTAGAGAGCTCATTTGCTGTCCCCACTCCGCACTCATCATCGTTATGGAGTGTTGTGCCCGCCCGCCGTCCGCGGAGGTGTTTACGTCGGGTGTACTGGTAACTGAATCACTAGTACTCTTTCTTGTCATGGGTGCTCACATCTGGCAATACGGTCATCATTTCAAAACCTTCATTTTTTACCCAAAACTCACCCCACACGTGCAATTTTACTCGTGCAACTGGCCCGCGGGATCTTTCTCGACCCCGGAATTGCCGTGAGAAGATATGATATATCACGGTTTGCCACCACTGTTGCTATGGATGCAGATGCACATTGACTGCAGATGGACAGGAATGAGATGTGTCACCTAGATATGAGATGATACTTAATGCCCGCCCAGATCCTGTGTGCAATAGCTCTCCCGCCCACAGTTTGTGCCCCTCCGAGTCTGCACACATGGATTCCATTACCAATAAACTGGCAGGCATCTATATCAGTGGTAGGCTAGATTATTCTGACTCAGAGAGAGACTATCAATTGATAATCCCCTCAGGTGGGTCGGGAGGTGAAGGGGGCTATGGGAAAGATGCAGGGGGTAAAGGGGGGACAGGGGGAGGACCAGTTATATCTGGCAGTTTCAACACTTATTATCAAACAATGCCTCAGTATGTTCACTTTCTACAAACTGAACAGCTAATTCAACTTGGGCTGACAACTCCTCCAGGCCTAAGAGTCTGGTCTCTGCTCGTAAGCCTGTCCTTGCAAATTAATTTGGTGGTTAAGAGTTCAACAGAGCTATATCATGGATGCCCTCCCCCTTCCAAAAATTTTACTGGACGTGGAAAAATCTTGGCAAAACTTGAGAAGCACTTTGATAAAACAAGTCAACTGGAACAGAAGAGAGCGCTGCTGTATGGTCTGGGTGGAATAGGGAAAACACAGACTGCCCTCAAATTTATTGCTGATTCAGGTCCAAGGTCAGGGTCCTTAGTATTGAAGTTGACATTTATGGAGGCTGATTCATTGTACATTAGGTTCACTGAGCATTTCAAAATAGATGCAAGCAATGAAAGTACAATTGAAAAGGGATACATGGAAATTGCTAGAATAAAGAATCAAGAAATTTCAAGTATAGCTGCACATACATGGCTTATTGGGAACCTGCAGGAATGGCTTATCCTCTTGGATAATGCTGACAATGTAGAGCTCAACCTAGGAAAGCACTTGCCTCAATGCAACCATGGCAATATTCTCATCACATCACGTAATCCAGAGCTAGCAGTGCATACAGGACAAAGGGCTATTGAAATTGTCAATTTGCCTCTCAATGAGGCTGTTGATATTATTTGTGATATTGCTAACATCACTGATAGAATTATAGCTGAGAAATTAGCAAAGGTCAGAGGATAGTTATATAACTATATTATATATATATATATATATATATATTAATACATATTATAGGAACTGGACTGCTTTCCCTTAGCACTTGCATAAGCAGCTGCCTTTGTCTCACAGTCTTCCAAGTTGAGACAGAACCCATCCAAGTATCTTGATCTCTATAACAAAAACAAGAAAAAGTATTGGAATGAACAACCCAAGCAATTGGCATGGGACTATGATTCAACAGTATATACTACTTGGAAAGTCAGCTTTGATAATTTGCCTGCTGTTGCTCAAGAAATCCTGCAAGCATGCTCCTTGATGCACAATAGTCAAATCACTGAGGTTATTTTTGAAAATGCCTCCAAATACAAGTTAGATACAGAATCATCAGAGAACATCCCAAAACCATTTCTAGCCCAGGCAGTTAAGCTACTGTCACACTTTTTAGATGAAGATGAATAATGGGATGAGCTGTTATTTGAGAGCACAATGGCCTCTATAGAAAAATACTCACTGATTAGTCATCACAAAGATGGGTATTATATTCACCCTCTGGTCCATCAGTGGACAAGGTTAACCCTGTCATAGCCAGAGAGTACTCAAGATATGGTGATAAACCTTCTGGGGATGTCAGCTTCAGTTGCTTCAGAGCTTCAGGAATATTTAGCTTTAGCATTGCATTTACAGAAAGTGATATTGTTGCCAGAACAAACACCTCAGCTCTTTCACCCATTCTTTCAAGAAACATATATGGGGGCAGGATACTTTATAGATGGAAAGATATTTGGAGAGATGGTTTTACAAAGATTAGAGAAAAGCAGAGGCATGCAAGATCAAAGCACCATGGATGCTCAAAGAAATATGGTAGCAATATACTATTATCTTGGTCAATACTTGAATGCTCAAGAACTAGAAGAGGATATTCTCCAGCAGCGTGTTATAGCTCTGGGACCTGATCATACAGATACTATATGGGCCAAAAGCTATCTGGCACAGACATACAATCAAAGAGGACAATATGAAGAAGCCCACAAACTAGCAGAACAGGTTCTTCAACAATGTCTTAAAGTTCTGGGACTTGAACATATGGACACTATTAAGGCCAGAAGTCAGCTTGCAATAACATACAAACAGCTGCACAGATACACAGAAGCTCAGGTGCTGGAGGAACAGGTAGTTCAGCAGTGTGTCAGAGTTTTGGGACAAGAACATATAGATACGCTGGAGGCTAGAAGCAACCTTATAGTGACATACAAAAATATGGGTAAATATACAGAGGCACAAGAGCTTCAAGAACAACTTGCTCTCCAGTATCTGAAAACTCTTGGACCTGCACATGTAGATACTATATGGGCTGGTGGCCAACTTGCGACAACATATGCACTACTAGGAAAATATAAACAGGCTCAGGAGCTACAAAAACAGGCTCTTCAACAGCATGCAAGTCTTTTAGGAGATGAACACCCTAATACAATCACTATGAGAAACAACCTTGCAGCAGCATATAGTCAACAGGGTAAATATATACAAGCTTACCAGCTGCAAAGTGCGGTTCTTTACCAGCGTATTGGTGTTTTAGGGAATGAACATCCTGATACTATTCAGGCTAGATGGAATCTTGCAGAGCTATACTATAAAGTTGGCAGATATAAAAAGGCTCAACAATTAGAAGAACAGGCTTTTCAGCAGTTTTCCAGAATTTTGGGGCCTGAACATCCTAGTACTATTGCAGTACAAAGTAGGCTTGCAACAACATATTGCCAGCTCGGCAAATATACAGAGGCTCAAGAGCTAGATGAATATGTGTTTCAGCAGCATAGCAGAACTCTAGGGTCTGAGCATCCAGCTACTATTACAGCAAGAAGGCACCTTGCTATGACATACTATAAGATGGGCAAATATGCAGAGTTACATCAGTTGCAAGAGCAGGTTCTTGAGCAGGTTCTTGGTACTCTAGGTCCTGAACATTCTGACACAATCATTGCCAAGGATCAACTTGCAATGATTTATTACCAACTGGGAAAATACACTGATGCTGAACAGCTGCAAGTTCAGGTGTTTCAGCAGAATCAAAGAATTTTTGGCCGTGGACATGCAAGAGTCATTAATGACATGAAACATCTTGCAATGATTTATTCTCAGCTAGGCAAACACACAGAAGCTCAAGAACTCCTCCAGCAATTTGTCCATGAGGAGTAAAGCACGCTAGGGCTGAATAGAGATGAAATTATCTAAAAGCAACACTATGAATCTAGGAGGACTGCTTATTTGTGTATATGTCTATATTTGATAGTTGCTAGCATTTGCCTATATAGTAGTTCCTGTTTCTTGCTTCTTGCTTCTTGCTTCTTGTTTCTTGTTTCTTGTTTCTTGTTTCTTGTTTCTTGTTTCTTGTTTCTTGTTTCTTGTTTCTTGTTTCTTGTTTCTTGTTTCATATTGTTGAAAAACAGAGCTAGTATTTGATATAGAGTAGTACAGAATGTATAGTATTCATACTAATTTAAATACTGAGTCATTCCTGTACAAGAGTCATGTAAGAGTTAGTGGAATGTGCTGGATGATTCACAATGTGTATTGGTGATGTTGGGATGGCACTGAGGTTGCCATTACAATCTCTTGCGTTTTGCGCGTTTCAGTGCTCAGGACTGTATTTGAACAGCAAACCCAAAACGCAAGCCCAAATGTGCAAATAATAGTCCAAGAAGCAGGCACAGTGTGCTAGCCAAGCATCTCATAGACGTTTGAAGGGATGACACCAGGGGCAAAGCTAGCGGCAGATAGCATATGGCAGTTTGCTGGTAGTTTGCAAGGCAATTTTTTTGCTTTGTTAAAAACAAAGAAACCTTTGTCTTTGCCCAACTGCCGCTAGGTCTGCCATTAGCCAACTGACGCTAGCATTGCCCCTGGTGTGATGTATGGCAGACTGATAGTAGCGGCAGTCTCCCGGATTAGGAATACCTATCAATCCACTTTGATTGATCATGGCGGTTGTTAGTTACAAGCATGGAAATTGACTATGCCTGAAATGTCCTAACTCTATGAATTTTCTTGATTTTCAATGCACAACACACAATCACACTCACAACCACTATTATCGAAATAGTTGTACAAAAAGACCAAGTTTGTAGAGCTTTGCAGTGCTTTCTGATCATGCAATAGGCTGTCAAAACTGTAAGGGCAACCCTGGAGACTCCGACGAAAAGCCTAGCAGGGGAGGATCCAAAGAGAAGAAACTCTAAGGGTCCGCCTGCTAGGGCGCCAACTATATACTGGTCATCCATAACTGCCGACGTAGAGCACAGAAGGCCTGAGCGGGCGTCGCAGGCTCTGTCCCAAGGTGATCATTGGGAGGGTCTTGACGGATCGGTGATTGTGCGGGCGAAGGAGGCCGTGGACAATGGTCGGGGTAGGTCGGAGCGTCCGAGGGGGTGCCGGTCGGATGTGCCTCGGATGCACTCAGACGGTCCGAAGGAGGCCGAAGCAGGGGTTCCCCTGACAAAAACATCAGAACTAGTGTGGGAAGGTTACCATAGTACTGGTTTGACACCAGGGCTATGCTTGAGAATGCTTCTCAAGGCTGTATGTGTACTAGACCTAAATAGGATTTTGATTCTTAGGACCTTGCTTCTAATCATTAATCTGCTCTACTGCTTATTTTCTAAGTGTATTATTAGCAAAACATGTAGTCAGAGATAATTGATAATTGATGGATGTAGCATATGGTGTACAATTTTGTGTTATCAATTGATAATGTGTTTAGGGTTCAGTTCAGGTCATGTAATGACACCAAAATATCAAACAATACTCCAAGTCAGTTGATTGAGTCTTCTCTTAGAATAAGAGGATAACAAAAACAGTAAAGCTACTGTAAAAAGAAAATAGAAATGTTAATCTTGGTATAATCTCAGACTCAATGCTTTCTCCATATATCCTCAGAGTAAGGCCTCTGTTTAACCCCAGAGTCCAGGCTTCTCTGTATAAGCAAAGCTTGTGTTAACCTACAGAGTAAAGGGTTCTCCATATAACCTCGGATAAAGGCTTCTGTATACCACCTGTATGGCCTATATATCACTGTGGACTATCAGGTCCAGCCCAGTGGGTTAGACCTGACAAGCCATATGGAATTGTGCAACTTCCATAGAAATGAATAATCATTGTATAATGGAATGAATAATTCCAATACTTTAGTATCTGAGTACTTCATGTAAAGGCTTCTGAGTTGAGTATAGGGTATAAGTCAATTGTATACCACAAGTTATTCATTTATAAATTATATGTCATTAATAAATAAGCTTATGACTATACAAAACACAGCCATTTAACTTCAAGTCAGTTTATTACTAAACTCTATTGTTCCTGCATGCACAGTCAAATGCACAGTATTTACTATTCACAGTCATGCACAGTCAGTGCACTGTCATGCAGAGTTAATGCATAGTCAGAAACAATTATGGTGAGATATTCCAAGTCAGGTGTTAAAATGAATCACAAAGAGACTTATTGTTCTGAATTGCAGAGTCAATAACACTTTGATCACAGCACGTTCAATGCATTTCGGAACATTGATGTGATCAATGATGTGATCAAAGTGATACAAACAATAAATAAGCACTTTCCCCAAAAGGAAATATTTAAGTATATTAAGGCTCCAATATAAATAGATTCTATCACAGCAGTGTAACCTGAGATCAAGGTCCTGGTAGGGCAGGGGAGGATCCAAAGAGAAGAAACTCCAAGGGTCCGCCTGCTAGGTAGCTGACTATATATAATGCTTGCCTGTAGCTGCGGCTGTCAGGCACAGAAGGTCTGGGCAGCGTCACAGCCGTCGGGAGGGCATTGACAGATCAGTGTTTGTGTAGCGAGATGCAGGGCAGGACTGTAATCGAGACCGGAATTGGACCGGAATCAGAATCGTCTCTGAGGGGCGGAAAGGGAGGTTCCCCTGACAGGGGACCTGATCCTCCAGTGTTCAGTGTTTGAACATGTTTAAGCAAAAGCTACTGGAAGCTGATAACTCTGGACCTGAACACATGTTCAGCTTGGTTTGGTTCACACTGGTAGCAAGTGCGATAGCAGTTGGCTAAGGGGGGTCCAACGGGAGTTTGAAAGCAAATTTTTTTCCTTTGTTTGAAACAAAGAAATCTTTGTCTTTCTTTCCGCTCCTGTTGGGGCTCCCATTAGCAAACTGCCTTTGGGTTTGCACCCAGTGTCAGGTTCAAACCAGAAAGTTGAACTGGAAGCTGCCATCGCTACTCACATAGTTTTTTTAAAACAATTTTAAATATTTATGCTAGGCAGTTGTTTATCTATTCCTGCCCATGTTCATACTGGGGAATGTCAAACCCTGGGTTTAAGAAACCTGTTTCTTCACCTTTTAAAGCTTTTATTCTGGCCCTGGTTGATAAGATAAGACAAGGAGGAGATAAGATGGACAATAAGATATTGATTGGATCATCAGATATTGATGCTGACGTTGATTGACATCTTTATTGATTGGAAAAAAGAGTTGAAAAAGGTCAAGTGGATAGAAAATAAATCTATGGGGGAAAACAGCTGCCCAGATTGTGGCAAAAAGAGCTTGCCTGTAGGGTGGAAAATGAAACTTTTTTGGTCACAAGGAGCCTTTTTGTATTATAATATTGATTGCCGTTTTTTTGTGACAAGATTGCTATTCTATTTATTGGGTCTTTTTGATTCTTTCTTTCCAACAAATAAAGGTCTCCCTTTTTTGGCCAATTATTACCCTCATTAAAATTTCTAAAAATCCTCCAGTTTTCTTCTGAATCCTCAGGGTGAGTTGATCTCGCCGTCGCGTGCACGGCGAGACGGCACGGATGACGTGGGCGGGGTGGCGTCAGCGTCGGTGGCAGCCAGCTTGGCTGCGACAAGCACTGGCAGTTGTCGGACCGCACAAGATGGATGCGAGGCAAGGCCACTCATCCTGCTGGGTCCTGGCAACGCGCCGTTGCTCAGGCGAAGCCCGGTCGCCGGAACGCGCAGGCAGCACACGATTGCAGCTAAGCATGGGCCCGTCATGCGCAAAGGCCGGGCCGAGGGGATCGAGATCCGATCTACGGGTTATGCAATTTATAAGGCATACGTACACGTCAAGCCCCGTCTCTTGTCCTCATACCACCACCACCACCACCATGGCCACGCAGACGCTCCCCCCGCCAATGCCACACCCCATCCGCCCGCCGTCGTACAAGGAGCTCGCTCGCTGCCGACATCGACGGCCCCTTCGCGCGCCCCGTTCCAGCCCGCGCCCAAACCGACAAGGGGCGTCGTGTTGCCGGCACTCAAAGTCGTGCGTTGCGTAGGCTTAGCTCTTCTTGCTGTTCCCTGCTGACGACGACAGCCAACGCGGCCATTGCGGAGAGAAAACGGCCCTGGTGCGGTGCACGACCGCTTTCTCTGCTGCACCGCCGCCCGACAAGGAGTGGACCTCGCCCTCTGCATATTCTGCCATCCTCCGCGTCGAGCGTGACGTCTCGCCCTTCGCCAGTCATCCCGCAGCAGCAACTGCCGCTCCCGCAGTACGAGCCGCTCAACAGCGAACCCCTTCGCTTCAGCCACGCCACGCGCCCCGGCTTCGGGCCGCCAGGCCGCACGAAGAAGCAGGCGCTCTCGTGCTTCTTTTGTCGCGAGCGCAAGATCGCGTGTGGGCGGCCGGAGGACGGGAGTGTGGATGGTCGGTGCAAGTGCGTTTCTGTCTTTTGCCTTTACGCTCTGGCGCTGAAGCATGAACCAGTCAGTGCGCCAGACGCAAGATTGCGTGTACATACCCCACTGTTTCTCACCGGGGCCAGCATTCGCGCCTGAAGAGCGCCGCGCGGGGCAGACACCGCAGCCATAAAGGCGCCGGCCCGGAGGCCGAGTCGATGTCGGTCTCGTCGTCACCCGAGCGCACCGTGGGCGCGAGCCCGCTGTCGGCCTCTTCACGCGAGTCATATGCCGGTGTGCCTATGCTGCCCCTCCACGCGCAGAGCCGCTACGGCCACGGGATGTCGTTAGGGTGCAGGATTTAAGTGGTGTTTCAAACCGCGTTTCGAAACAGCTGTTTCAAACCACTGTTTTTAATTATTTCCAGAAAAAGTGCTGTTTCAAAACACATGACCCGTGGGAAAATTAGGCAATTCACTGGTTCTAGACAGACTTTGGCTCATGCTGTAGCAGCTATACTTACAGCTATACAGGTAACATCATTGTTACTCTCCATTTAATGTCACTGGAGGTCTTTTAAAGGCTCCAAGTGTTACCGTCACATCAGTGATAGGGTCACACCATATACAGACAACACAGAATATAACTTAGGATAGCAAGGGGTACCCTGAAAGCTTGAGAAATGGTGTAAAAGGACAAGTGAATACATATGCTAGCCCAAAAAATGATTCAAAAGGTCAAAAATTGCCATTTTAGGCGATTTTAATCAATCCCTGTTTGCAAACCGGTTTCTAAATCGGCTGGGAGTTCAAACCGGTTTTAATAACCGCCCATAATTCAATCCTGCACCCTAGATGTCGTGACCGCCGTGATGGGTGGACGATGGACGAGCGGCCTCCCGTTGGGAGGCGAATACTTTGCTATGAATTCCTTGCGCAAGCGGGACGGATCCGCAGGGCACGTTGATGGGCGGTCCGGGTTGTGCTGGTTGTTGGGATGCCTGCCTTATTGCGCAGGTGGGGAGGGACGGGCCGGTCCGAGTCGGCGCTGTTTGGGCGGTGGATGCAGGCGATGAAGGCCGTTACAGGAGGGGAAGATGAGCAGAAGACGGAGATCGCATGTAGGTCGTATTTTAGAGTTCGCGCAAATCAACGCAGGATAACGAATTTCACTGGCAGAGCTTCCGGCCCATCGTGCGAGTCGCGCGCAACCGCTTGATTGAAGACGCAGGTACTTGGTCCGGCTGGTGATCGCAACCGGGCCCACGCGAGGCGCTAGCGCGGGTGCTGGCGGGCCGCAATTTGGTCGGCGATCGCTGTGCTTGTGGGACGAAAACGCCGTTGTGGATCCGGTTTCAAAAGGCTTCAACGCGAGCGGGGACTGCCACAGACGCCGGGTGGTGTGGCGCGTCCGAGTCCCCCGACGGCGCTGCGGGAGGACAGACGGATGGGATCCCGGGTTGAGTTGGCAAGGAGCGATCGGGACAGCGGGGAGTTGAGGGTGTGGAAGGCAAGGTGGGCGGGAGTTGCCGGGGTATTCACCAGGTCGCGTGCGTGCGATGGATGAGGCGCGGACTCGGGGAAACGCCGTTGGGCAGGCTTGGCCAGGACGAGCATTGAGGGTTGGGCACAAGTTGGGCACCGTTTGAGAATCGGTATCGAATCTAAACTTGCTGTGTGATTTGGACTACGACTGACACTGACAGTTGCCAGTGGCCCGGGGACTGGCAGCCTGCGATGGACGGAGTTCGAAAGACGCCGTCTGGGGGGTACGTGTTCCGTGCTTCTGGCAGAGCCCAATCGGGCGCAGGAGTGCTTAATGCTATCAGCGCACTGTGCTATACTCATCAGATACTCGGCCCGGCTTCCCGATTTCTGAATGTGCGACTGGGAGGTGACCTCCCAGTCCCCGGAGGTCAGTTGGCCGACCCCGCCCGCGCCCGCGTCGGGCGTGTGCACGGTTGCGCAGGGGGATCCTCAGGCTGGGTATTTGCTTTCGGACTTCGCCGTCCCACGAGTCAAAAGCACACGAAAGCGTCCACACTGCTTTTCGGGGCTCCGGTTCTCCCTCTTCCATCGTGATTTCTGTTACTCAAATCAGGCACGGCGGGAATTGCAGGCCGACTGGGACTCACACCGTGACGCGTCATACCGATCTCATACAACGCAGCTGGCGCACCCACATGATCGCCGTGATAGTCGGATAGAGGCCACACCGTGCCACTATGGCTATGAATGGTCCCGTGGCCGCGGCGCCACGCCGCCATCCAGATTGGAGCTACGAATGATTCGTCCGCCCTTTGCGCCGGGCGGGCCCGGGAGGACAAGAGAATGATGGGGCAGTGAGCGAGCACAGCACGGACCCGCAATTGCTGCTGGACAGGACCGGAGCTTTCGGGGGCCGGGTGGCCGGACCTTGATCGGGCGGCGGGCCTGCCGCCTGTTTCTCACAGCAGCGAACGGCGATCATGATAGCGCGAGGACGAGGAAGCACGCGCACGGAACGGGGTTCGAATTTGCGACGTGCGAGGATTCGGACGCGGAGCTTAGGTGGCTGGGCCTACGTGGAGTGGGAGTGGGAAGGGAGTGCCAGTGGCCGGGAGGAGATCCAAAGTACAGGCCCGAGAAGGAATAGAAAAGGGAAGGCAGGCGTGGGAGTAGTCGGTGGATAGCGAACGGGATCTATCTGTCGAGGCGCGGGCTCGACGGGCGTGTGTGCCAGTGCGTGTTGGGTGTTTGAAGGTGGAGAGGAGCTTTGGTTGGGTGCTTGTGTCGCCACGGAGTCACGCGCCTGCTGGTGGGAAAGTGGGAGGGAGAGGAGCCCGCCAGTTGCAGATGTGTGTTGCCGGGCGGGCAAGAGATGACGGGGCGGTCTGATGCGAGGCAGTGCTGATGGGGCCAAGCCGCACAGCTTCCACCACATCGATTTTGTGTCCGCACCACCATCTCACCACTGGGCCTCTGCAGCCATGGACTCGCTAACGCACAACGGAACTATCTATATCAGTGGTATGTTGGACTCCTTGTCGCATTGCTCCACATCAGGATTCAGTTGTTGAATACAAGTCCGACTAGGTGGGTACGGAGGAGGTGGAGGAAATGGGCACAACATGGGCGGCGATGGGGGGGCTGGAGGAGGACCAGAGGTGTATAATAGTTTCAACAAGATCAACTACCATATCTCCATGCCTAGGTCTGTCTACTTCCCAATTTACAGATGTTGACTATATGCTGAATAACATTCATTGTAGCCTGGGTCTTGATGATGACATTGGTCAGTCCACTATATGTTTTATTTATTTAGCTAAAATTGGCTATGTAACAGGACCATATCATGGATGCCCTCCACCTTCAAACACTTTCACTGGCCGTGGAGACACTTTGACCCAAATGCAAGAGTTCTTTGGGGAAACAAGTCAGGGGGGTCAAAAGAGAGCATTGTTGTATGGGCTGGGTGGGATAGGAAAAACACAGACAGCACTCAAGTTTATTGCTGACTCAGGCCCAAGGTGAGCATATTCAGCATATGACAGAATTTATTAGACTGATACTCCCAGGTTTACTGATCAGTTCAAGATAGATGCAAGCAATGAAAAAACTATTGACATGGGGTATAGGGAAATTGCCCGGCTTAAATGCAAGGACATCTCAAGCATGGCAGCTCACACATGGCTCATTCACAATCCTGCTGAATGGCTCATCATGTTTGATAATGCTGATAATGTGAAACTCAACATTGGAGAATATTTGCCTCATTGCAATCATGGCAATATTTTGATTACATCACGCAATCCAGAGCTGCACATACATACCCAAAAAGCTGTATGCATATCCAATCTACACCAGCAGGAGGCAATTGATATAATTTGCAATATTGCTCATATCAATGACAGGGTAATAGCTGGAGAATTGGCAAAGGTGAGACCATGATGTGTAGTCTAGTATGTGCTGTTGACCGATGTGGCAGGAACTTGATTACTTTCCTTTAGCACTTGCACAAGCAGCTGCTTTTATTTCACAATCCCGCAAAACTAAAAGAAAACCCCTCAAAGTATCTTCATCTTTATAGGAGAAACAAGGAAAAATGCTGGAGGGAAAAACCCACTCAGATTGCATGGGACTATAGTGCCACTGTCTATACCACTTGGAAAGTTAGCTTTGATAGCTTGCCTCCTATTGCACAAGAAATTATGCAAGCATGCTCCTTGATGCACAATGGCCAGATTACCGAGACTCTTATTCGGTTCAGTTTCTAGACCAGGTCTATGTCTAGAATAGGTCTAGAACTGTGTAGACCGCTCGGCTGGTCCCTTCTGGAATAGATCTAAAGTCTAGAACAATTCTACTGGAAGTTCTATATATATGGCATGATTATTGTGCTTCAAAATGAATTTATAGAGCCCTCCTAGCATTATTCACTGGTTGTCATATTGACAGCTCATTATCTCCCCTTTTTATAAATATTGACCGTCCTCGGTCATCTGAAGCAACAATATTCTGACTACATTTTTCATCACTTCCAGCTACATTTTTCACTGGGTTTGTTGTATGCCATGCAAGAACATTTGAGTTCCAGTTCCTGATAGCGATGATTCACTATCTGTGTGCTTCTTCTCTCTAGATTCATAATTTTTCCCAACCATATGTCTATAATAGAGTCTGATATCCCTTGGACTTCTCTGTATATACCAAGCTTTGTAAAATTGTCCTGAATTTTCCTGAATTTTATCTAGAGTTTTCTTGAATTTTATCTCCCTTTTCTCACTTAAGTTCGAGTTTGTAGCATACTTGATCACGTTCCCCCGCTGGCTTATTACCCTTTTATTTCTATTTTCTCGCCTATCTGAGCCTTATCTGTGTGTTACCTCCTTATCTAAGCTCAATCGTTGCTGAATCGTCGTTATCTCGTTGGGGCTAAGCCAGAGATGGTCGTTATCGGCTTGCCTCGTGTAGTCTATCTAATCTCGTCGGCGATCTCGGTTTAATCCGACCGGATCGTCGGTCACCGGGCGGACTCGGTCCGTCCCCGATCAACGTTCTCACACTTGCTTCTTTGCTCTCGACCACCACCACACCGTCTTTGACGAGCTCTGCCCTACCCCACGAGCGCCGTGTGCTCGTCTTGGGTCTCTGGCGAAGGTCTTGCGCTTTCCTGGCGCCTTCGGGTCGCGTGTCTTGCTGGCCGGCCCGTTTGACTTGGGTGACGCGTCATCGCTCGACGCCCGTGATCTCGCGCGTGTCTCGTTGTTCTGAACGGCGCTTCGTCTTTCTATGGCCGTATCTATCGTATGGGAGCAGTTGGATGGTGGGATGGAAGGAATTGGGGACGGCCAACACCCGTTCTTCGCTGTTTGGTGTCGGTTGGAGGTGAGTCCTGTGGTTCCTGTCCCGGTGGCTCCACTTCTTGCCTGGCTGCGGCGGGTCTTGCATGTTGGTGCTCCTTGCAGCTCGGTGGCCTCGTTGCGGCCACGCGTCGCGCGTCATCGCTCGACGCGCGCGTTTCCTCGCGCTCTCCGCCGTTCTGGGCGGCTGTCTTTGATCGACTGGCGATACACGACTTGTCTGGGGTGTCGGGTGGCTGGCTGTGGAGCATTTGAGGTCCCGGAAAGCATGATGAGGGCGGAATGGGCCGCGCTCGCGGTCTTTCCTGATATGCTGGCTATTCAAAAGTGCATCTCAGTATGCCTGGAATGTACTAGAGTGGGAGTGGGAAGACTCAGAAGAACTGGGACACATGCCAGAATCATTGTTCCAGGCAAAGCAATTATTATCACATTTCTTAGACCAGCATGGGGAGTGGGATGAGCTGCTATTTGAAAGCACTATGGCAGCTATAGAAGCTTACTCTTTGATTACTCTTCGGGATGATGGATATTATATGCACCCATTGGTACATGAGTGGACCAAATTGACACTCTCACATCCGAAGAGACAACAGCAGATGGTAATACAGCTGTTAGGAATGTCGGCTATGATCCTAGTGGAACTTCATAATTGTATAGGTCTGGTTCAACATTTTCAGAAAGTTGTATGGACACCTGCACAAATACCAATCTCATTTCAATCAAAAGTTCACCAAATATTTAGATATACAGGGTACTTTACTGAGGCTCAAATGCTAGGAACAAACATTCTTCAGAAGTTAGAGAAAATTAAAGGGCATGAACATCCTGATACAATTGAAGCAAGGTGCTTGCTTACTGATACATATTACCATATGGGCAAGCATGTGGAGGCTCGAGAGTTAGGAGAGCAGGTTTGGCAGCAGTGTGCAAGGGTTATTGGCCTTGGCCATCCATATACCTTTCTGGTGGAGAGACTGCTTGCGCTAACATATGGCCACTTAGGTCTAGTCAGTGAGTCTATTAAGCTGTGGAACCAGATCATCCCATGCCGGGGAAGGACTCCAGGCCCTGATTATCTAAGCTCTGTGCCAACATATACAGAATCATATAGGATAGAGCATATCATAACAGAGACAAGGCAAATCTATCCCAGGGCTTATCAGAAGCTGCAAAGCCACCCTACACGCAGGGATGAGTAGGGTATACTATACCAATCCATTCAGTTCGCCAAAATGATGGCATCAATTTTCGATGATTTGTACCAGAAGTTTGGAAAAATCAAGAAAAATTAATGGCAGGGTCTTTGAAAAATGGGTGTGACCTGTGACACCCAAATTGGATGGATTATTACAGTATACTCCTTTCTCGCAGGAAATTTATAATTTAAACATTTCTTATTGCATGTAGACAACCATCTTTTGCCTATGATAGGCAGGGGCCAAGTATCTTGGATGTACCCACCGTGGCACGTGCTAATGTGATGCATGTGGAAGAGGAGCCCTTGCATTGGTAGGCCTGCCTCTACTTGAAGTGTTTACTGCTTAGGCGTCACAAAAGGTTTTGAGGCTGGTATCCCAGGTTGATATAGCTGGGTTAGGGAGTAGGTGTACCTGCATCATTCATTAATGGCACAGCGTGATCAGTATGTTAAGGGCCTAGGCCCACCTAAGCAGTTTACTTATGATGCAAACAAAATAGATATCAATTCCCCTTTTCGACCCATTTCCTATTTCTTACTATTGTTTCTACCCATGCCTACCCTCCCATCTTTTTCTTCTTCATGTCTTATTTATGCTTATTTAAAATAAACACTTAGGGAGGCTCACTTTTGATAATGATGAGTAAGACCCAGCCTGTCCTAGCGGTTTACAAATAAGGGTATATATGGTAACCCTACGGTGGTTTGCAAGGTGGCTAAACAGGCAGTCCCAACCTCTTTGTACTTTCCTTGTGTACTTTGCATACATCATGTCTTATGAAAGGGAAAAAAACATAACTCAATTTACTTAAGCTATTGTCTTTGACCCATTTGACATTTAAAAAAACATATGCTGGATTTCATTGTAAGATCATTGCTTCCAAAATTATAATATAATATAATAGAGAATCAAAAAGGGGTGGCCATGGAGTTGGTAACTGAGGACCACTAGATACCAGATGTGGTGAAGGCAGTAGAGGGAGAGCATTGGGTGTGGAGACACAGAGATGCGAGCGGAGACACAGCACTTAATGGGATCAAGTCACGGCATCAGGGTTTCCCCTGACACTCACCTCACTAAGCTTCAGAAAGCCCAAGACATTTGAACTGCAAGATCCCTATACTAATCACTTGGTAAGTCAAGCTTTGGAGACTTTGAAAGTTTGCATTGAGTTTGCATATAGTACTGGCTTGTTGTAGAGTGATGATGAGTTGATCGGAGGATTCCAAATCTGTTGAGAGACACTATGAATTCCATAGACACTTGCAATACAGGCCTGAAACCTCAACCACAGAAATCAAAACCCTTAACTATGGTATACTACAGGGACAAAAGCAAATAATTTTTGGTGATAACTGACCTTATATATAGACTGTGGATAATAGTTTGGTTGTGTGAGTCTACAAGGCTTGTAGTACAAGCTACCAGTACTAGTGTTGTAACATTTTTTTTCTGAGGCTGGGAGGAGCGCCGGCCGCTGACCCACCTGCGTCCCGATCAGGTCATGGGGTCGCTGGCCTCCTGGGAGTGCGTGGGTACTGCACCCGAGAGTCGAGACGGGTCCTGCACCGAGCGCGGCCCGGATCACGGAGATTGAGTGCGTGGACGGATGCGGGGGGCCGATATCAGTGATGGGTGATTTAGGTAAGGGCACTGCACTGCTGTTCGGTGATCGCTCAAGCCGCGTGGGTGCGAAGCGAGGGCTGCGCCGTGGTTCGCGGAGGCGGGCGAAGGGCCGCGACGCTCTCTCGATGCTAGAGGGAGACGCAGTAGGCAAGCGCGGGGGCGAGGCATAGCGTCCGGTACCACGCGAGCGTGCGCAAAGGCCAGGTTTGGCAGGGCAGAACCGGGGGTGCGGCCCGACGTGTGATACCCGTGCGCACGCGGAAGATTGGTTCGCCCGTGCAGCGTGGACGAATCGGCTGGCGCGGAATGACGCACAAGCACGCCCATATAAACTCGGCGTCCTCACGTCAACACGCCTTAGCCCTTCTCCATGTCCCCGTCTCCATCGCCCCCGCCCAAACCATCCGCCATCCGCCTGCCCTCCTACCAGGAGCTCGTTGCGGACTGCAGCCTCGACACACCGCTCCCCCGGCCCCGGGCCGGCCCGCCGGTGCAGCGCTACGCCACGCTCCCGCCACTCAGAGTCGTGAGTCCTCCCACGACCCACGGCTGACACCCACCCCCCCCGCCGCACAGCCCCCGCACCCGCTGAGCAAGGCGGACCTCGCGCGGTTCGGCAGCGCCGTGCCCATCCCCCCGCCCTCGCCGCAGTCGCCGTACGGCTATCGGCCGAGCCCCGTGTCGGTGTCGGCCCCGACGCCGACGAGCGCGTCCCCGCCCGCGACGGCGTTTCCCGGGCCGCCGCCGCCGCCGCCGATGGGCGCGCAGTACGAGCCCGAGCTGCGGTTCGCGTACGCCGCGCGTCCCGGACCCGGCGGCGCACGTGCAAAGAAGCAGGCACTTTCATGCTTCTTTTGTCGCGAACGCAAGATTGCGTGTGGGCGCCCGGACGACGGGACGATTGACGGGCGGTGCAAGTGCGTTTTACCCTCTCCTTTGGGATTGTTTTGCTGATTGAAACAGTCAGTGTGCTCGGAGGAACATTCCATGCACGTACCCGACCATCTCCCATCGCGGGCAGCACTCCCGTCTGAAGAGCGCGGCGCGCAAGGTCGAGCACGCGCACGCCCAGCAGCAGGCCGCGGCGGCCGGGCCGTACTCGCCGAACAGCGCCAGCGCCGGCTCGGACCGCGGCGACAGCGCGTCGCCCGGCGCGGACGCCGACGGCGTGCAGCTCGCGCACCCGCAGTACCGCGGCGGCGGCGGCGGCGCGTCGTGATCGCCGTGATGGGCGGCAGGCGTGGTCGAATGACCAAATCCAACTATGGCTATGAAGCTCGCGGCGCTGTCCGGGTTCCGGCCTCCGCGTCAACTTGTGCCTGCCGGGCAGCGCGGACGACGAGGGAGCTAGAAGCGCGCGCGGCGAGGACGGGCTTGGGCCCATTGGCAGTGATGGACCGTTCTGCGTCCGGGACGCCGGGCCGTGGCGTGTCTGTGTCCGGGCTGTTGCCCAAAGCAGCGAAGGAGTGGGAGTGGGAGTGGGAACGCTCGTGGCCAGGAGGAGATCCGAAGGGACGGAAGCAGAAGGCAGAGAAGGCCGGATGGGAAAGCAATACTTAGGGCGGTGAACCCAATCGAATCGAATCGAACGGTCGCTCGACGCCCGTAACGGGATCCATCTGTCAGCCTGTCGAGGCGCGGGCTCGACGGGCGTGTGCGTGTTCGGTGTTTTAGGAAGGGAAAGAAGGACGTTTTGTCTCCACGCGGACTCGGAGTCACGCGCGCGTGCTAGTGCTGGTGGGAAACTGGAAGTGCGGAACAGCGGGGAGGCTGCGATGGGCGTCCGGGGTTGGGTGCAGGTGCCCGGCGATGTCACACTCTCCGTTTCCAAGTGCCCGTGCTTCTGGACGCCTGGCCCGGGCTGTTGTCGCCTGCCAGTGGTCAAAGTCTGCTGCAACACCCCCCGTTTAAGGAGGGTGTTTCTCTGTGCCCATCGAGGTTAAGCGGGGACCGCGCCGATCGCGCCTCGCCCGCCGAGACACTGGCAGCGACGCGTGTAGCCCGGGCAAGCGCCGAGCGGGGGGTGCCAGTGACGTGCAAGGATTGGACGCGGATGAATCCAGTGGGCCTAGTAGTAGCCGCGTGGAGTGGGAGTGGCAGGCCAGGAGGGGATCTGAGCCGGGCAGAGAAGGCCGGGAAGTGGAGGGGGCAGTGGGGATGGAGAATAGCAAAGCAGCGCGTGGGAGTAAGTAGTTAGGGGCATAGCCAGTTAGAATCGCTGTCCGGAACGGGATCTATCTGTCGGTGTGTCGCGCGTCGCGGTGCCAGCTCGACTGGGGGTGTTCGAGGCACAGTAGTAAGTACTGTAGTGACTGGAGTCTAGTAGAAGGACACTGCGCAGACAAGCTGTACATGTCCAGCCCAAGAGAAGCATGGCCCGGGTGGCCACAGCACTGCCTGCTGCACTGGCCAGTATGTGCTGCGGCCGCTCGCCATTTGTGAGCACTGGACGAACGGCTGTTGCTGGTGACGTGGCAGCAGGAAACCATCATTGTGGCGATGCCCATGCGCATGCGACCATCAGACAGATATCAATCTGATGTGTATGTGGGGGTCAGATATACGAACACCACATCTCTTTCCGTCTCCCCGCCACCTATCGAGGACAACGATGAGCTCGCTGCACGACATAGCAGCCGCCCAGAGCACCCAGCTTCAAGTTATTCAAATGAGCGTCAGCGGTATGGCTTTCTGCTCCCATTGAAATACTAACCTGACTGTACATGTGTTTCGAAGGAGGGACCGGAGGGAATGGCGGGCCTGCAGGGGGGAGAGCAGGGAATGGGGGACCTGGACAGGGTCCAAGCTTCTCGATCAGCACAAACTCCGTATACATTGACAGGTGTGCATGTTGAGATCCCTCTTTCTATTATTCTAATGCACATTTTCCCAGTCACAGTCGCGACCACGGTCACTGTCACGGTCATAATCATGGTGACAGCCACGGTCATGCATATAGTAAGCTTAACTGCTCTGCTGGTGCATGAAATTGATCACATTCACAGTTATGAGCTCTCCTATGTATCAAGGATGTCCTCCTCCCTGTGACTTCTTCACTGGTAGAGAAGATATCTTGGATGAGCTTACAGAGCTATTTGGAGCGAGCAGCCATGATGATAGGAAAATTGTCCTTCTTCATGGTCTTGGAGGGATAGGAAAAACGGAGACAGCCCTCAAGTTCATTGAGATGGCCAAACACAGGTTGGTTATCCAGCTTTGAAATTTTCCAACCTACTTGACATTACAAAAGGTTCACAGACCAGTTCAAAATTGATGCAACAGATAGCAACACCCTCCAAACAGGCTATATGGATATTGCAAGAATCAAGAACCTGGATATTTCAGTGGCTAAAGCTCAAGCTTGGCTAGTTGGGAACACAGAGGAATGGCTGCTTCTTTTTGATAATGCAGATGATGTGAATATCAATCTTAGAGAATGGTTTCCACAATGCAATCATGGGAATATTCTGATCACATCACGTAATCCAGACATAAGCATCCATACAGCTGACAAGTCAATCAACATTACTGATTTCAGTCTATCTGAAGCTCTCAATTTGTTCTTCAATATTTCGAAGGTCAATGATATGGATGTAGCTGAACAAATTGTCAAAGTGAGCGACTTGTTATTATCACCCTGATTGTTCACTCAATCGATACCAATAAGGAGCTGCATCTTTTCCCTTTAGCTATTGTCCAAGCAGCAGCATATATTGGACAGTCTCGTCTTTTGAAAGCAAAGCCAATGGATTATCTAGAAATGTACAGGAAGAACAAAACCAAACACTGGAATGCAAGGCCAAAGCAAGTCCCCTGGAACTATAAGGAGACTGTCTACACAACATGGAAAATTAGCTTTGACAACCTTCCTATCCATGCACAAAAAGTGATGCAAGTGCTTTGCATGATGCATTATGACAGGATCAGTCCAACTATCTTTGCGTTAGCATCACAGTACAACTTGGATTTGCAGAATAATGATCAAAATGATCCAGAGAAGATTACTGCACAGCAGTTACAACCTGTATATGATTTCCTTGCTCCCTTCCTGGACAGTGATAGACACTGGGATGACTATCAATTTGAGGAGGTTATGCAAATGATTGAACAATATTCTTTGATATCAGCGCAGGGTGATAAGTACTCAATACATCCTTTGGTACACGAATGGACCAAGGAAACCATCAATGACATGTGCACACAGCAACAGCTGGTATTGAACCTGCTTGGAATGGCTGCTCACACTTGTTATCATAATGGACCAGAAAACCAATTTCTCTTAGCTATCCACTCCAGAGAGTTGAGCTCTTTAGTTCCACTTCCACTGGGCTTTCAGCAGGATCTTAGAGAAATATATGCAGCAGCAGGTCTGTGGAAGCATGCAGAGATACTGGCAGTAGAAGTGTTGCAGAAGTATCAGTGGTATGTTGGAGATGATGATATCAGGACTATTAATGCAAAAATGGCATTAAGTGAGATTTATGGGTATCTAGGATCATATTTTGAGGCCCAAGCTCTGGAAGGAGAAGTGCTAACTCAGTGTGCATATACTTTTGGCCCTGATCATCCAAAGACCATCCATGCAAAAATCCATCTGTCTATGACATATGTGGAGCTTGGAAATTATCATAAAGCTCAGTTACTAGATGTGGCTGTGATAGAAGATCTCACACGCTGCCTTGGTTCTAATAATCCTGATACACTTGCTGCCCAAGGACGCTTAGCTGCAAACTACATGAGGTTAGGCAGATATACTGATGCTCTGGTACTGGTGGAAGCAATCTTGGAGCAGTATATAAATCAACTTGGCCCTGACCATCCACAAACAATTCATACACAAGCTCACTTAGCTATGACTCATAGAGCTTTAGGTAATGATTTGGAGGCTCAAATCATTGAGAACATGGTGCTTGAAAAGCATTCACATTCACATCTTCCTGATTATCCACAAGATGATGAGTCTCAAGTTAGCTGGGCTGCAACCTATGAACATATAGGTGATTATGCTAAGGCTGAGGCACTTAGAGAAGCAATACACCAGCGGCAGACAAATCTACTTGGTCCTGATCATCCACTCACAATTGCTACACAAGCCAGAGTTGCTGAAACCTATAAAAGCTTGGGTAAGTATGTTGAGGCTCAGGCATTATATGAGACTATACTGAAGCAGCAAAAATACTCACTTGGGCCACAGCATATAGATACTATTACAGCACAGGCTGATCTAGCTGAGATATATACTATACTTGGCAAGTATCATGAGGCTCAGATGCTGGAGGAAGAAGTGTTAAAGCTCCGCATGAATCTCCTTGGGCCTGATCATCTTGATACTCTTGCTATACAAAAGAAATTGACCTTGCAATATCTTCAAACTGGCAATTATCATGATGCTTTAGTATTAGCAAAGACAGTATTGGAGCAATATACACGTCTGCTTGGCTCTGAGAATCCAGAAACTATTCTTGCACAAGCTACCTTGGCTTTAGTCTATATCGAGCTAGGCCAGTATGCTGAGGCTGAGGTGCTAGAAAGGGAAGTGGTAAAACATCGCTTGCATATGCTTGGTCCCAATCATCGACATACTATCCATGGACAGGCACACCTTGCTAAAACCTATAAGGCTCAACACAAGTTTACTGAGGCACAGATGGTGGAGAAAGCAATACTAGAAGGATGCACCTTCCTGTTTGGTCCTGGACATCATGATACTATTAGGATCAGAGCTGATTTAGCTGAAACATATAGGCATCTAGGAAATCATGATGAGGCTGATATGCAAGAAGCAGAGGTGCTAGCATGGCAGTCAGGACAATTTAACTCTGAGGATCTATCTACCTATTCTTAACTACAAGGCAGTTTCCTTGTAGCAGAAGAAAAATAGATGTCAATATACTATCTATCCCCTTTCACACTTATTTTGTTTTTCTTTACCTACCCCCCTCTCTTATTTATACTGATATATGATCTATATTCACTCTGACCCTCTGAGTTCACCTTATACCTTAGTTGTGAACACTTTACTAACATCTGAGAAGAGTGTGTGAAACTCTGATGGAATAATTATCACACATTACTGTCCTACTTTGAGCAAGGGTCTGCTAAAGCAGAGGACACCCTGATAACACAAACCACCCCACTTCAAATGCTTATTTGTCCATGCCAACAAGTAAGTAATATGATATCTAGGCTTCTGGTCATTATTTGGAATCAATTCTGTCAAGAGCAACAAAAGAAGATAAGATCCAACTTCCCCACTTTGATTGCTGTCTGGGGGAAGTCACGGTCGGAGAGAAAATAACTAATTTTTAAGCATCTTCTATTTTTGCTTTGTGGTCTTCCTTTCTCTTTTTTTGCATTATATAGAGGAAAGGTTGAGACAGAATTTCGATAGGCATGATTATTCCGGATGACCTCTTATGAGCTGAAACAGCGGCATCAGCACCTCTCACCAATCACGGCATCCAAAACAGGTCATGTGGCGTTGGAGTCCTGGGAGGGAATACATTAATGGGATGGGCAGCTGGCATATCGGGTGCAGTGCCTGTCCCACTCCCAAGACGCCGTGTGTCTGCGGTCCGGATCAAGGAGAATGAGTGGGACTGCATGGGAAAACGAATGGGGCAGGGCGATGAGCCGTAGTGGTAATATTTAGCCTAAAAAGCTCTAGGAATAGCTAGAATAGCGCTAGCCTAGAAATCTAGGTATTCCTAGTCCTCATATTCTAGCAGTGTAATTACTATAATATTATTCTTTATTTATGCATTTTCTGCCTTTATATTGCCTTAATTTTGATGGCATTGTGGTCCTTGATATATATTATTGATGTGGAACAATTTTTGATGGCCATCAGTAGTTTTGATCACTGTGTCAAGCTATATCATTTTAGTCCCAATTAGGATAATCCTGGACACAGGCCTTCCCCACTATATACCGGGTCATCGGCCTGAAGAAAAGGAGTTAGCATTACTATATATAGTATTTTTAGCATCATATCTATCAATTTGATGTATTAATAACCCATTTCTAAAGTCTTTTTTTGACTGGGAAAAGTCTTCCTAGAGTTTTAGGCTATTGCTATTCTAGCTATTCCTAGAGCCCAGGCTAAATCTTACACCTACGGGTGGGGCGATATCAGTGATGGGATAACCCTGTGTGGGGGATTTAGGTAAGGACACAGCAGTTCGGGGATCACTTAAGCGTGGGGGCCATGGTTTTGCGGAGGGGCTAGCAGTATGCTAAACGGGAGACACGGTGGGTGGGGCGAACACAGGGGCAAAAGGAAGATGAAGCCAGACAAGCGTCCGGCATCAGCACGAGAACCATGTTTGGGAGGAGGGCTCCGGGGGTGCGGCCCGACATGTGATACCCATGCCACGCCCGCCGTCTGGGAAATCTGTTGTTGTTCCACTTCTGTAGTGTGGACGAATCGGATGGCGGATGACGTACAAGCACGCCCATATAAAATCGGGCTTGTTATATCCCATGCATCTTCGGACACTCCAAAATTATCCTTGGAGCACCACAGGGTTTTTACGCGATGAAGGTATCTGAGCGTTTCCCTTCAAACATTTAATCTGCACGCAGACTCTCTCGGACCTGTTCGGACCCTCCGACCATCAACTCGGATCTTTACCCATTTGGACTTGCGTTTGTTTACTTATATCCTTTATGCGTTCGCCTTGTTTCCTTTGCCTCATGTATGTCTTCTCGTTCCCCTTACTTACTATGCCTTTGTACTTATCCCGCAGGGAGATCCTGCGGACCTCATCGGATCTCTCTGCGAGGTCATATGCCTTATGCCTACCACTTAGTATAAATACTTGTACTCTACACTCCTGTACTTCAGTTTCGTTATTAACGTTTCTTGCCTCGCTCTCCACTCTCGTCGGACTCCTCCCTGTGTTCTAAGCCTTATTGCCTTTGGCTTCTCTGAACGTATCCGCAGGAGTTCACATATTTGTTTAGACTTGCTTTCGGCCTGCAAGACGTGTGGTCGCTCACTCTGATATAGTGTTGTGATAGCCACTCGGTTCTGCCTCGGACTTTCTGTTACTTCCTTTCGGTTCTTGCACGGCACTTAACAGGGCTAGATACTGGTGTTGTTAATAGCCAAAAGAAGAAAAAATAAATTCCTAGAACGAAAAGAGAAAAAAGAGAAAAAAGAGAGCTTACCTAGGGATTGCATATGTCTGAGCATAAGCCTGACGGACATAGCCAAAGTCTTGGAGTAGTGGCCACGCTGCTTACCGGATGTTCTGGTTGTCCCCGTCTCTATCGCCCCTACCCAAACCATTCACTATCTACTATAAAATTTGATTGCCACGATTTTCCTTAACCCTAGACAAGAACTTCCTAATTAGGACATAATTTGAATTCGTATTTTCCGCCGGCAGCCTGCTGTCGGACTAGCAAGCATATTCATTGCATGGAAGCTGCAGCCCCAGCTTTTAGCCTGGTCATTTTGTTGTGCTGGTCCATACACACTGTAACTGACAAAAAAGAAAATTTGTTCAATCAGCTGGATGTGACATGTGACTGATGATGAAACAATTCAAATACTACAGTAGGGAGTGCATTGAAATATATCAGGACTGTGTAGTTGCCTACATATTCCATAGCCCTTCCTATCCATTATTCATTGTTATTCACCTTATATATATTTTGACTCGACTTGCCAGAAATTTGCCGCAAAGTCCAGAATTTTATTCTCCCTGCTTGTTACCACTTGCGATGTGCTGCCAGCGCTAGCACTGCCACTCTGTCAGTGGGGGTGTGAGCTGAAAAGCGGGTGAATGTGTGGTACCCTTTTGGTCAAGTACACCGGGGGACAAGCTGCAGAATAGTATTGGGGTGTGTCTAGAGCCGGTATTAGGATGTAGATTATTAGGTACAGCCTGAGGCCTTGATATTTATGCAGGCATTAGCAGGGGTCCCTTGTACAAGCTGGGTGAGGAGCGTCGGACCGCGAACCGGCGGCATCCGCATCAACGGCGGCCGGCCGGGACCCACCTCGCGCCGATCCCGGTCCCGGACCCCGACGTCCCGATCAGGTCATGTGGCTCGAAGTCCTGGGCCGGGAAATCCACCCGAGACCACATTGAGCGCAGACGGAGTGACTGCGTGGGACAGATGGCGATACCAGTGATGGAATGGGCTGCGTGGGTGATTTAGGTAAGGACACTGCTGTTCGGGGATCGCTCGACCGCGTGAGGAGGGCCGTGGTTCGCGGAGGCGGGCGAAAGCCTCTGGGGCGTTAGCTCGATGCTAGAGGGAGACGCAGTAGGCAAGCGCGGGGGCGAGGGAAGCTTGAGGCATGCACAGCGTCCGGCATCAGCGCGAGAGCCGCGTCTGGCAAGGGAGGCAAGGGGGGCGCAAGATGCCTATCACGGCTATGGGGCAGGGGGGGGGGGGTCCAGAGCCTAGAAAAAAAACTTTTGTGTTTGGTGTAGGGATGCTTCAAGAGGTACTTAGGAGGCCTTAGGAGGCCTTTCATATGTAGATCTTCCATGTTAAATGCCATTTTATACCTTTGAATGCAGTGAAACCCAGTTTTTTTTGGTGAAGTGACTAAACTTGTCACAGTCTTTGATAGCATCAACATATCATCATGATGCAAGAAGCAATACAACTTTATATGAAAGTTCATTTAAAGGCATAGGAACATTATAATAGCCTAGTTACAATTTAATTTAATCACATTTTCCATTTTCAAGACCTCTATCGATCATTTTGATGCGATTTTGATCGCATCAGTCACGTTTTCGTGGGAGATCATTACTATATAAGGCAGGAGGGGGGGGGGGGTCCAGTGGGCGCAAAAAAAAACTTTCAGCCCTATGTATGTAATTTCCACCTTGCGCCCCCCTTGAAGGGAGGACCGGGGTACGGCCCGACGTGTGATACCCGGCGTCACCCGGGGAATCTGTTCGCCCGTGCAGCGTGGACGAATCGGGTGGCGGGAGATGACGCACGAGCACGCCCATATAAACTCGGCGTCCTCACGTCAACGCCTCGTTCCTTTCTCCATGTCCCCGTCCCCGCCCCAATCCCCGCTTTCGCCCCCCAAACCGTCGTCTATACGCCTGCCATCCTACCAGGAACTCGTCGCCATGGCGGACTGCGCCACCGACGTGCCCCTCCCGCGCCCCCGGCCCGGCCTGCCGGCGCAGCACTACGCCACGCTCCCGCCGCTCCGAGTCGTGAGTCACCCCGCGGCCCGCGCACCGCGGCTGACAGCCACCAGCCCTCGCGGCCGTTAAGCAAGGCCGACCTCGCGCGGTACTGCGCCACCGCGCCCACGCTGCCCATCCCGCCACCACCGTCGCCGTACGCCGGAGCATCGGGCTATCGGACGAGCGGGTCCCCGCCCGCGTCGGCGTATCCCGGCCCGCAGCCGCCGTACGAGCCCGAGCTGCGGTTCGCGTACGCCGCGCGCCCCGGCGGCAGCGCACGTGCAAAGAAGCAGGCGCTCTCGTGCTTCTTTTGTCGGGAGCGCAAGATCGCGTGTGGGCGCCCGGACGACGGGACGATTGACGGGCGGTGCAAGTGCGTCTGCCTTCTCCTCTTCTTGTTTGGTATTGTTTGGCTAATGAAAGCAGTCAGTGCGCAAGACGGAACATCCCGTGCACGTACCCGACGATCTCCCATCGCGGGCAGCACTCCCGTCTGAAGAGCGCGGCGCGCAAGGTCGAGCACGCGCACGCCCAACAACAACAAGCGGCGGCCGGGCCGTACTCGCCGAACAGCGCCAGCTCGGACCGGGCCGACAGCGCGTCGCCCGGCGCCGAAGCTGACGGCGTGCAGCTCGCGCACCCGCAGTATCGAGGAGCGTCCTGATCGCCGTGATGGGCAGCATACGTACCTGCGGTCGAGGCACCGCGCCATCCAACTGTGGCTATGAATTTTCGAGGCCGGAGCTACTTTCGCCTGTGGCTCTTGGGGCCTGTCCGCGACGGGGGAGCGAGCGCGATGTGCACGGGCCCGCGTCCAGCGCTGGACTCTTTGCTCGGTTAGCGGACCGAGGCCGGATCAACTTGAAGGAGAACATGGATATGGCGACGAGGGAGCAAGCGCGACGAGCACGGGCCCGCTTCGCGCGGTCCGGGCGGCCGGGCCGTGTCCGTGGCCGGTCAGGGCCTGTTGCCTGTCTCCCAAAGCAGCGAACCGAAGACGAGGAAGCCCGATTTGCGACGTGCGAAGATGCATAAGGAGGTGTGGTGGCTGGGCCTGGGCTAGGCCAGCGTGGAGTGGGACTGGGAATCGCACGACGGGAGGAGATCCGAAGGAACGAGAAGCAGAAGGTAGAGCGGCGTGGAGTGAGAGTGGCCAGCCAGGAGGAGATCCGAACGCCAGAGAAGGGATAATAGGCAAACGCGGAGTAGTTATCGCTATACCCAATCAGAACAACATCTTCGACGCCCGGAACGGGATCTATCTGTCAGTCTCCGTGTCGAGGCGCGGGCTCGACGGGCGTGTGTATGTTCGGTGTTTTAGGAAGGTAAAGAAGCATCTTTTTCCGGCACTTGTGTCCGCCCGGAATCACGCGCGCGACGTGCGTGCGGGTGGGAACGCAGGAAGGAACGCGGAACAGCGGGGAGCGTTTCGAAAGCCTGGGGACATCCGCACTGGAGCGCACAGGCGATTGCGCACGTGTTCAGGTGGGTGGGCTGTCCGTGCCGTAGACGCCCATCAGCACGACCGCAACCGTGACTGGTCTCCGCCCGGGGAAGCAGGTTCTCCCGTCTTTCGCTGGGAATGCCAGTGGCCCTATCGTTGCGCGTGCTATCAGATATCGGGTTTCACCATTGTCCCAGCGCACGCGCCAGACGTTTCGGGCAACTTGAAAAGAGGTTGCGCCGCGCCGTCGACACTAGAGGACGCCATCGCGCTAGAGCCTCCATTAGACGTTAACGCGCAACGCATGCGCTCATGCAAAGGATTGCATGGGAGGTCACTGGACATGCCTGGCCCCGCACGGCTGCTTCATTAATGCTAGCCAAAACTGGCTGCTCATCGCCGGCCGAAGCCTCATCAGGAAAATTCAATCAGCCTGGACGCCCTGGCAACAAGGTGCCCAGGGCACTCCCAGACCTGACAGACCGCCAGAATCACCCTGTCTCCATTATTGACATAGCTATCTCCAGAATTCATTCTAGGGCCAGAATCTTGCCAGAGTTAGTCCAGGACAGTCCCCAGTCTCTTCCAACTGCGACCAAAAACACTGCAATTAGGAAACAAAATTGTTATATTGCCATATACATATACATATTCTGTTGTACTATAACTAGAGATCCTACGAGAACACTGGCATCCATCGCTCCCCACGCTTGGTCGCTTGGCGACCACCCCCGGTGCTATCAGGGGGCATGGTGGCCTGTCCACGACATGGACAAAAGGATGGTAGGGGACAGAGGTGGGGTGACAGAGGCCGGGCACAGGGACAGGATGGGGCCCGGAAAGCGAGGCCAATGTCCTTGGATATGTCAGCATGAGCAGAGGTAAGAGCAGAGCGAACATACACAGCATCCTCAACGAGGCGCACCAGGCAGACGCAGCCACAGCCTACGATAAGCGGGGATGCCCAGCGGGCTGCTCATGAAGCTGACACCGGATCTGCCTACACGGAGCGGAACACCAGCATTAGTGTCTTCCTGTGGGAAGAGAACGGTCACTCACTTTGCATTATCCACATCGCTCGGGTCGTTCTTCACCGTGTCGTCAGTAAGTTCGTGCCCGTGCGGTCTGCCAGCGGCCACACTTCCGCCAAGGCAGGGAGTCGTGTGTTGCTGCGGTGGGAGTTAGAATAGGAACGGGGATGATGAGGGACTTATGCAGGAGGCGCAAGTTTGGCGCAAGTGGAGGGGGGAATGTGGGAGGAACATGGGGGGAGGAAAGGAAAAGACGCAAATGGCGCCACCTGTCAAGTCGTCACCAAGGGACCAATGATCATCAGCAGACCTCACATCACTGATGCTGGACTTGGAGGATTTTCCGGTGATAAATCCTGGCAGATTGTATCAAACTTTGGCACCAGCCATCACAGCTCGGCCAGCCGCGACAGTTTGCTGCCACGATTTCTCCAGGTTTGCCAGACACTCCAGGAAGATGGAGTTTTCCTGATGCTGGACTTCGCGAAAATGCGCCGCCAGAGCGCAGCGAAGCAGACAGGAAATGGGAGCGCGACAAGGCTCAACGTCCGATGGACGGCAATGTGTCGCAATCGCAGGGCTGAGAGTGAAAAAGCGGAGCAAAGAATTGAAAAGCGGGGTTTCGATTGGTCATGCGACATTGTGGATGTGGGTCCAGTGTAGTGGTCAATGCGGGGAGGCAGCCCGAGGCATGGAGACAATGCACCTGTTCAGGACTTCGAGTCGGAAGGTTCGCTTCACGTTTTCGGAGGCGAATCGCAGGTGCATCATCCCCACCGGCGACACTGAATTTGAGGCGGGTGCAGTCGGGTGTGTGCTTCAAGTTGGTTGGCAATAGGATTCGGAGGTACCGATCGCCACAAACCGTGGCACGGGTCTGCGTTGGCGTGTGCGGTGACGGGTGCCCCACGGCGCCGCAGGTTGTGACAACAACAGGATGCCGAAGAGTTGGATGGGAAGGGCGGTACTGAATCGAGCTGAAGCTAGCAGTTGGACAGCCCGGGCTGCGAGGGGGCCGCGAAAATACGCCGTTTGGGGTGTGAGAAGGCTGGTGCGTGCCGTTTTTCTCCTGGTACTCACTGGCGATATTAGATAGCTTGCTGCGCCAAGCGCCATCGACTTCGAAGCGGACGCGGGATGGACGGCAATACGTCACAGCGTGGTGGCGCCGGGGTCGACATTATGGCTGGCGAGGCTCGTGGGGCGTCAACCTGGAAATGAATTGGAGCAAAGCATCGAGGGCGGGGCTTGAAATTTGGCATGTGAATGTGTTGCTGAGAAGTATCCATCTGCCTTGCGTCGTTCGTTTGTCGTGGCGTGTATTGTAACTAGGCGCGGTGTTCAGCAGCATTCGCGCGAGGAGTTGGCGGAGAACTCGCTTCATGTCCGAGTCTGCGAGCCAGTCCCACTCGAGAGCCGAGAGCTGTAGATGCGGGACAGTCCGAACGGGCGGTGAGAAGAGGAAGAAGCAAGAGTGATTGATGTCAGTCACCTGTGACTGACAACCGTGCAAAGTATCAAGCAGCTGATGCCACCATCGATAAGGCCACGCGACGGCACGGCTCTTGTCCGCAAACCACCAGCATCCCACTGCGCTACTATCCCAAGCTATGGACAGAGTAACCCATGCGATGGCAGGTGCCAGTATTAACATAAGCGGTGTGTATACAGAATATTGTGATCAACACCCATTTTATCTGACTGAATAGGCGGCCAGGGGGGCCGGGGCGGAGGGGAAACTGGAGAGAAAGGTGGAGAAGGTGGTATTGGCGATGGGCCAACAATTACTGGGAGCTTCAATACCTACTTAAACTATAGAATTGGGCTCATAGCATATGGTAGACAGTCAGGTCCTCTCAGTAAGCCAATCAATGAATTATTACAATGGTTAATATTTTTTATAGAACCATATTATGGATGTTTTTTTTTTTGAGAGAGAGCTTTACTGGCAGAGCTATCATCTTAGGTTAAATAAAAACATTCTTTGGAGAAACAAGTGAAGAGGGTCAGAAGAGAGTGCTTCTATATGGTTTGGGTGGCATTGGAAAGTCCTAAACAGCCCTCAAATTCATTGCAGACTCAGAATCCTTGCATCAACAATATCTTGAAATTTCTGATAGTGCTGGGGCTTATCTGTGGCAGGCATGCAAGTGACCACTGATAATGTACAAGGGGTTTGGCTAAGCAGGCAAATTGATTGATTAGTAGATAAGATAGACTAGGAAAGAACAGTATGCTACCAGATGGCTCATTTTGGATTTTTTTCTTTTTAGTGGGCTTTCAAATTTAAAGTGGGTATCTTGCTATAACACTAACATTATGCTACTGAGCTATGCAGCTCTAAAGTTAGGAGAGAAGTATTAACAATGTCTCAGCTTCTAGACATTTGTATGAACAATTGTCTTCTTTACTACTTACAACTATGACAGATGATTGATGCTTATCATGCCTATGACTCTTGTTCTATCATTGCAATCAATCTGTTACTTCTACTACACTAAATGCCTCCTCTAGTAGTTGAGCTTCAGCATACTTGCCCAGTTGCTGGTAGGTCTCAGCCAAGTGGAATTTTGTATGTAGGGTTGCTGTATGGTGTAAGCCATGTAGCTGGATCTGCTGCTGTAAAACAGCTTCCTCTATTGCTTGGGCTTCAGCATACTTGCTGTCACGGTTCGGGTCGGGCCGTCCGGGCCGTAAGGCCGCACGGGCCCGAACGGGCCCGCACGGGCCCGTATACCGCCGTCCTCCTGGACGCCCCCTCATTCTTCCAACCCCTTCCGTTCACCCCTACGACCCTGCGCAGCGCCCATCCGATCCGCCCTGGGGCCTAGCGCCCATCCGATCCATCCCTAATACCGTGGCGTATAAAAGTCGTACTTACAAGATGTAGTCGCTAGGCTAATATCGTCTATTCTCCGGGCGAATACCCATCTCTCGTGCTCCTCAGACCTCTCCAGGTCGGACCCCCGACGCCCGATACGGCCCGAGCCCGACGCTGACAGAATATTAGCCTCCCCACGAACGCAAGAAGCGCGACAAATGTCTACCGAGCACGACAGTATGATGGGCACCCCCGCAAGCCAGGGGGACGAACGTGCCCGATTCATGGCCCTGGGCCATAGCGAACAACAGGAGTTCCTGTTCGCCCATCTGTTCCGAACGAGTCAGGAGATGGAGCAACTCAAGGCGGAAAACACCGCCCTGACGAATCGACAAGTGGTCCTCGAGGCCGAGCTGTCCCGAGTAAACGGGGAATACGCAGCTGTACAGCAGGGAGTCATGCAGAGTTACGATCTGCTCCGCCAAGCCAGAGAGGACTTGGCTCATCGGCCCCACGGGGAAACACACGAGTGACCGTCTCTCCCCTAAGGAGTTCACGGGCGACGCCAGCGAAGTAGACGCCTTCCTGGCCGATTGTTGGTTGGCCTTCGAGCCAACCCGAATGTTTATAACGACGAGGTACGAAAGATTTCATCGCACTCTCCTACATCAAAGGAGGGAACGCGGTCACGTGGAAGGAAAACGTCTCCCAAGCCATGAAGCTCCGTACCGCCGCAGCTTATACTACGTGCGGCTTCAGAAAGCCTTCATCGCGGCCTTCCAGGGGAAGCTCACGCCGAAATCGCGCAGCAGAAGATGGAAACCTTCGTCCAGACCAAAGACATGGACGCAACTAGTTATTTCACGGTCCTCGACTCTCTCAACGAAGTCGCGCACTACGACGACGTCAACCTTATTCGCGTTGCCAAGAACTGTATGCTCCGGGCGTTACGAACGCGGTCTACCGAAAGGACACGCTCCCCGACACCTACGAGGCCTGGAAGGCAGAGGCCATCAAGCAGGACGGCGCACTCCGCCGTTACCGCATTTTCGACGAAAGCCACAAGGTTAACCACCCTCGGGCCAAAACGCCCCGACGGCCCCCGCCCCGCCAAGAGCGGGCTCAGCAACCGCAACCCGTTCAACGGGTGGGCCCAACGCAGCAATCAGCGCCGCCGGACCGGCCGTGGCCGCACCCCGAGGAAACGGGGCAACCACGGTCGCCGGACCTTCGACGGGGCCCGCACCTATGGAGATCGACCGGGCCCAGGCCCCCGCTACGGCCCGCAGCACTCGCTGCTACAACTGCGGCCCAGGAAGGGCACATCAGTCGGATGTGCCCGAACCGGGCCGCATCGGCAAACCAGATCCGGGCTATCTTCTCCGAGTTTGTCAAGGATAACGCGGATAAAGCGGATTTTGGCGATGGTCGCGAGTGAAACCTACGCCCTCGCCGACGTATACCACAAGTGTCTCTAGCTACAACCCGCATAATCGATATTCCGTGTTGCCAATCCAGAGATACGTGGGACCAGGCGTAAAAACCAACCCCGAACAAACCCCGCAAACCACCGTTTCCGCCCGCAAGAAGAACCCGCACAAACCCACACGAGACACTCCAAGGCCCGCTTGGAAAAGTTGGCCCGCGGCCAGCGCCGAGAGGCTTGTCGCCCAAATTCGAGACCAGCCCGAGAAGGCTCGTGCGAAACTACAACAATGGATACATCCGGCCCGCCGAGCCGAAAACGGGCCCGAACTAGAAGAGTTCATACGAACGGGTACGCCCCGACGTAGCCGAAGCCTTGCGACAACTGCAAGATGCTCCCCCTTTCGGAAAAGTGAGGGCACCACGGCTACACGGGTAGCCGTCACCCTTCAAGGGGTCAACGACCTCCTGGGTACTCGGTTGACGCCCTCCTCGACAGTGGCGCCACCTCCGAGTTCATGCACAAACGGTTCGCAGAGGACTCGCAACTGGAACTCGAAGCCCTGCCGCACCCAGTCCCAGTGTACAACGCTGACGGGACGATCAACGCCGACGGGGCGATCACCCACGTTACCCGCTTACGAGTCACCATTCAGGATCACTCCGAACTTCTGACATTCGCCATCACGGATACCGGGAACAGCGACGTGATCATCGGGCATCACTGGCTCAAGAAGCACAACCCCGTGATCGATTGGCGCGAAGGGGCGATCGCCTTCACCCGATGCCCGCCCGAGTGCAAGCGGGCCCGATTGCTGGAACAATGGGACGAAGAGGACAACGAACCCCTGGGCAAAGGGGATCGCCTCTTCGTCACGCGGATTTACGACGAAGGTCCGAACGCGCCCGCCCACATCCGGGCCATGCAGAGCGTGGCCACCAAACTGGCCGCCGCCGCCCACGCTGCCGAGAAGCCCCGAGCCACCGAGGAGAGCGTACCCGCGCACTACCTCGAGGAATTCAAAGAGGTTTTCGAAAAACAGGACTTGACAAACTCCCGGAACGGAGGAAGTGGGACCATGCCATTGAACTACACCCAGACGCCGAACCCGTCAAAGGGCGCTGCATTCCCCTATCAGGAGAGGAACAGAAAGAGCTTGACGCATTCATCAAGGAACATTTGGCAACCGGGCGGATTCGGCCCTCGAAATCCCCCGTCGCATCCCCGTTCTTCTTCGTCAAGAAGAAGGACGGGAAATTACGGCCCGTACAGGACTACCGGAAGTTGAACGAGATCACCATCAAAAACCGATACCCGATACCGCTCATATCGGACATCATGCATAAGTTACGTAACGCCCGGTGGTTCACCAAGCTCGGCGTACGTTGGGGATACAACAACATCCGCATAAAAGAAGGCGACGAGGAGAAAGCCGCGTTCATTACCAATCGGGGCCTATTCGAACCACTTGTGATGTTTTTCGGCCTCACCAACTCCCCGGCCACGTTCCAATCCATGATGAACGAATTGTTTTCCAACCTGATTTCCCAGGGTCGCGTGATCGTGTACCTGGACGACATCCTCATATACTCTAGCGACCTCTCCGAACATCGGCGCAACGGTGAAAGAGGTCCTACAGATCCTGAAGGACAATCAATTGTACCTGAAACCGGACAAGTGCGACTTGAGGCGGAACGAAGTTGAATACCTTGGTGTGATCGTCGGGAATGGGCAACTCGCATGGACCCGATCAAGGTCGCTGGCGTGCGCGAATGGCCCCGGCCTCGTAACCTGCGAGAGGTTCAAAGCTTCCTGGGGTTCCTCAACTTCTACCGACGATTCATCAAAGACTTCGGCGCGTCGCGCCAAGCCACTGACCCGGCTGACCCGAAAAGACAGCCCATGGAAATGGGGACCGGAAGAAGAGGAGGCCTTTCAGACCTTGATAGACCGGGTCACGGATGAACCCGTACTACACTTCCCTACGGATCACGGGGCATGGCGGGTCGAAGCGGACTCTTCCGATTTCGCCACCGGGGCCGTCCTTTCGCAAGAGCAGGAGGGGAAGTGGGTCCCGATCGCATTTCTCTCCCGAGCTATGAACGACACCGAGCGCAACTACGACATCCATGACAAAGAAATGCTCGCTATCATGCGGGCCCTTACCGAGTGGCGACATTATCTTCAGAACGGGGGAGATAAGCCGTTCAAATCTGGACCGACCACAAAAATCTGGAATACTTCATGACGGCTAAGAAACTGAACCGGCGGCAGGCATGATGGTCTCTCGAACTGAGTGAGTATCACTTCTCTTTGTTACATAAACCGGGAAAACGCAGCGGGCGGGCCGACGCGTTATCCCGACGAAAGCGGGTACGACAACGGAAAGGAAGATAATCAGGACATCGTCCTACTTCCTGCGGGGCTATTCAAGGAACACGCGATCCGCCTATGCTGACACTAGAGCATACGGAGGGCGACGGGCTGATGGACTCGATCCGGCGGGCCGAATCGGCCACTGAGGAAAAGGTCCTCAAGCTCTGGGAAGACGGAGAACCGGAAGGCTGGGAACAGCACGACGGCTTCAAGACTCGAACGGGCTGGTATACGTACCCCCGGCTATGGGACTGCGGCATCGAGTGCTACGGCAACACCATGACATCCCTATCGTGGGACACCCGGGGTGGCATCGAACCCTCGAGCTGACGACCCGCAACTACTGGTGGCCGTCCATTCAAGCCGATTGCCAGGCATACGTGACGAGCCTGCCCGTTGTGCCAACGAACGAAGATATTCCCGAGACGCCCCGTAGGGAACCTTGGTCCCGAATAGCGTGCCGACTCGAGTTTGGCAGCGCATATCAATCGATCTGATCGTTCAACTACCCGAATCCTCCGGGTACAACGCCATTCTCGTAATCGTAGATCGACTGGGTAAAGGGATACGCGTACTCCCATGCACGGGAAACATCTCCGGGGAAGGAGTCGCTCGACTATACCGCGATCACGTCTGGAAAGATTACGGATTCCCAGAGGAGGTAACTAGCGACCGGGGCCAGCAGTTCATCGGGCATTTCATGAGCGACTTGAGCAAATTGCTGGGAATCAAGATTCGATCTTCATCGGCATATCACCCACAGACGGACGGGCAAACAGAGCGTGCGAATATGGAGGTCGAGCAATACCTTCGAACATTCTGCAACTTCCAGCAGAGCGATTGGTCAGACTGGCTTTCCCTAGCAGAGTTCGCGTTTAATGACAAGGTTAACTCTTCAACGGGATTCTCGCCCTTCTTCCTCACGTTGGGATTCCACCCGAGAAAGGGGTCCGAGGCCCCGCAAGAGGTCCCGACCGAGGCCGCTACGGTGTTTGCCGAACGAATGAAGGAAGCCCGGGCCGATGCGGCCGAAGCTATGAAAGAGGCCCAGGAAACGATGAAGAGATACTACGACCGAAAGCACTCTCCGGACCCGAATTACGCCAAGGGGATAAAGTTTACCTCCAGGGGACGAATTTGACCAGCGATCGACCCTCAAAAAAACTGGATGACAAGAGGTTCGGGCCATTCGAAGTTAAGCGCAAAGTGGGTAAAACATCCTATGAACTGGTGCTACCCCCAACTTGGCGCGTAAGCCCCGTATTCCACACGGCGCTATTACGACCCTGGAACCCCCCGTAGCGGATCATCAACGGGCCGCCCCACCACCCCCGGCAGAAATGCGGGACGGCGAGCCTCACTACGAAGTCGAGGCCATCTCGCTCATCTAAAGCAAGGACGACACCGCCTAAGATACCTAATTCAGTGGAAAGGCTACCCTCGGGAAGAGTGGACGTGGGAATTGCGGGACAAACTGGAGGGCGCAGAAGAGGCACTCGAGGACTTCTATACTCTCAACCCGTTCGCGCCCCGAAAGAACTCGTAAACGGCCGATGGAAAATCCGAAAGCAAGACCAGGGGACGCGGACCCATAGGGGCGTCGAGGCGCCGCCCACAACGGAGGGGGGTGATGTCACGGTTCGGGTCGGGCCGTAAGGCCGCACGGGCCCGAACGGGCCCGCACGGGCCCCGTATACCGCCGTCCTCCTGGACGCCCCCTCATTCTTCCAACCCCTTCCGTTCACCCCTACGACCCTGCGCAGCGCCCATCCGATCCGCCCTGGGGCCTAGCGCCCATCCGATCCATCCCTAATACCGTAGCGTATAAAAGTCGTACTTACAAGATGTAGTCGCTAGGCTAATATCGTCTATTCTCCGGGCGAATACCCATCTCTCGTGCTCCTCAGACCTCTCCGAAGTCGGACCCCCCGACGCCCCGATACGGCCCGAGCCCGACGCTGACACTTGCCTAGCTTACTATACGTCCTAGCTAAGTGGAATTGTGCAGCAAGGGTTTCTGTATGGCTCATGCCATGTAGAGTGATGTGCTCCTTCAATATAGCTTCCTCTATTGTTTGGGCCTCAGAATACTTGCCTAGTTGGTGGTAGGTCTTAGCTAAGTGCAGTTGTGCATGCAGAGTCTCTGTGTGATGTGGACCATGGAGCTTCATCTGCTGCTCCAATAGTGCTTGCTGTAATGGCTGTGCCTCGGCATACTTGTGTTGCTTGCGGTATATCCATGTCAGGCGACGTTGCACATCTAGGGTTTCTACATGGTCTGGACCAAGCAGCTTTAGCTTCAGATTTAATACCTCTTCCTGCAGTAGTTGAGCTTCAGCATACTTGCCCCACTTGCAGTATGTCCACACCAAATGAGCTTGTAGGTAGATGGTTCTTGTGTGCTCAGGACCAAGAAGTTTTTTAAACTGCTTTAACACGGCTTCCTGTAGCATTTGAACTTTGGCATACTTTCCTAGCTTGTAATAGGTATTGGCTAAGCTAAGTTGTATATGCATTGTTTCTTTATGGTCAGGACCCTGTAGCTTTTCTAGCTGGTCTAACCCAGCTTCCTGCAGTGCTTGAGCATCAGTGTATCTTCCTAGCTTGTAGTATGTCTTAGCTAAACTGAGCTTTGAATTAAGAGTTTCTGCATGCAGATTTGTCTGGTATTCAACTACGGCTTCCTGTAGTGATTGGGCCTTGTCATATTTGCCTAGTTTAAAATAGGTCTTAGCTAAGCCTAGTTGTGTATTGAAGATTTTAATATCATTTGGACCATGCAGTTCTATCTGTTGCTTCAAGACAGCTTCCTCAAGTACTTGAGCCTCAGTGTACCTACTGAGCTTTTTGTAGGTTGTTGCTAACTGGACTTGCACTTGAATTATATCTGGATGCTGGAGACCAAGAAACTGTGTGCACTGTTGTAAGGCAGCTTCTTGCAGCACTTTAGCCTGCATATGGTGACCTAACCTGGCATAACTCAGAGCCCAGTTTACTTGTGCCTGGATCCCGATTAGAATTTCAGGAGCTGTCAAGTTTTTCTCCTTTCCTATAGTCAATATAGGGATTTGAGACACTGAAACATAGCTATTCAGGTGCTCATGGACAACATCTAGAGTGCTCAGTGTATAGACGGGATGCAGATCTCCTGAACCATGGTTGGGTATAAATGGTGTCAAAGCTGCTTCCTCAAGCGTTTGAGCCTCAGCATATTTCTTTAGCTTCCTATAGGTTCTAGCTAATTCTGCCTGTGCTGCAGTTGTTAACAGATGCCCTGGACCAAGCAGCTGTTTGTACTGTTCTAAGACCACTTCTTCTAGTGCCTGAGCTTCAACATACTTTCCGAGTTTCTTATAGGTTGTAGCCAAGTGACCTTGTGCATGCACAGTATTTAAATGGTTGGAACCAAGTAAATGTGTCTGTTTCTCTACTATAGTTTCCTCTAGCAGTTGGGCATCAGCATACTGCTTTAGGTTATGATATGTTTCTGCCAAGTCATACTGAGCTTTGATAGTGCGTGGATCATCATTTCCAAGCTGGTATGCTCGCTGCTTCACTACTTCTTCTTGAAGAATTTGAGCTTCACTATATCTATGCAACCTGGCATATGCCAGTGCCAAGCTGGCTTGGGCTGAAATTGTGGTTAGATGATTGGCTCCATAAAAGGATTGCATTTTATTGAGCACTATCTTCTTCATTCTTTCTGCACTCTGGAATAGTCCAGCTGTGGTGTATATCCTCCCCAAGTGATCCTGGAAGTTGACAGCTACTTCTTCCACTAATGCACTCAATTTTTCAGAGTGGAATGCTAGCATCAATTGGTACTCCAAGTTATTGCACATCATAGCACCCATTCCTAGTATGTTTAACACCAATTTTTGTTTTTCATAAAGATTGTCCAGAGTCTCCCGTGTCCATTCATGCACCAAAGGATGCATTGAATATGTATTTGCCTGAACAGATAGTAAAGAATATCTCTCAATTATCTGCAATATCTCTTCAAACTGGTATTCATCCCAATCTCCATCTTCATCTTTGAAGTTGGAGAGAAACCTATATGCAGGTTTCAACTGTGCCTCATTCATTTCTTCAGGATGCCATTCCTCAGCTTTGTGCAGATCTAGTTTGTATTCTGATGCCATTTTGAAGAGACCCGGACTAATCTTGTCATAATGCATAAGGCTGAAGACTTGCATGATTTCCTGTGCATAAATGGGGAGACTATCAAAACTGATCTTCCATGTTGTAAAGAGCGTCTTTTCATAATCCCAGTGAGCTTGCCCGGGTCTTGTCTCCCAGTGCTTCTTCTTGTTTTTCCTATATAGTTTCAAGTAATCCCATGGTTTTTCTTTCAGCAGCCTTGACTGTTTGACATATGCTGCTGCCTGAACAACAGCTAAAGGAAAGAAGTGTAGCTCCTGGTAAATATTAACAGGTTATCTTAATGATAATCAAGGACAAACTTTCACAATCTTCTCAGCTACATCTGAATGACTAATTTCACTAAGTTCCATAAACAGACACTTGGCCTCTAAGGCACTAAAATCCAAAATCTTGATTGATTTCTGGGCTGTATGATTGCCTATATCTGGATTTCGGGAAGTGATCAAAATATTTCCATGATCACATTGAGGAAAATATTTCCTGATGTTCATGTCCTGCTTGTCTGCATTGTCAAAGAGAAGCAGCCACTCATCTGTGTTCCCAACAAGCCAAGTTTGTGCTTCAATATTCAACTTCTTGATCCTGGCAATTTCTATGTAGCTTGTTTGAATTGTGCTTTCATTACTTGCATCAATTTTGAACTTATCCGTGAACCTGGTCAGATATGATTATTATCCATTTCTGAGTAAAACAAGGAGTATTACCTATTTTTGGTCATGGCAATGAACTTGAGAGCAGTTTCTGTTTTGCCTATTCCTCCCAGACCATGGAGGAGAACAACCTTCCGGCCTTCCTTACTACTTTCTCCAAATAATTCTGCAAGCTCATTGAGCACACCCTCTCTGCCAGTGAAGAATTCACAGGGGGGAGGGCATCCATGATAGATTGGGGTATTGACATCTGCAAATCAAATCAGCTATGGGGGAAATTGTCATTATTTCAAATCATACTATAGGCTGCGCCATAACTTATAGTCGTCAGAAAATCATCTCTTAGCTTTGGAATAATTTACCTCTCAATGCTGACTGAGGTTGCTGTGATTGACACTGTTGGACCCTGCCCTAGCCCGCCGTTGCCTGCTATCCCTTGTGCATCACCGCCATCCCCTCCGATGCCTCCTACAAGAGCATCTTCCAGCAAGGGTCAATAAGCAGCAAATAGATGGACATACCGCTAATATTCATCTGCACCGCCTGTGCATTCAAGTCGGCAATGTCTGCAGCGATGCCCTGGCTCATCGATGGTCGTGGCAGAGAGGCAAGAGACGAGGACGTGGCGCCTCGTGGCTTGAGCGAGGCACATCAGGAACAACGTAAGGATCAGTCACAGTGACATGAATCAGTCCTCTTCTTGTCAACTTCCATCCCCACTGTCCTCTTCCCTTCCGTGCTCTGTGCATGCAGTTCGGATCTCCTCTTGGCTATGAGCATTCCCACTCCACCTGAACCCAGCCGTCCAGCATCCATTCCTAATCCTCGCACGTCGCACGTCGGAAATTAAAACCCCGCTCCTGCGTGCTTCCTTGCTTTCGCGCTATCGCCGACGATTCGCCGTTCACCGCTTCACCCCGCTCCGGCTTCTTGCTTGCCCATTTTCCTTCGGCCCGCTCCGCCGAGTTCAGTCAAACACGCGCCACTTGCGGCTGCCTCAGATGCAACTTCGCCATCTGGGTAAAACCGACGGTACCCCAACGCAAAGCCGCAGCCCGGATACCGCTACATTCAAATGTAGCCACGGTTGGATTCGGCCTCCATTCGACCACGTACGAGTAGCATGCCGCCCATCACGGTGATCAGGACGCGGCGGTGGCGGGTGGACCAGGTGTACGGGTGCGGCTGGCAGAGTGCGATAGGACGAGCGTTGTGCTGCATGGGGAAGTCCCGCCACCGCCACCGCTGGTCCGGGCGCGGTCAGATGATCGATATGGCGCGTGTGAGTCCCAGCGCGTCAGCCTGCGGTCCCCGCGCCGTGCCGGATTCAAGTAACAGAAATCACGATGGAAGAGGGAGAACCGGAGCCCCGAGAAGCAGTCTGGACGCTTTCGTGTGCTGGTCGTGGGACTGCGAAGTCCGAAAGCAAATACCCAGCCTGAGGATCCCTTAGCGCAACCGTGCACACGCCCGGACGCGGCGCGGGCGGGGTCGTCCAACTGACCTCCGGGGACTGGGAGGTCACCTCCCAGTCACACATTCAGAAATCGGGAAGCCGGGCCGAGTATCTGATAAGTATAGCACAGTGCGCTGATAGCATTAAGCACTCCTGCGCCCGATTGGCCTCTGCCAGAAGCACGGAACACGTACCGCCAGACGGCGTCTTTCGAACTCCGGCTGCCAGTCCCAACTGTCAAGTTGTCAGTCGCACACTGGCAGCACTGGCAAGTTCAAGTTGGATACCGATTCTCAAACGGTGCCCAACTTGTGCCCAACCCTCAATGCTCGTCCTGGCCAAGCCCAACGGCGTCTCCCCGAGTCCGCGCCTCATCCATCGCACGCACGCGACCTGGCGAATACCCCGGCAACTCCCGCCCACCTTTGGAATTCATAGCAAAGTATTCGCCTCGCGCGAAGAGGCCGACAGCGGGCTCGCGCTCGCGGTGCGCTCGGGTGACGGCGAGAGCGACAACGACTCGGCCGCCGGGCCGGCGCCTCTATGGCTGCGGTGTCCGCCCCGCGCGGCGCTCTTCAGGCGCGAATGCTGGCCCCGGTGAGAAACCGTGGGGTACGTGCAGGCAATTTTGCGTCTGGCGCACTGACGAGAGTTCACTTTTGGGCGTGCCCGATGGGCGTGGGCCTGCGCCAACGGGCGTGGATGGGCGTGGGCGTGGGATTTGGCTGACGATCAAAGCCCACGCCCGCCCATCAGGCGTGCCACGCCCATCGGTCGGCTTGGCACGCCCGTTTGTCCTGCTTGGCACGCCGGACAAACGGGCGTGGGCTCTATATACCGCGAGTCCTATGACTTCTTTCAGAGCTTTGACGGAGCGGGAAGGCTTATTAGTACTGCGCCATCCTCAGTTGGCGGCGAGATCCGCCAAGTGGCCCAAGTCCAGCGGTGCGGGCTGGTGGACATAGGCCGGCCGGCCGGCCCATGCCAGACCCCGCCCGCGAACCCTCTCAGCGAACAATAGCACGCCCCGGCGACGGCGTAGCAGATGATAATGGCGAGCACCAGCGCGCACGTGTTGCCGGTGCGCCAGGAAAGAGAACGCAGGGCAGGAGAGCAAGGCCGTCTCCCCACAACACCCTAACCAGTGGGCACCCGCGCCGTGGACGTTCTGCGGACGGCCCTGCTACCAGAAGGCGCTTCGCCAAGATATCTTGGCATCGCGGTTGACGACGATCAGCACATTTTGATGTGTTCTGATTGGAGCCGACAGGGTGTCGCGGACAAGTGACCGCCACATAACGGTCGTCGAGGCGTCGCGGTCGCCGACATAGAACGGGGGATAGCCTCCGCGGAGGGTCCCACGCCCGCCCACGCCCGCCCACGCCACGCCCACGCCATCACGGGCGTGCACGCCCGTTGGCGCAGGCCCACGCCGTCTGGCCACGCCCATAGGCGAAGTCTCTGCGGTGGGCCGTGACGGGCGTGATTGGAGCAGGATTCAAAGTAGGCGAGCGGTGTTCCAGCTTCCCAGTGAGTAGACCGTGAATCGACGCCCCGGCGGGGGGTGTTCGGCAGTGTTCACTGTTTTATTTAAGGAAGATAAAGGCCAGTGATAACGTTTCTCCGGTGCTTGTCTCCCACTCAGCGCGGAACAGCGGGGAGGCTGCGATGAGCGTCCGGGGCTGTGATGCCGGCGCCAGTACAGCGTTAATTGGCGTTTGCACAGCTTGGGCCATCGACTAGAAGCGGGCACGGGATGGACGGCAATATGTCGTGGCGTAGTGGCACCGGGGTAGACGTTATTGCTAGCGAGGATCGTGGGTCGTGCCCCTGGTGATGAATTGGGGCAAAGCATCGAAGGCGGGGTTTAAAATTTGACATGCGAATGTGTTGCCAGTGCTGAGAAGTATGCGTCGTTCATTTGTCATGCGTATATTGTCCTAGGTGTACTGGCAGTGTTCACTGGCAGCAGCATTCGCGCGAGAAGTAACAAGTTAACTCGCTTTATGTCTGAGTCTGCAAGCCAGTCCCACTCGAGAGTCAAGAGCGGCAGATGCGGGACGGTCCGAACAGCAGTGGGAAGAGGAAGAAGCAAGAGTGATTGATGTCAGTCACCTGTGACTGACAGACTGACAAGCGTGCAAAGTATCAAGCAGCTGATCCCGCTATCGATAAGGCCACGCGGCGGCACGGCTCTTGTCTGCATACCACCAGCACTCCCCCCCCGCTACTCTGCTACTATCCACAACTATGGACCGAGTAACCCATGCGCTGGCAGGTGCTAGTTTCAACATAAGTGGTGTGTATATGCAGAATGTCGTGATTGAGACACAGCTCATCCAACTGGATAGGCGGGACAGGGGGCCGGGGCGGAGGAGAAACTGGAGAGACAGGTGGAGAAGGTGGTATTGGCGATGGGCCAACCATTACTGGGAGCTTCAATACCAACTACTATCAATCAGGTCCAGGGTGAGTTGCCCTCATGAACTGTGAATTAGTCTGATGTCTAGTACAGGAATGCACAACCTCTCAGTGAGAAAAACTAGCACAGTGATTATTGTTATATAGGCTAAACTTTTACAGGACCACATCATGGATGTCCTCCCCCTGCTGAAACCTTCATAGGTCGTGCAGACACTTTGACCCAATTGAAAGAATTCTTTGGGGACACAAGTCAAGATGGCCAAAAGAAAGTGTTATTGCATGGGCTAGGTGGAATAGGGAAAACACAAATTGCACTCAAGTTTATTGCAGACTCAGGTTCAAGGTAAGAGCAGCAAACCTCAACACTGGGATGATATTAATTGTGCTAGGTTCACTGATCAATTCAAGATAGATGCAAGTAGTGCAAATACTATTGATATAGGGTATAAGGAAATTGCCAGGATCAAGAACCAAGAGGTTTCAAGTCAGGTTGCCCGTACATGGCTTGTTAATAATCCTGATGAATGGCTCATCCTCTTTGATAATGCTGATGATGTTAAACTCAACCTTGGAAACTATTTTCCTCATTGCAACCATGGAAATATCCTCATCACATCCCGCAACCCAGAGCTTCAGGCACATACAGGAGACAGAGCTATTGCAATATCCAATCTGCCTATCCAGGAGGCAATCAGTTTAATTTGCCATGCTACTCACATCACTGATGAAATGATTGCAAATGAATTGGCACAAGTAAGAAAACTTGATCTATTGCTGGTTAATCATTCACCTTTATGATATGATAGGAACTTGAATGTTTTCCATTAGCACTTGCACAGGCAGCTGCCTTTATTTCACAGTCTCGCAAGTTAAAAGAAGACCCATCCAAGTATCTTGAGCTGTACAAGAACAATAAGCAGAAATACTGGAGTGAGAGACCCACTCAGACTGTGTGGGACTATAGTGCCACAGTATATACTACCTGGAAAGTTAGCTTTGACAGGCTACCTTCTGTTGCACAGGAACTTATGCAGGCATTCTCTGTGATGGACAATAGTCAGATTACAGAGGCGATATTTAAAAATGCTTCTGAATATATCCCGGAAGAACAGGACAAAGAAGAGGATAAAGAGGAAGACACAAAGGAAGAAGAAGAGTCATTCTCCAGGGCCCAGCAACTATTGAAACACTTCTTGAATAAGGATAACAAATGGGATGAGTTTCAGTTTGAAGATACTATGACTTCTATTGAAGCCTATTCCTTGATCAGTCATAGGGCAGATGGATATTATATGCACCCTTTAGTTCATGACTGGACAAGGTTGACACTTTCCCAGTTGAGTAACTATTCTGATATGGTTTTGAACTTGCTGGGAATGTCTGCTATCAGTTCATCTGAGGAGGGAGACCATAGGATCTTGGCAAGACATCTGCAAAAAGTGGTAGAAAGGCCAGCACAAATTCCCAAAATCTTCCAAAGAAGGATTCAGAAGATCTACAATCACACAGGATATCTTCAAGAGGCAAAAATGCTAGGAAGGTTTATTTTGCATCAGGAGACCCAAGCCACATACCCAGACGTTGTGGGTTTGGTTACAGCAAAGGTTGGGTTAGCTCAAACACATATGAGAATGCGCAACTATATAGAGGCTCAGGCGCTGCAGCAACAGCTTGTGGAGCACTACACAATGGAATTTGGGTCCGATGATGAGCTCACCCTTAGAGCAAAGAACTGGCTTGTACAATCCTGGTATGAACTCAGCATGTACACAGAAGCTCAAAAGCTGCAGGAAGAGGCACTGGAGCAGCAGACAAAATCTCTAGGGCCAGAGCATATTGACACAGTCACAGGAATGGAGTGGCTTGCCAAGTTACATATTGGATTAGGCAATTACGAAGAGGCTCAGGAGCTTCTGAAACCAGTTGTCAACCAGTATATAAAGCTTCTAGGGCATGATGACTTCACCACTATTATAGCACAGCACTGTCTGCTAGTATCACTTCAGGAGCTGGGAAGGAATACAGAAGGTCAGGAGCTAGAGCTACAGTGGAGCAAAGAGAGGATGAAAAATAAAAGTAACACAAATCTCATATTTGAATGATCTCAGAATGTTCATTAGTTATGAATAAATTTACATTCTAGGAAGATAAATAGTAAGCAGCATCATCATAGATGTTTATGTTTATCTTTAAACAACTTGAAATTGTTCAGGTTACATTAGATTTTATACAATGTTTATTACCTGCTAAGTGAGTTGTAGTGCCAATTTTATTTGTAAGGGCAACCCCAGATACTATTTCTCAGCTTGAATTACTCCTTACATAGGCTGTTTGTTAAATACCTAGGAGACTATAAATGTCAGGGGAACCTCCCTTTTGGCCCCTCAGAGATGTCTCCGACTCCGGTCTGATTCTGAAACTGTTTATAAACACCCCTGTTTTTAAAAACTGTTAGAAACACCAGTAAGTATTGGCTGGGGAATTACTTACAGCACCCTAGATTTTATACAATGTTTATTACCTGCTAAGTGAGTTGTAGTGCCAATTTTATTTGTAAGGGCAACCACAGATACCATTTCTCAGCTTGAATTACTCCTTACATAGATTGTTCGTTAAATACCTAGGAGACTATAAATGTCAGGGGAACCTTCCTTTCGGCCCCTCAGAGACGTCTCCGACTCTGGTCCGACTCCGGTTCTGACTCCGGTCTGGCCCTCCATCCCGCCCACACAATGACCGATCTGTCAACGCCCTCCCAACAGTTGCCCTGGGCCCTTGCCTGCGACGCCGCCCAGGCCTTCTGTGCCTGACAATGGCAGCTATGGACAAGCACTATATAGTCAGCTCCCTAGCAGGCAGACCCTTAGAGTTTCTTCTCTTTGGATCCTCCCCTGCTAGACCTTGATCTCAGGCCTCCGGGGTTGCCCTTACAGCAGAAGAAACTCTCTACGGAATCATTTTAAACATTTATTACTGTTTGTATTTGTGTTTCTATTTTATTTGAAATTTTCACAAACAGGAATAAAATAGTTGGAGCCCTAAGATTCAGTCCTCTTCTTGTCAACTTCTATCCCCACTGTCCTCTTCCCTTCCGTGCTCTGTGACAGTGTATGCAGTTTAGGGTGCAGGATTGAATTCCCGGGGGTTATTAAAACTGGTTTGAACTTCCAGCCGATTTAGAAACCGGTTTGCAAACAGGGATTGATTAAAATTGCCTAAAATGGCAATTTTTGACTTTTTGAATCATTTTTTGGGCTGGGTTATATATTCACTTGTCTTTACACCATTCGTCAAGCTTTCAGGGTGCCCCTTGCTATCCTAAGTGAGATTCTGTTTTGTCTGTATATGGTGTGACACTATCACCGATGTGATGGTAACACTTTGAGTCTTTAAAAGACTTCCAGTTACATTATATGGAGAGTAACAATGGTTGATCAGTAGTGGTCCGATGGGCCGGGCTGCCTGAGCCCAGCCTGATTTCGGGCCCGGCTTTGTTGGGCCTGGGCCGAGGAATTCCAAGGCCCGAGCCCGAGGCCCTTGACAGGCCCGAGCCGAGCCCTCGGGCTTTAAGCCCAGGCCCAGCATGGCGACAACAGAAGCCTAAGGTCGGGCCTTGGGATTTCCCAGGCCCAAGCCTCAGGCCCGACTAAGCCCGAGCCCTGATCCGCGCCGGGCTCGGGCTGCCCGACGCGGGCTGGGCTGGGCTTCGGGCTCAAAGCCCAGCCCGGCAGACCACTATTGATCAGTATGCTACCTCTATAGCTGTAAGTATAGCTGCTACAGCACAAAGTCTGTCTAAAATCAGTGAATTGCCACACTTTCCCACGGTTCATATGTTTTGAAACAGCACTTTTTCTGAAAATAATTAAAAACAGCGGTTTGAAACAGCTGTTTCAAAACGTGGTTTGAAACACCACTTAAATCCCGCACCCTAATGCAGTTCGGATCTCCTCTTGGCTATGAGCATTCCCACTCCCACTCCACCCGAACCCAGCCGTCTAGCATCCATTCTTAATCCTCGCACGTCGCATGCCGGAAATTAAAACCCTGCTCTGCATGCGTGCTTCCTTGCTTTCGCACTATCGCCGTTCACCGCTTCACCCCGCTCCGGCTTCTCGCTTGCCCATTTTTCTTTGGCCCGCTCCAGCGAGTTCAGTCAAACACGTGCCACTTGCGGCTGCCTCAGATTCAACTTCGTCCCGACGGTACCCCAAAGGCGAAGCCGCAGTCCAGGTACCGCCACAATCACATTCATCGTCATCGTTGGAGTCGGTCTCCGTTCGACCATGTATACGGGCAGCGGAAGCACGGAACACGTACCCCCAAACGTGTCTTTCGAACTCCGTCGCATCCGAGTCGCAGGCTGCCAGTCCCCAACTGCCAGCACTTGTCACTCACACAGCACTGGCAAGTTTAAGTTGGAAACCGGATACCAAACGGTGCCCCATACCTGTAAGGGCAACCCCGGAGGCCTGAAATCAAGGTCCTAGCAGGGGAGGATCCAAAGCGTGAACATTGGTAAGCGAATACAAATGAAGCTGACCTAGCAGGGGAGGATCCAAAGAGAAGAAACTCTAAGGGTCCGCCTGCTAGGTAGCTGACTATATACTGCTTGTCCGTAGCTGCCGCTGTCGGGCACAGAAGGCTTGGGCGGCGTCGCAGGCGAGGTCCCAGGGCGACCGTCGGGAGGGCGTTGACGGATCGGTGATTGTGCGGGCAAGATGGAGGGCCGGACCGGAGTCGGAACCGGAGTCGGACCGGAATCGGGCGCGTCTCCGGGCCGAAAGGGAGGTTCCCCTGACAATACCCACCTTCAGCCTCGCCAAGCCTGCCCAACGGCGTCTCCCGAGTCCGAGCCCCATCCATCGCACGCAACGCAGCCTGTCCAACTTTCAGTTGCAAGTTGAATAACCCCGGCAACTCCCACCCACTGGCACCTTTCCCTTCCACGCCTTCAAGTTCCACCTGTCCCGATCGCGCTCTGGCAGCCCATCCGCAGCGCCGTCGGGGACGCGCCACATCAGCATCTGGCATCCGTGGCAGTCGCCGCTCTGAACGCTGTCACGGTTACACCCAGGTAGCGGCGTTTTGCTCCCACAAACACAGCAACCAACTCTGATCGCCGAGCAAACATACATACGCCCGACAGCACCCGCGCCAGCTTTAGCGTGGGCCCAATTACGATCATCTGTCACACTACTTGTGCGTTTAACGGACTTCGGCGGCGCCTGTGAATGGAGTTCTGGCATTCGTTCAATTTGCTTTGTGCCAGTTCCAAAATACTACCTACATGCTACATCAGCAAAACCCACAGATTCTTATGATCCTATATAATCTCCACTCTATAGGCATTGTTATATATAGCTGTGTATTGGAATAAAATTTATTTAAGGAGAATGCAATGTTGTGCCAGAGCTTATAGAAGATTCTACATCTACCCCAGACATGTCTGGAGATTGTATTCATCTAGCAACTCATTCATTATCTTGTATTCTAATTTCAAGTATGAATTTTGAATATAAGCTACCACTGAAAAATAGAGACAGATTATAACGTAGCATATCCCTCAAAGAACCTCTACAGGTATTGGTACATCACCTTCCTCAACAGCAATAGGGACCACTCCCTCAGCCTCATCCTCCAAAAAAAATTCCACTATCATTCTCCTCTCCCTCACTGTCATTGTCGTCTGTGTTTCCTGGCCCATCGTCTTCATCTTCCACCTCAACATCCTGCTCACCAGCCTCAGGAATCTCCTCACGGTCGTTGATAGCAGAAGGTGGTTGCTCCGGAACGTCGGGGCTGATAAATGGTTGCTCTGGCATAGGCGATTCCTCTGGCTCGCTGTGGACAGCTGGCTCAACAGGTTCAATCGGAATGTCAACTCGGAAATGACCGACGCCACATCCGCGGTACCGCATGACCATATCACGGTCAGGGAACCTAATGTAGTCAGAACATGGTACAATTCAGTGTCACGAAACTCACGGGTTGACACAATACCACTCCCAGTCCTCGCCTTCTTCAAGCCCCTCTCGTTGCAATCGTCCTATGGAGTCGACTGGAAGAAGTGTAGAGATCTTGGAGGAACGGAAGGAAGGAATGAGATGGGATGCACAGATGACTTCATCAGGGTTGACGAAGCCAAAGGCATCAGGATTATCGTGAGGGAGGAACTGTACACGGTATAGTCGACGTCGTTTGAAGCAATCACGTCCATGCCAGCTTCGCTCCAGGCAGTAGCGATGAACCCACAAGAATTCCATTCGCCTCGCAGCAGTGTTGGCTCCAGGAATGTTGTAAATCACATCAGCATGATATATACCAATGATTTGAGCATATTGGAAAGGGTGAGTGGTGTCGTTTTCAGGAGAAAGAAGCATGATATCAGAGTGGTAGCGAGGGTTGAGAGAGTCTTGAGCACAGCGCACATCATAAGTGGTGTAGTTAACTCGGAAGACTTTGTGTTCGTAGATTCGGTCGTTCCGAATAATGACCTCACGGCGGTCAGTATCAGTGAAACTTGTGAATCGTTCCGCCAATTCGGGTTCTCGCAATCGACCAAGGAGATGGTCATGCAGACGTGGGAGAAAGTTCTGTGTCCAGATAAAAAATCTCTTCCAGAATTGGAAGCGGCATTACCTGAGCAGCTGGGTCTCCATGATGCTCCGGAAGCCACGAGCTCAACGCAATGGGATTGCTCTTGGAAGCAGCGATGTGGTGGTGCTGATCAGGGCTCGTATAAGCCATACCCTCAGACTTCAGGGTTTGTCTTGGTCGTTGATTTTGCGTTGCTCTCAATTGTCTCATGGTAAAGAGTGCATGTTGAGTGGGCGAAATTAAATCAGTAAGGCCTCGCTCCCGTCGTTCAAGACAAGCAATTTGGCCAACCGCACGGTTCTTACTCGTACGGGCATAAAATCGTTTCGCCCGACGGTGTTCGAGTTCGTCCTGAGTGTCAGTCAGTCAACAGGAACAAAAAACAATTGGTTCACGTACCGGTTGTGTTGAGTACGAGTCACTCGTGCCAAACCAGAGAATACTGGCTATGTAATCACCAAGGGCATGGAGTTTATAGGTGACAAGATTGTAAGCCTTTTTCGTTGTTGAAGCATTTGTAGCCACGGTCGTCTTTCGATTTCAAAGAGTGTCCTTGGATTTTCCTTTCTTCCGAGCTTATGCACGTTCACGGGCACGTTCCTTGGTCGGAAGTTCTTTGGTGGCAAAATAAGGGCAGACGTGGTCACGAAATCGACGGAGAAGGCGCCCAAGCTCCTTCGTTGAGGCTCGGAGCATTTCAACCGTCATGTCCGTGCGCATTCGCAATTTCGCAAGTGCATGCCATTCGGCTAAGATGAACAGGACATCAAGTACCTCGGAGTTGTAAGGCTCAGGGAGAAGGCCATCAACAACGGGAAGCGAACACTATAAATACCTTTCTCAGAATACCCAATGCGGGATAAATAAACAGACGGGATGCATTCGTAGTTCCATGCCGCCAGCTTTTTCAGTGACGACACACTCTCGGGAAATTTTCGCACTGTCCATCGACCAAACGTAGGGACAAGGCGAAAGCTATATAGATTGCCTTGAGTGCCAGCCATAGTATTTGGACCACTCAAACTTACCGAAGGTCAAGCTCAACAAGCAGAAGCGGGTTATGAGCTGTCAGGACACGTAGGAGATGTATGAAGAATGATTTGAATACACCAAGCTCGAACTCGTGCATGAAATCAGGAACGAGCATCCGAAAAGGGTTCAGAGCAAATTGTGCCAGCCGATCTGAGAATGCATTCTGGGTTGTCGGTTAGACCTAGTTTGCCATGCCAATTGTCAAACGTTACATACTGACGTCAGTGTCTCTGATTGAGGCTGCAGAAACCGCTCGACAGCTTTGGATTTGATACCGTAAGCCCATGAATAGATCCACTTCCGAACATGGGAAATTCTGTCTTGGCGGTGCTTGTTGTCGACACGGGCAAGGCGCTCACGCCGCTTCATGTCGTTGACAGTTCCAAGGTCGGGAATGAGCTCTTTCGGAATCATGCATCGCGGACATGGACGAGCCCCGAGGCTGCAAAGAGTGGCAAGTAAGATCCTAGAATAACTTTCAGTCGACTGCTGAAGACGATAACAGTAAGACAGTACTTCTCTGGATAGTCGGCCTAGTAGGTGAATAGGCGAGGATAACAGCGGCGCTCAATTCCATCTTCGCACATGCATACAATCCCATTCTTATATGCGTCGAGAAATTCGTCATCGAGCAGCAATCTCCAGATCGCATGCATGAGCTCGCGGCGAGCAGGCGTTAGCATCTCAGAGGATGGTGGTTTTCCGGTAAGTTTTTCGTAGAACTTGCTGAAGGAAGCAGGCAGCTTGTATCGAGATGAGAAGACTATAGTATTTAATCGTTGGATATACACACACACCTTTGGGAAGTAGGCGACATGATGGCACATATTACTTGACGGCTTGACCCGTAGATTCTTTGACTGGTTGCCAAAGAATAAGTAGAGCGGCCAAAGGGCGGCATCCCCAAAGCTAGCAAGGTGTGTCGAGTCCGACCAAAACATAAGAGGAACAATGATGCGCTCGAGCATGCAGCCGGCTACTCGTGGCTGATTTTGTAGCTCGGTATAGGCCTCGACCATCGCATCTGATGAGTAAATCTCATCCCGAATGTCAGGGTTCGGGTCGGGCCAACGGGCCCTATACGGCCCATCGGGCCCTCACCACCCTTAGAGCCCTAGGGCTTGACAAGCCCTCATATATTCACAAGCTCAAAGCACTGAGCAACAACACTAATATCCCAGAGAAGGGACATAATCACGGATCGCGCTTTAGTCAGCCATCAAGCCATCATGACCCGCCATCAGGGATCATGATGCGCCGCCGGACGCCCTTGACAGCGGGCCCAATCGGCCCCAGACAACCACAGGGATCAGGAGGGAGCTCCTTACTGTTGCATTGCCAAACACTCCTTAGTGTCGACTTTGGCATGGCTCCTTTCCAGAGGAATGGTCCCTGGGCTCCTAGCGGAGCGACCAGGGACGACCAGAGACATCCCCTGCTCCCTTCTGATCGACCCTCAGCGGGCCCAATCGGCCCCTAGCGCCCACAGTATATAAAGACTACAGTATTACTCCTGTACCTTAGGTTTAGCATTGAAGTCTCTTCCTTTGAACCCTACTCCGGCCTGGTCCCCTAGAGCGGGGTTGCTGCGACCATACCCCAGGAAAGGGGCGTCTAGACGACTTCCAACACTCCAGGCTAGCTTGCCTCATTGACCTGAGCCCTTGGTTGGGCTGGACAGCTCAGGCTCTTGTCTCTTATGTTCACCCTTGTCCTAGCCACTTCTTCCTGCTCTCTGGCCTCAAGCTCTGGGTTCCCCTGGTACGGGGCGATGGGAGGGTGCGGGCCCGATCGGGCCCGCATGTCACGCGTCACACCGCGCCGTCACGCGGTGCCTAGGAGCCACAGCGACTCGTTGCTCCAGGAAAGGAGATATGTCGCCCCTTGGACTGGCAACCCTTCTCAAGCGCTCCAGGGGTCTCGGGCCCGCAGCCCCTGTTGCGGGGCGACTCCCCTCGACCCCCGAACCGTCGGGCGTGACCGCGTTACGTCACACCCCGCCCGAACGGCTTGTTCAACTGGCCCAGCCTATGCCTTGCCCTATGTCTTGGGCACCAACTCTACTAGGCAGCACTCTTTGGCTATGGACTCGTTCCCTTCAGCAGGGGTAGGAAACTCTAGACGACTACTCGTATCCTGTGACACCGCTGTCACACAACGTGACAGCGGGGCGTCTCGAGTCGCCCCGAGTTGTCCCTACCCTGCTCTCTATTGCAGCAGTGGCACCATCTACGCTGCCTGGTTGCCGACCACCCAGCTATGGGGGTTGAACCATCTTTCCCACACTTGTCAGACTGGCAGGAGATCGTCACGTGGGCCCGGGCCGGCCCCGTTCCTGACACCGAACACGTTCAGGCGCCGCATCGGCTGAACGCTTCCAAAACTGTTTGAATGGCGTATAGTGAAAAGTATTCGGAGCTGCCTTTTCGATTCCAGCCTTGATTGCACTCGCAAGCGGACGGTACCACAGTCCCGACACGTTAAACCGAGCAGCGTCCTCTTCCGAATCGTGCTCCTTCCCATCTGGAATGGCAATCGTGACCGAGGCCTCCTTCCACCCGTCGCCTGATGATGAACTGGCGAAATGTCGATCCAGCCGCTCCGTCTCAACGTCCAAGTCGAAGTGCTGGATGTCATCCTTGCTAAAGAAAGGGGATTTCAAGAAGTTGACAAGACGTTGGCCTTCTGCCCACGATTTCTGCGCCGACCCGGTCCACATCCAGTCCAGCATCCCAGCAGCTGTCCAGTTCTTAAACGGTGCTGGCGGAGGGCCAGCGGCATCGACATTATCGAAATCGAGGCCCTTCAACATGCTTGGCTTATCGCTCGATGAAGAATAGTGGTATTGGGGAAGTGGAGGCGGAGGAGGTGCTGTCTCAGCGTCGCGAGATGCTGGGACGTCAGAGACATCTTCCAGGGCAGTATTGGCCTCGGGATTCGATGTTGGTATGGTGGGATATTCGCGGAAAAGACCGAAGACGTTTGTCGACGTCTTGATAGCGTTCCAGACCCAGGTAGTTGTTTCCGGTGCTTCGTTGGCCACAGGAGCAGGTTCTGGCGGTGGAAGGAGGACTGGAGGCTCTGGAAGTTGCTCAAGCAGCTTCCAAGTCTTTTGCGTTGACAAGCTGCATTTTGGAACACACACAGAAAACCACTGTTTTTGCGCGTTTCATGGGTACAGCGCACGTCTAAGAATTGGCATGAGTCCCGAATGGCCAGTTAGGGAGATATCTGCGGGGAGGCGTTTCTACTCGACCGTTGTTGATAGCAATTGGCCGTTTAGAACGACTCTTACAACAACCAAAAACAACAGCAGAGCCCAAATAACATAGAGGATCCATCCAATCCTTTATATATACCAAAAGGGAATGTACAACAAAAGGCATATTCGGTTTGGTGCGCGTTTGGGACTTGAACTCAGAACGCTCCGACGATGGTTCCACCAGGCTTCAAACGCATCAATCGCTGACAGCATTGGAACGCGGTTTCGGGTCTTAGGCAAGGATGAGGGCATGTGGAAGTGCGGTTAAACGGGAAACCTGACTCAATGAAAACCAAGGCTTGGCTGCAGATCGCGGCGACCTTAACCCGCAACCGTCCAACTGGACAACTCGACTATAGATTGCGATTATCTCGTTAGAGGAGTTACCCAATGGTGTCTGGAGGTTAACCCTAAGTTATGGGTATCGCTGGAAAGCTAGAACGCTGAACAACACGTCGATAACAACAACGGTTAGCGGACCGTTCATAAAAAACGCATAGACGGTCGCAAGAAAGGAGGATTTACAAAGGTCATTGACACCAAACACGCGCTACCGGTCATCTAGACCTGGATTTTCGACTCTGGGCCTTATGGCGAAACGATACCTTACAAATTATGCACATGGACCATCATTCTGTTGTGGCGATTTACCTGATCTTATCATTTTCTGTTTTAGTATTTATATCTCTGTCCTGTATTTGAGCGATTCACGGATTGCCCCGGGTTACTAGGTGCATCTGGGGATCTAGCTTGTCAATATCATCTTGCTAGCTCTTTTATCTCAGTAAAAAAGGCGTTGTGATTGAAGGGTTGAGGGTTCCGGTTGCCGTATAAAGAGTTTCGGTTGGCGTACACTTGGGTTTCGGTTGGCGGTCGAGAGTTTAAGGCAGTTAGTCCTGACTTGAGACGACTCCTTGGGTTTAAGGCAGTTAGTTCCTGATCCAAACGAGTATAAACGGTTCTGGGCATCGTATTGGCGCTTTCCTATTGCGGCATTTCGTCGATAGTACGCTTAAGAACAACCACAAAACGAATCTTTAACAAGATTTCATTCGATCTACCCTACAACCTTGCACACCCGTGTACAGGCTCTGTTCCCAGGGTTCTGCACTTGTATTAGGAGACGGTTATTGGTGGTTATTGGGAGTTTGGAACAGCGTTATACAGTTATTGCTCAAGGCAGAACGACTATTTGGTTGTTTGTTGTTTTTGGGTTTTAGTTGTGTAGTGTCGAGCTCATCTCCAGTCTCCCCACCCGTCATCCACCCTCATCATCTGGAGCCCACCGCGAGGGGTGATCGAGTGTTATATTGAAAAGGACTCTGTTTCGTGCAACAGTTGTGACAAGAAAGAAGACAAACAAGCGCCCACACGCTTGGATCAAGATACAAAATTCCACCAAAAGGGAAACAGAGAGATCTCACTGATTCCCAACCAAACGACTTCCCTGGACTGTTAAGAGGCGTTGGAGAACTTCGACCAACACCACTCTTCGTTCCGAAATTAACGAAGAAACCAACACCGAGAACCACGCTCAACTCACAAGGAGCTCGGAACAGAGAAGTACCACAAAAATCGACGAAACCTCAAGCATCTTCGTCACGGAAACCAATTCAAGCATCGAACAAGAAGCGCTTACCAACAAAACCAGCAACAAAGCGCAAAACAAACGAAAGGAACACCACAGTCGAAGAAGAACAGCAATCATCGACACCATCTTCGCCTTTAACGGATCTATCTGAAGGCGAACACAACACCAATCGGATTAACGAACAACCGATTGAACAAAACAACAACATGGGGGATAACGGAAACGTGAATAATGGAGGCCTTGGAGGAGCGGCTGCGCGTTTTAAGGTACCGGAAACCTGGGATTCGGGTCGTCCGAGCTTCGATGGGAAGACTCCTGGCAAGCTGGAGAAATTCCTAGACGAGTGCGATCGCATTATCAACCAGGCGGGTATTACTGAAGCGGCGGAAAAGAAGGAGACGGTGTTGCGGTATTTGGATACGCGATATGTGAAGGAATCGTGGAAGAACTTGACGCCGTACGGAGGGGGAACGTACGAAGAGTGGAAAACGGCGATAAAGTCGATGTATCCGGAGCTAGACGAGGTGAACGAAGGTTCGAGGAGGCGTTTGAGAGAGATTTGCGTGGAAGCCAAAGGAGCGAGTCGAGAGGATTTGGGGTTAGTTACTCGTTTCTGTGCGTTCTTCGTACCAGAAGCGGAAAAACTACTCCTGCCTCCGTCGTTGGTCACCAACAAAGAGTTGGTGTCCTCGATCTTGAATACGTTGCGTAGCGACTTCGCGTCAGCAGGCGAAGCGGCTCTGAACCAGCCAAATATCGCGAATATTCTGGGCCCAAACGCAAATGCAAATCAGAACGCAGCGAACACTTGTAGAGGGGATCGTTGGAGTTACAAGGAAGTTCTCAAGGTGGTGGCATGGCTTGCGAACAACTGGTCGGGTAGAGAAGCGGATGCGGTATCGAGGGACGATGCTAAATCATCGATCTCGGGGTCGAATCTTAACGGGGGACCATTATCTTCGGATGTGAGGGTCAAGTCGGAGTTTAGGGACCAAATGGAGAGTTTTGCGCTGGAAATAAATGCGTTAAAGGACGTCATGGCCGTGCGGGATAAACAGTTGATTGAGACTATGAAGCAGATGCATGTAGCAACTGATTCTAGATCGAAAGAAACCGCGATTCACCAGCACCAAGGACAGCCTCAACGGGAATATCGCCAGGGTGGAGAGCGAAACTATGGTGGAATGCAAGGAAACGAACAGTGTCATTTCTGTGAAGAGACTGGGCATATGGTGCGAGATTGTCCGAAGAAGAGGGCGTTATTGGACCAAGGAAAGATCGTTATGGAGAATGGGGGCTTGCGATTACCTGGTGGATATTATATCCCCAAGTATCCTGAGAACGTGTCGCGTTATCAGCGAGTGTTGGATTGGTATAGCAAGGGAGGAGGAGCTGGAACGACTGGGAACGCGCAAGCGAACTATCAATCGTCGTTCTTCAATGAGTATACTCCGAACGAGCAGTACAATCTCTTGTATGACACAAGCGAAGACGAAATCCGTTCGTTGCGGGCACAGATGGCGGCTATGGCGAAGCAAGTGCAAGCCAACAGCATGTCGACTGGTAGCCAACAGCAGCGTTTTTCAGGCCCTCAGGCGCCAGTGCAAACCTATCCACAGATCCTTCAACGGGAATCCATGGTGCAAAACGGAAATGGTGGAAGAACGCAGCAGTGGATGGGAGAGAGTGGAGTTGGGAATGAAGCTTATCCTTCCTTAATTCAAGCGCCCGTTCAACCGGGCTTGCCGGCAGGAGATCTGAACTTTCAACAGTTCTTGACGATGTATAGCATGGTTCAAGCAATGCAGAATTCGCCTGGGTCGGGTTCGCAATCGGGAGGACAGTCGATGGAGTCGCAGTACGCGAACACGCGTTCGCAGAAAGACAACTCGACTGGAGGAAACCAAAATTTTTAGACAGTTCGAGGATGGAGACAGGAAGCAAACGAAAGAAGGCTTCCGAGGCAACGAAGTCTCTTGAGAACTGATCTAAAGTTGCGAAAGATAAGACGAAACGAAAGCAGGAGAGAAAGGAACTCGAGGAGGAGTCCAATTCAGAAAGTGAAGAGGATGAAACGGAACCAGAAGTGTTGGAAAAGGAGGATGTGCCGAAGAAGAAACGGAAGGCGCGTTTCAGAGGAGAAGACTCGGAAGATGAGAAAGTGGAGTACACAGCGAGAATGGCTCCTCATTCGGAATCTCCAGGGAGAGAAACGGTAAAACGCAAGAATGGCGAGGAACGGGCGTATAAATTGGCCACCAAGTTCGATGATCCAAATATCATTAAGCGTATTGTTGAGAAAACGGAGAGTACAGTCGTACACGATATTACCGTGAGCGATTTGATCTCGCTTTCGCCAGAATATGCAAAAGCTATGAGGAAGTCAACGAATCGAACGAGGCAACCGATAAAGCCAGTGTTACTTAACGGAAAACTTGACGAGGGATCGGAATATCCATTCATGGAGGACGAGGGTGTTGAAGCCCGACTCCAAAATGATGCTGTGGATATAGATGAACTACCAATGGTTGATTCGTTCTATATTTCGACTGAGGAGGATCGTCAATACGGGATAAAGGAAGGGTGTTATGTTAGCACCGACCCTTATCTGCAGTATGTCGCTTCGCTATCCCCAGGAGAACCGCCTAAGCAAGTGTTTTCGGGAAAGGACTCCGCGTCGTTACGAGTTGTATGGCCGTTAATAGCAGCAAGAGAACATGTGGAATGCGTTATAGACAGTGGTTCTCAGATAGTCTCGATGGCGTTATCGGTAGCTGAGCGGTTGGGAATTCCTTGGGATCCAGACCTGCAAATCTACATGCAGAGCGCGAACGGACAACTGAAGAAGTCAGCTGGATTAGCGCGGAACGTTTGTTTCTTGTTTGGAGACATACCTGTATATCTGCAAGTCCACGTTATCGATCAAGTAGCGTACGAGGTGTTGTTGGGACGGCCGTTTGACATCGTTACCGAGTCGAAATTGGAGAACTTTGGAAATGGGAACCAAATGCTCACCATTCGTGATCCTAACAAGGAGCGACGATGTGTCATTCCAACCCAAGCGCGGGGAACGTTTTCATCGACAACCAATTCGAAGAGGATTGAGAATGCGCAGAAGGAATCGCCAGGGCAAAAGGAGAACCGAGACCATCGAGTTAAAATCAAAGCAGAGTCGGATTTTCAGAGCTCGTCCAGGAACTAGTGGAGGACTGGGGAGGCGAGGAACTGTGTATTAGGGTAGGAGTGGACGAGTCTGGAGAGTTGAGAGTGGAAGGATATGTGGAACCTGAGGACGGACGTTGTTTCTCGAACGATGAATTACGAATAGCGTACTTGACAGCGAGTATGGATTCCAAAGCAATGCGGAAGGACCAGAAAGCGAAAGAGCTGTTGCAAGATTTCGCTCGGGAAAGGTGTTCGGATCCGAAAACGAAGAGATATGTGGTGGAAACCAGAGTGGTAGCAGAGGAGTATAGGGAAAACGAGAGTCGGGATGTGGAATGTAAAGCGGAAATAGAAGCATCTTATCTGGGACATGTCCACAGACACGATCCGTTGATACCGTGTCTAAGATGTGCGGATTTGGCTTTCGACAGGGAAAAGAACGGGACTGCAGTGGAACCAGGAGTCGAAATCGTTGAGACGTTCGCGGGCAAGAAGTATAAACCAGTAGCCTTAAAAAACGCGGCCGGTTTATGGCGAGTTGCCAGAGCGTTATCGTATCAAACGAGAGATTATTGGTGATCCATTAGCGGAACTTCCTTCGTTATCAGTCAAACCAGAGGATTTCGTTCCAACGGAGCGGTATACGCAGGAGAGGATGGAATTCATTGACAAGGTTCATAATACTGGATTCTTGTGGGACGAGGAGTTGAAAGTTATTCATAATTTTATGATGCTTCAATGGCCTGCGTTCGCCTGGAACGATGAAGAACGGGGGACCTTGCGACATGATTTCTTTCCGCCTGTCGAGATACCGACCGTGGAACATAAGGTGTGGATTGAGAAAAGCATTCCAATTCCAAGGGGGCAACTGGAAGAGTTCTGCAAGGTGATCAAGAAGAAATTGGACGCGGGAGTGTACGAACCGTCGAACGCATCCTATCGTTCCAAATTTTTCGGAGTCCTCAAGAAAGACGGGAAGAGTATTCGATTGGTGCACACTTTGGAACCGTTCAACGCGGTAACGATCGCACATTCGGGTATACCCCCAGCAACGGAGGAACTTGCAGACCATTTTTCGGGAAGAGCCTGTGGAGGAGTGTTGGATCTCTATTCTGGATACGATCATAGGGACTTAGCGGAAACCTCGAGGGATTATACTACGTTCCAATCGCCGTTCGGAGCGTTGCGACTGGTAAAACTGCCTCAGGGATGGACGAACCCGGTTCCGATCTTTCATGACGACATGAATTACGTTCTGAGGGAAGAAGTACCGCATGTTTCGATGCCATACATCGACGACGTACCTATTCGTGGACCTGCAACCCGATATGAAGATGAGAATGGAGTAGCGGAAACGATTCCAGAGAACAAGGGGATCAGGAGATTCTTCTGGGAACACATGCAGAATGTAAATCGAGTTGTTCAGCGATTGAAGTACTCTGGATTAACGGTTTCTGGGATGAAAGCGGTGTTGTGCGCGGACAAGTTCGTAGTTGTTGGGCATACCTGTTCGTATGAAGGCAGAAGACCATCGACGGATCGAGTAGGGGTCATTACCAGATGGCCTCCTCTCAAGAATGTGTCGGAAATTCGACAGTTCCTAGGAGTCCTCACCTATATCAAGCATTTCATTCAAGGCTTTCACATAATGAGCAAGCCGCTCACGGATCTGCTGAAGAAAGGAGTGGAATTCGATTGGGGAGAGTTGCAAGAGGCATCTATGGCGATTATAAAGAAGGCTGTTGCTGAGTGTCCTGCGATCCGTCCTTTGAATTATTCGGAGGACTGGACGACAGTCATTCAGATCGACAGTTCCTACAAAGGAATCAGCATTGTGATCTATCAATATCAAGAGGGGAACTCGAAGAAACGATACTATTCGCGGTTTTCGTCCATTCCGTTGGATGAGCGACAAGCGAGGTTTTTCGCAGGCGAAGAGAGAGTTGTTTGGAATCAAGAGGGGGCTTGAGCATATGCAATATTGGATACTGGGATGTCGAAATTTAGTTCTGGAAACGGATGCATCGTATATAAAGGGAATGCTGGATAACCCTGGCATGGGCCCGAACGCTACGATTAACCGCTGGATAGAACAAATCTTGATGTTTCATTTCGAATTAAAGCATGTTGTGGGCAAGACCTTCACGCCAGACGGACTGTCTCGACGAGATAAGGTTCCTGGAGACGAGGAATACGACTATGTTGATGACGGACCGGAGATAAACAAGCCTGGGGTTCACGAAGACTGGGATTATTCGATCCCTCAACCGAGGGAGTTCGATGATTTCAAGTCGGAAATTGATACTCGGGGTGGATATTACTTCGGAGCGCTGGATCTTGACGATGATGATGAGATGGAAAGCGAAACGTGGAGAAGACATGGCCAGCTGTGTCTCGACACTTACATGGAGTCTATCGACGAAGCGGAAGTCATTCGAAACGCTTATCAACGCGAAGGAACGGAGTTGCCTCAGTACATTTCGAGTTTCGTTCGAGAACCTGAGAAGTTGTTGCCTAATTCGGCCTTCAAATGGGACGCACGAAAGCGCGAACCATACCCTGAAGACCATCGGAACGAGGAAGCAATCAGAGCTGATGAAAAACTGGAGTTGGTGGAGAAATGGCTGAGGAATCCAAAGAAGAGACCGAGCGGTTTTACGGATAGAGCGTTCGACGCGTTAATGCAGTATGCGCGGAAGTTCTTTCTTAGTGAAAAGGGTCGACTCTTCAGAAGGGATAACGATGGAATGCACAAAGTGGTGGTTAAGAAGGAGCATCGGATGTACGCAATGCGTTCAGCACATGACAGTCTGGGACATCGGGGCGCTTATGCCACGAAATCTTTGATAGAAGTCAGGCTGTGGTGGCCTCAAATGGATCGGGACGTGTCGTGGTACGTTAAAACGTGCCACATGTGTCAGGTTCGGCAGAGTACACTGTTGCGCATACCTCCGGTTCCGACGAAAACATTAAGTTTATTCCAGAAAATCCATACGGACGTTATGGTGATGGGAGCTGTTTCGAACGGACACAAACTCGTTATTGCGGCGAGGGATTCGTTGAGCAGATGGTTGGAAGCGAAAGGACTTAGGTCGGATACGGCTGCCGCGATTGGCATGTTTCTGTTGGAAAACATAATCTGTCGTTGGGGATGTCCTGCGGAAATCGTTACAGATAACGCTCCTCAGTTCATTGCAGCGTTGGATTGGTTGGAAAACAAGTATGGAATTAAAGGCATTCGAATATCGCCCTATAACTCGGAAAGCGAACGGACCTGTGGAAAGCGGACATCGGGATGTGAGGCAGTCTATAGTGAAAGCCTGTGCAGGGAACCCTAACAAGTGGTTTTACTTCTTACCACAAGTCGTTTGGTCAGATAGGATAACGATCCGACGGGGATTAGGCTGTTCTCCGTATTATGCGGCAACAGGCTGTCATCCGATCTTGCCGTTTGACATCGTGGAAGCGACTTGGCTAGTGGAATACCCGGGGCAGATCATTAGTACCGCGGAACTGATCGGTTATCGAGCGCGCACCTTGGTGAAACATAGGAACCACATAAAGGAAATGCGAGAACGAGTAACTAAGGAGAAATTGGAAGCTGTTAGGAGATACGAGCGGATACACGCGGCAACGATAAAGGATTACAACTTCAAGCCGGGGGGATATAGTCCTCGTTCGGAACACCAGGATTGAGAAGAGTCTCGATAAGAAAGCGAAACTGAGGTATCTAGGCCCAATGGTCGTCGTTAGACGAACGACTGGTGGATCATACCTCGTTTGCGAGCTGAACGGAGCAATGGTTCCAGGACAAGTTGGCGCTTTCAGAGTTATTCCTTATGAAGCAAGGAAACGCGTTTCGTTCTCGAAAGACATTGAGAAACTCATTGATATGTCAAAGGAAGAACTCGATTCGTTGGCCTTGAGTCGAGAGGATGATGAAGGGACAGACTTGCAGTTTGGGAATTTGGATCTGGATGACGATGAAACGACCGATAATGAGGGATCGTCCGACGAGGACTGAAAGGTTCTTAGGAAACGAACTAAGTTAGAGGAGAATCGCGGCATCAAGATACAAACGCCTCGAGGCGCGAGTACACAATACAGTCTGAGTAACGACGGGAACGGCTGAGGAGAGTAGCCTGGTAAACGAGTGTGGGGGTACATAGTATTGTGGGAGAAGGGGAAAACGCTGGAAAGCGTTTACTTGCGGTTGTGGGACGGACCATTGGGAGTTGCGAGTCGAGCGTTTCCTCGAATAATGGCCAGATACTGCGATGGATCACTGGGGAGCCTTCAGCACTAGACACGATGACGAGACAGAGGGATACGAACGGAAGTTTACTTTCGACTTTCATTCCACGATCCTTTGCAAGGTCGAAGAGTGTTTGGTAACGACGAGCAACAACCTCATAGGTATCGCGGGAATAAGCCATTCGCTGGACTGCGAGAAGAACTTGTTGCTGAGCGAGTTCGAGACAAGCAAAGATCTGCTTGTTCGTAACACGGACTTCCCCTCCCTGCGCGAATTGGTCGAGGAGCTCTTGAACGGTCTTAAACTCGAGATCGGCAGGCGCAGAATCATCAACAGTGTAGGGATTGGTCAAAATCTGGAAACGGGTTAACGATGGAACGGAAGTCGACTTTGAATTGAACGTACGATGCCAGCAACAGCAGACGCGGGAATCTTGAGTAGAGACGATCAGATCGAGGTTTCAGCTAACGAGGAACGCTGACCACGGGAACGTCTTTTGGAATACTTCTTCTTAGAAAACCACCCGTAGCTGTAAGAATTAGCCTCCTGGTATAGGTGCACCTAGGAAATGCATTGCCTAGGATAGTAAATGCACCTAGCCTAGGTGTACCCAGTGATCTAGGCTAGAATCACTTGAGGGTCTCTGGATTAATATAGCATCAATGATGAAATAAACTGTTATCTAATACATATAATATTAATAATAATGCATATATAATACTTTAAACTCCTTTTCTTCAGGCCGATGACAGCTGCTGCGTGGAGGAGTGAACATGGTTGTTGTAGGCGAACTCCGCGGCCGGAATCAGCTCATCCCAGTCGTCCTGCTGGTAGTTGGTGAAGATCCGCAAGTACTGCTCCAGCTCCTGGTTGACGCGCTCTGTCTGACCGTCTGTCTGCGGGTGGTACGCGGTGGACGTGGCGGGCTTGATGCCGATTAGACGCCAAAGTTCTTGGGTGAAGTCCGCGATGAACTGCGAGCCGCGGTCGGAGACGTACTTCTCCGGAGTCCCATGGTGCCGCCAGACATTCCGGTAGTAGAGGCGGGCTGCCCCTACTGCATCGACCGTCGTATGACACTCCGAGAAGTGGGCGCTTTCCGAGGGTGTCAACGACGACCATGATCGCGTCGTACCCATGGGCTTCGGGAAGCTCTACGATGAAGTCGACGGAGATGGTATGCCAGCGTTCCGGGGGCGTTTCCGTGGGGTGCAGTTCTCCGTGGGGCAGTCTCTGGAGTGCCTTGGTGCGACAGCACAAGTCACAGGTCGCAACATACCGGCCGATATGGCGCGACATCTGAGGCCGCCAGTAGTTCCGGGAGACCAACTCCAAGGTCTTGAAACGACCTGCATGTCCGGCGACTCGGGTGTCATGGCAGAGCTCGATGATGCGTCTCCGGAGGTCCTTGTCCTTTGGTACAACGATCTTCCCTCGGAAATGGAGAAGACCGCCGGGAACGGCCCACTCGTCAGACCGTGAGGAGCGGGGGCCTCGAGCTTGACCTTGAACCTTAAGAAGTTGCCGGGCCACTAGTGCGACGGGCTCCTCCAGGTCAGGCTCACCGGAGAGGGCATCACGGATGTCACGGAGGAGTTCAGAGCCGGGACCGAAACGGAAACGCCCTCGAGTGCGCGGACGTGGAAGAGTTCAGGCCGCAAAAGGACGACGTCGGAGTTGTCGGAATCGACTCCGTGGTCGGGTCTCCGGGAGAGGGCGTCAGGCCGACCCATATTGCGGCCAGGCTTGTGATGCAGCGTGAAGTCGAACCGGGAGAGGTACAGAGACCACCGGGCCTGTCTCCAGTTGAGGTGCTGCGTCTTCCTGAAGTACTCCAAATTCTTATGGTCAGTCCAAATCTCGACAGGGTGCGCGGCGCCCTCGAGGAAGTGTCTATACTCCTCGAGTGCGCGGATGATCGCGAGCATCTCCTTGTCGTGGATTTCGTAGTTGCGCTGGACATCATTTAAGCTTTTGGAATAGAATGCTACAGGGTGCCACTTCCCGTCCGGGGCGGATTGTGAAAGAACCGCCCCCCGTCGCATAATCAGAGCTGTCCGCCTCGAGTCGGAAAGGCCGCGTGTCGTCCGGAATCGCCAGGACCGGTTCCAAGGTGACTGCGTCCTTGATTGCTTGGAACGCGGAGGCCTCCGCGTCGCCCCAAGTCCATTGCTGGTCCTTCTTGGTGAGCACGAAAAGTGGGCGCGCAAGTGTCGAGAAGTCCCGAATGAACCTGCGGTAGAAGTTAGCGAACCCAAGGAACTGCTGAATGTCCTTCTTGTTTTCTGGAGTCGGCCAAGCGGAGACGCCTGCGACTTTGACGGGGTCCATTTCGACGTGGTTGTGGGAGATGATGACTCCGAGGTACTCGATTGACGATTTTTCAAAGTCGCACTTCTCCGCTCGAAGGTACAACTTGTGCTCTCGAAGTCGCCGTAAGACCTCCTGGACAATCTGCCGGTGTTTCCGGAGGTCGGAATGGGCGATCAGGATGTCGTCAAGGTAGATCATGACGTCTCCGGAGAGGATGAGGTCCTGGAAAATGTCATTCATCATCGTTTGGAACGTCGCGGGAGAGTTTGTCAGGCCAAAATACATCACCAAGGGCTCGAACAGGCCTCGGTTAGTCTGGAAAGCCGCTTTCCACTCGTCACCTTCCTTGATCCGGACGTTGTTGAAGCCTCAACGGACGTCGAGTTTGGTGAAGTAACGAGCGCCTTTGAGCCGGTTGATGAGGTTGTTAATCAGCGGAAGGGGGTACCGAGGCCTGAGATCAAGGTCCTAGCAGGGGAGGATCCAAAGCGTGAACATTGGTAAGCGAATACAAATGAAGCTGACCTAGCAGGGGAGGATCCAAAGAGAAGAAACTCTAAGGGTCCACCTGCTAGGTAGCTGACTATATACTGCTTGTCCGTAGCTGCCGCTGTCGGGCACAGAAGGCTTGGGCGGCGTCGCAGGTGAGGTCCCAGGGCGACCGTCGGGAGGGCGTTGATGGATCGGTGATTGTGCGGGCGAGATGGAGGGCCGGACCGGAGTCGGAACCAGAGTCGGACCGGAATCGGGCGCGTCTCCGGGCCGAAAGGGAGGTTCCCCTGACACCTGCTAGGACCTTGATCTCAGGCCTCCAGGGTTGCCCTTACACCAGCCACTTGGTTTTCCTTTGGACTTTCTGTTACTTTCCTTTAGTCTCTGCATAGCACTCAACAGATAATTATTCAACCAGAGTTTCACACACTCCCCAAATGTTAGTAAAGTGTCCACAACTAAGATATAAGATGAACGAAAAGTGTAGAAGTCAAAATAGATTGTATATAAGCATAAATAAGAGATGAAGAAGAGAACTAGAGAGGTAGGTGGGTATCGGTGGAAATAGGTGGGAAAAATAGTGTGTGACATTGACATCTATTTTTCTTTCATCACAAGCAAACTGCCAGTACGCTGAGAATAGGTAGATAGATCCTCAGAGTTAAATTGTCCTGACTGCCATGCTAGCACCTCTGCTTCTTGCATATCAGCCTCATCATGATTTCCTAGATGCCTGTATGTTTCAGCTAAATCAGCTCTTATCCTGATAGTATCATGATGCTCAGGACCAAACAGGAAAGTACATCTCTCTAATATTTCTTTCTCAACTATCTGTGCCTCAGTAAACTTCTGTTGAGCTTTATATGTTATAACTAGGTGTGCCTGTGCATGAATGGTATGTGGATGATCAGGACCAAGCACATGCAAGCGATGTTTTACTACTTCCATCTCTAGCACCTCAGCCTCAGCATACTGTTCTAGCTTGATATGGACTAGAGCTAAGGTAGCCTGTGCAAGAATGGTTTCTGGATCCTCACATCCAAGTAGCTGTGTGTATTGCTCAAAGACCGTCTTTAGTAATACTAAAGCATCATGATAATTGCCCCTTCTGTTATATGTTAAGGCCAATTTCTTTTGGATATGTAGAGTATCAAGATGATCAGGCCCAAGTAAATTCATGCGTAGCTTTAACACTTCCTCCTCAAGTATCTGAGCCTCCTGATACTTGCCAAGTGTAGTATAGGTCTCAGCTAGATCAGCTTGTGATTTAATAGTATCTGTATGCTCAGGCCCAAGTAAGTATGTCTGCTGCTTCAGGACTGTCTTATATAATCCCTGAGCCTCAATATACTTGCCCAAGCTCTTATAGGTTTTAGCTAGTCTGGCTTGTGTAGCAATAGTGAGTAGATGATCAGGACCAAGTAGATTTGTTTGCTGTTGGAGTATTGCTTCTCCAAGTGCCTTAGCCTTAGCATAATCACCTATATGTTCATAGGTTGAAGCCCAGCTATATTGACCCTCATCATCTGGTAGAGAATCAGGAATATGTAATTGGGAATGCTTTTCCAGCACTATTCTCTCAATTGTTTGAGCCTCTAAATCATTACCTAAAGCTCTATGGGTCACAGCTATATGAGCTTGTGTATGAATGGTTTGTGGATGGTCAGGGCCAAGTTGATTTGTGTACTGCTCAAAGATTGCTTCTACTAATACTAGAGCATCAGCATATCTACCCAACTTCATGTAGTTTGAGGCTAAGCGTTCTTGTGCAGCAATTGTATCAGGATCCTTGGAACCAAGCCAGCGTGTTAAATGCTCTATCACAGCCACATCTAGTAACTGAGCTTCATGATAATTTCCAAGCTCCATATGTGTCAAAGACAGATGGACTTTTGCATGGACAGTCTTAGGATGATCAGGGCCCAGAACATATGTACACTGTGTTAGCACTACTTCTTCTAAAGCTTGAGCTTGAAAATGTGATCCTAGATTCCCATAAATTTCACTTAATGCTATTTTTGCATCAATAGTCCTGAGATCATCATCTCCGACATACCACTGATACTTCTGCAACACTTCTACTGCCAGTGTCTCTGCATGCTTCCAGAATGTAGTTGCTCTGTATATTTCTCTAAGATCTTGCTGAAAGCCCAGTGAGAGTGGCACTGAAGAACTCAATTCTCTAGAGTGGGTGGCCAAGAGAAATTGGTTTTCTGGTTCATCATCATGACAATTGTGAGCAGCCATTCCTAGCAGGTTTAATACCAGCTGTTGCTGTGTGTACATATCATTGACTGTTTCCTTGGTCCATTCATGCACCAAAGGATGTATTGAGTACTTGTTACCCTGTGCTGATATCAAAGAATATTGTTGAATCATTTGCATAACCTCTTCAAATTGATATTTATCCCACTGTCCATCACTGCCTATGAAGTGAGCAAGGAAATTATATGCAGGCTGTAATTGCTGTGCGGTAATCTTCTCTGGATCATTCTGATCATCATCCTGCAAATCCAGGTTGTACTTTGATGCTAATGCAAAGATAGCTGGACTGATCCTGTCATAATGCATCATGCAGAGTACTTGCATCACTTCTTGTGCATGGCCAGGAAGGTTGTCAAAGCTAATTTTCCATGTTGTGTAGACAGTCTCCTTATAATTCCAGGGGACTTGCTTTGGCCTTGCATTCCAATGTTTTGCTTTGTTCTTCCTGTACATCTCTAGATAATCCATGGGCTTTGCTTTCAAAAGACAAGACTGTCGAATATATGCTGCTGCTTGGACAATAGCTAAAGGGAAAAGGTGCAGCTCCTTATTAATATCAATTGAGTAAACAATCATATTAATGATAACAATTCACTCACTTTGACAATTTGTTCAGCTACATCCATATCATTGACCATGGAAATGTTTGAGAACAAAGTGAGAGCTTCAGAGAGACTGAAATCAGTGATGTTGATTGACTTATCAGCCGTATGGATGCCTATGTCTGGATTACGTGATGTGATCAGAATATTCCCATGATTGCATTGGGGGAAATATTCTCTGATATTAATGTCCACATCATCAGCATTATCAAACAGAAGCAGCCATTCCTCTGTATGGCCAACTAGCCAAGTAAGAGCTTCAGACACTGAGATATCCAGGTTCTTGATTCTTGCAATGTCCATATAGCCTGTTTGGATGGTGTTGCTATCTGTTGCATCAATTTTGAATTGGTCTGTGAACCTTTTGTGATGTCAGATACAGTGGAAAATCTCAAAGCTTTCAACCAACCTGTTTCCGGCCATCTGAATAAACTTGAGGGCTGTCTCTGTTTTTCCTATCCCTCCAAGACCATGGAGAAGGACAATTTTCCTATCACCCTGGCTGCTAGCTCCAAATAGCTGTGTAAGCTCGTCCAGAATGTCTTCTCTACCAGTAAAGAAGTCACAGGGGGGCGGACATCCTTGATACATGGGAGAACTCATAACTGAGAATGTGATCGATTTCATGCGGAGCATCACTCTGAAGTTAAACTTACGACTGTGGCCGTAACTGTGGCCGTGATTGTGACTGTGATCGTGGCCGTGACTATGGCCATGACTATGACTGGAGAAATGTGCATTAGAATTTAGAAACATATGTCTTTAGAGATCCCAACACACCTATCGATATATAAGGAGTTTGTTCTGATAGAGAAGCTTGGACCCTGTCCAGCTCCGCCATTCCCTCCTCTGCCCTCTGCGGGCCCCGCCATTTCCTCCAGTCCCCCCTTCAAGACACAGTCAGGTTATTGATCCTTCTTCAATGGCGAGCAGAAATCCATACCGCTGACGCTCATCTGAATAATGTGGGTGCTCTGGGCGGCTACTATGTCGTGCGGGGAGCTCATTGTTGTCCGCGAAAAGTGGCAGAGATAGACTGGGGGGGAGAAGGAAAGAGAGGTGGTGTTCGCATGTCTGACCCCCCCTACATATCTGTCTGATCATGGCAGTGCTGTTTGCGCATGCATGCGCATCAATTGCCACCACAACGACGGTTTCCCGCTCCCACCATGCCAGCGTGCACGGCACCAGCAACAGCCGTGCATCCAGTGCTCACGGGCATATCGCGGGCAGCACCGTGACATATCCTGGCCACCGTCCACTGGCATCGGGCTGCTTCTCCAGCGCTGCGCTGTACGGCTCGTTGGCGCGGTGTCCCTCCACTGTGCCTCCATCGACACCCTTCCTTCAAGTTGAAACACCGAACACACCCCAGATGAGCTGGCACCGCAACACTAGACACTGGCAGATAGATCCCGTTCCGGACATCGATTCGAACTGGCTGTGCCCCCAACTACTTCTCTGCGCAGCTCGGATCTCCTGCTGTCCTCATACTCCCGCACGACCCCGCTCCGCGCGTGCTTCGCCTCCCGGACCCAGAAAGGTCCAGTACTTTCTACGAAGACCGTAATCCGAGAGAACGCGACCGCTGCCGCCACCGGTAGACGACCGCGTGTGCACTAAGGATTCCAGTGCGCTGCACCGTAGAAGGTGCCTGATAAGTTGGTGTAACCGAAAACGCGTATGGCAGACGAAGCGCAGACAACGAACCTGGGGAGAGCAAGCAAAGAGCAAGGAGCGGGGAGTCTAGACTGCCGGACAGGAGGAGGGGCCATCGATGCAGCACGGGCAAGCTCCTTCAAGTTCTCCGACGGCAATCGGATGGGATACAGCGGCGAGAGCGTCTGTGTGCGTGGCCATCGCGGTCCGAGAAAAAGGGCGGGGCTGACGTAACCCCGTCATTAACCCGGCTACACAGCTTGGTGCAACAACAGCGCCTTCTCCGCGCTCGCGACAAAGCCCCCGTCCCGTCGTTGCGGCTGCTGGGGACGACACTAACGCTGTCAGTCGACAAAAGCCAACGGATGGCGGCGCACCTTGAACAAGAGAGGAAGAACCTCACGGCCCACGGGTAAGCGCGGGCAGCCTCGGATTAGTAGGAATTACTTACCGTTTGCGGTGCGGAGACAAGTGGAACGGGGACGCTTCAGCAGCGTTGCTTCCGTTGCCGACAGCAACTTGAAGGTTGAAACCCATGGGCGCGCGGGCAACGCCAACGCCAACGACGACGGCTAGCGCGCAGAGCGGGGGGCCCGGGCGAAGGGTTAGTAAGCGCCGACCGGCCGGTGCCTCTCGCCACGCGGAATCACGCGCGGGTGCTACTGGGAAAGCGGGAAGCCGCTGGTACAGTCATGATTTCGCGCGCTTCAACTTGTCCTGGGCTGTCAGGTGGAGTCTTCTCGGACCGTCCGTCCGTCTCGCAATTCTGCTCTTCGACTGATCTTTGTTACCAATGACAACTGGTTGAAACGCTGCGCGGGCCATGGGAGTTGTGCGCTGCAGCTGTTGCCAGATATGCGCCGGCGACCAAACTCCACGCGCGTCATGTCCTGTCGAGGGGCACTGGCTGGCAGTCGTATGACTCTACCAGAGTCGTGACGCCGCCACTAGATGAGACGCTGCCCGCAAGACGCCGAGACGTTGAAGCAAGCATGGAAGCGAAAGGCCACCGTTGGCCACGAGCCCAGGAATAGCCCGGAACAAGCAGACGAAGGGCAGGGGGGCGGGGCTTCAAATTGGACATGCGAATGGGTCTGGAGAGCAGGCTGAGCGTGTGCGCGGCGCCCTCCCCAGTTTTGCACGTAGCTGGAGTGGACCGCGGCTCGAGCGTGATGGGCGGGATGGAAGGATGATTCAAAGTAAGCAGGGAGGAGCGAGCGAGCGGGGTACCCCGTCGACGTCAGTGGACCGTGAATCGACGCCCGGAACGTTAACGGGAACCGGCGGATGTACTCGGTTGCGGTGGCCTGGGTACCGCGCAGCCTGCGCCTGTCAAGCTATCGTGATTCGTCATGAGGACTTGGACTCTTCGCGGACCGCCCGTTTCGGAGTGCTGCTGTTCGATTGGGCTCTGTTATCACCTGGTTCAAAAGCCGCCTATGTCCTGTCGAACTTAGGGCAGTCATACGATGACACCGCATGAGACACGGCCGGTAAGACGCAGCTTCAAAAAAAGTTGCAGCGGTTATTGCTTTGGCGGGAGGGCGAGAGCCAGAAGAATGGACGCTGGGCGGGAACTTGAAGGTGCCGTGTGCCGCTACTACAGGCCACGAGCCCGGCATAACCTGGAGTAAAAAGATGAAGGGCAGCGGGGCGGGGCTTCTTCCAATTTGACATGCGAATGTGTCGCCGAGTGATACTCGTCTACTAGTATTGCGCGGCGCTCGCCAGCCTCGCCAGCCTCGCCTGTCGTGCTCGTAAGTGCAGCATTTTCACAGAAGGTACCACCCTTGAGTGGGGTTTGAGCTTCATGTTTGTGGGCCCGGGCCAATGCCCGTCAATAGTGGATGCAAAGTTGCGGCGGAAGTCCAGACTGTCCGAGGAAGGAGAAGCCAAGAGTGATTGATGTCAGTCACAGGCTGACAACCGTGCAAAGTATCAAGCAGCTGATCCCGCCATCGATAAGGCCATGCCACGCGTACGGGGGCAGCACGGTCCTTGTCCGCATACCACCATCACTCCCCCCACTCTGCTACTATCCCCAGCTATGGACAGAATAACACATGCGATGGCAGGTGCTAGTTTCAACATAAGTGGTGTGTATATGCAGAATGTCGTGATCGACACACAGCTCAACTCTACCTGAATAGGCGGCCAAGGCGGCCGGGGTGGAGGAGAAGCTGGAGGGACCGGTGGAGAGGGTGGTATTGGCGATGGTCCAACCATTACTGGGAGCTTTAATACCAACTACTATCAATCAGGTCCAGGGTGAGTTGTGCATGCCCTGATAAACTGCAAATTAGTCTGATGTCTAGTATAGAAATGCACAACCTCTCAGTGAGAAATACTATCATAGTCATTATGTTATATAGGCTAAACTTTTACAGGACCACATTATGGATGTCCTCCTCCTGCTGAAACCTTTATAGGCCGTGCAGACACTTTGACCAAGTTGAAAGAGTTCTTTGGGGACACAAGTCAAGATGGCCAGAAGAAAGTGTTATTGCATGGCCTAGGTGGAATAGGGAAAACACAAATTGCACTCAAATTTATTGCAGACTCAGGTTCAAGGTAAGAGCACTTTGTCAGAGCTGAAAATCAAATGAGATTTATGATACCAGGTTCACTGATCAATTCAAGATAGATGCAAGCAATGCAAATACTATTGATATAGGGTATAAGGAAATTGCCAGGATCAAGAACCAAGAGGTCTCAAGTCAGGTTGCCTGTACATGGCTTGTTAATAATCCTGATGAATGGCTCATCCTCTTTGATAATGCTGATGATGTTAAACTCAACCTTGGAAACTATATTCCTCATTGCAACCATGGAAATATCCTCATCACATCCCGCAATCCAGAGCTCCATGTCCATACAAGAGACAGAGCTATTGAAATGTCTAATTTGCCCCTCCAAGAGGCAATCACTTTAATCTGTGAGGTTGCCCATATCAATGACAGCAGTACTGTAAAGGAATTAGCACAAGTGAGATATTTTTAATTTATTATGTTGTGTAATTTTTATATACTCTAGGAGCTTGACTGCTTCCCTCTAGCACTGGCCCAAGCAGCAGCTTTCATTTCACAGTCTCGAAAGTTAAAAGAGGACCCATCCAAGTATCTTGACCTATATAGGACAAACAAGCAGAAATACTGGAAGGAGAAACCTGCCCAGATTGTGTGGGACTATAATGCTACAGTCTATACGACTTGGAGAGTTAGCTTTGAAAAGTTGTCCAGTATTGCACAAGAAGTTTTGCAAGTATGCTCTTTAATGCACAACAGTCAAATTACGGAGGCTATCTTTGTGAATGCATCGAAATATGAATGGAATGTATCAAAATCACAGGACTTGGGGGAGGATGGAGAGATACCAGAAGCATTTCCCAAAGTCAAGCAATTATTGTCCCATTTCTTGCATGAGAATAAGCAGTGGGATGAGTTGGCATTCGAGAAGACTATGACATCTATTGAAGCTTACTCCTTGATCAGTCATAGGGAGGATGGATATTATATACACCCCTTGGTTCATGAGTGGACAAGATCAACAGTTTCTCATTTGAGCAATCATCTTGACATGGTTGTAAACTTACTAGGAATGTCTGCTATTAGTTCATCAGAAGCACATTACAGGAATTTGGCAAGACATTTTCAAAAAGTGGTCTCACGACCAGAAGAGATCCCTAGGGCTTTCCAATGGATAATGCAGAACATATATTTTGAGGCAGGATATTACATAGAGGCAGAAATACTAGGGAGGCTGGTCTGGCGGGAAAGAATGAGCACATTAGGCTCAGATAATCTAGAGGTTGTTTCGGCAGGGCTGTGGCTTGCTGCAGCACTTAATAGGGTGGGCAAGTATACAGAAGCTCATGAGTTACAGAAACAGGTGGTGGAGCAGCGGACAAAAATCCTAGGACCAGATCATCTCCAGACTCTTTTAGCTATGTACTGGCTTGCAATATCACTTCATCAATTAGGCAAGTACACAGAGGCTCAGGAGTTACAGAAACAGGTGGTGGAGCAGTGGACAAAAATCCTAGGACTACATCATCTCAACACTCTTTCAGCCATGTACTGGCTTGCAATATCACTTCATGAATTAGGCAAGTACACAGAGGCTCAGGAGTTACAGAAACAGGTGGTGGAGCAGCGGACAAAAATCCTAGGACCAGATCATCTCCAGACTCTTTTAGCTATGTACTGGCTTGCAATATCACTTTATAAATTAGGCAAGTACACAGAGGCTCAGGAGTTACAGAAACAGGTGGTGGAGCAGCGGACAAAAATCCTAGGACCAGATCATCTTGAGACTCTTTCAGCCATGTACTGGCTTGCAATATCACTTTATGAATTAGGCAAGTACACAGAGGCTCAGGAGTCACAGAAACAGGTGGTGGAGCAGTGGACAAAAATCCTAGGACCAGATCATCTCCAGACTCTTTCAGCCATGTACTGGCTTGCAATATCACTTCATAAATTAGGCAAGTACACAGAGGCTCAGGAGTTACAGAAACAGGTGGTGGAGCAGTGGACAAAAATCCTAGGACCAGATCATCTCAAAACTCTTTTAGCCATGCACTGGCTTGCAATATCACTTTATGAATTAGGCAAGTACACAGAGGCTCAGGAGTTACAGAAACAGGTAGTGGAGCAGTGGACAAAAATCCTAGGACCAGACCACCTTGACACCCTTTCAGCCATGTGGTGGCTTGGAATGTCACTTAGTGAATCGGATAAGCAGAGCAGCAGATGAAACTCTTGGAGCTTAACAATCTTGATATTATTAGAGCAAATGCCTGGCTTACCAGTGCCATGCAATAATTAAGCAAGTGCTCAAGATTTCGAAGAATAAATTGCAAAGAACCAGACAAAAATCATTATGCTAGATAATTATTTCACCACTGATGTAATAGATTAGGTCGCAATGTCACTTCATGAATTGGGCTGATAAACAGAGGCTCAGAAGTCAGCAACAAGCTGTGAGTGTAGACAAAATAGCTTCGGTCTCCCTTGGACCATCCGAGCACATCCAAGGCGCATTCGACTGGTGCCCCCTCGGACGCTCCGACCCACCCCAACCATCGTCCACGGCCTCCTTTGCCCACACAATCACCGATCCGTCAAGACCCTCCCAACAATCACCTTGGGACAGAGCCTGCGATGCCGCTCAGGCCTTCTGCACTCTACGTCGGCAGTTACGGACCACCTACCAATTCCACTTATCCTTTCATATTAGAATGAATGGCCCGCTGGGCTGCACATTCTAATATGAAGAGATGACCCCAAATGCCCTATGTTGCAATAATTACTCCAATAATTCCGCAACATCTCTGAGTTCTCAAGTCCCTCAGCGCTAAGTCCCTTCTACGCTGCTAATGCTGCAATAATCCACTGCTATCTAAGTTAGTTTCCTAAATTGGCAAATATGACATAAATAGTGATAATAGTCACACTTTCTCAACTTGAGCAACAACTTGAAAGTATACTATATGAGAAGATCAGATCCTATGGTCCGGTCCTAGTCACAATGTCACATAGTATCAGTATGACATGTGTGACAAAATTCTTAAAAATGAAACTTTGTCAGTTAATAATTATGAATAAGTTGCACACTGTAGGACTCAGACAACCAGATGTGACACTGGTATGTGATTGCATAAAGAAGCTATTATATAATCCTATCCAAACCTAGGTTGAAGACCTTAGTCATGCTGCTACATTTGTCACATAGTGTGAAACTTCCAAAAAGGATTTTTTTGCTGTTTGAAAGTACAATCATTAGTGAATGTCACAGATCGTCACAAGATCAAAGTTGTGTATTTTGAGTATATAAACAACTTTCATTAAATGACTTATTGTCCCAGCTGAATAGTTGTGCTAGCACTAGCCAATCATTAGCTGATCTATACTCAATCTAGTAATATCTCTTGATGTACACAACTTACGTAAGTCATTGAAGCACTATCAAGGGTACCTGAATGATAAGATTAATATCCTTGATAATAAAATCTGATCATTATACCTATATCATCTCATGATGATTCATCATATGCATTGATGCTGCAATATCTCCACCAAGTCTACATGAATTCAGATGATTGTTGTCCTACTATGCATATCCAATCTACACCAGCAGGAGGCAATTGATATAATTTGCAATATTGCTCATATCAATGACAGGGTAATAGCTGGAGAATTGGCAAAGGTGAGACCATGATGTGTAGTCTAGTATGTGCTGTTGACTGATGTGGCAGGAACTTGATTACTTTCCTTTAGCACTTGCACAAGCAGCTGCTTTTATTTCACAATCCCGCAAACTAAAAGAAAACCCCTCAAAGTATCTTCATCTTTATAGGAGAAACAAGGAAAAATGCTGGAGGGAAAAACCCACTCAGATTGCATGGGACTATAGTGCCACTGTCTATACCACTTGGAAAGTTAGCTTTGATAGCTTGCCTCCTATTGCACAAGAAATTATGCAAGCATGCTCCTTGATGCACAATGGCCAGATTACCGATACTCTATTCAAAAGTGCATCTCAGTATGCCTGGAATGTACTAGAGTGGGAGTGGGAAGACTCAGAAGAACTGGGACACATGCCAGAATCATTGTTCCAGGCAAAGCAATTATTATCACATTTCTTAGACCAGCATGGGGAGTGGGATGAGCTGCTATTTGAAAGCACTATGGCAGCTATAGAAGCTTACTCTTTGATTACTCTTCGGGATGATGGATATTATATGCACCCATTGGTACATGAGTGGACCAAATTGACACTCTCACACCCGAAGAGACAACAGCAGATGGTAATACAGCTGTTAGGAATGTCAGCTATGATCCTAGTGGAACTTCATAATTGTATAGGTCTGGTTCAACATTTTCAGAAAGTTGTATGGACACCTGCACAAATACCAATCTCATTTCAATCAAAAGTTCACCAAATATTTAGATATACAGGGTACTTTACTGAGGCTCAAATGCTAGGAACAAACATTCTTCAGAAGTTAGAGAAAATTAAAGGGCATGAACATCCTGATACAATTGAAGCAAGGTGCTTGCTTACTGATACATATTACCATATGGGCAAGCATGTGGAGGCTCGAGAGTTAGGAGAGCAGGTTTGGCAGCAGTGTGCAAGGGTTATTGGCCTTGGCCATCCATATACCTTTCTGGTGGAGAGACTGCTTGCGCTAACATATGGCCACTTAGGTCTCGTCAGTGAGTCTATTGAGCTGTGGAACCAGATCATCCCATGCCGGGGAAGGACTCCAGGCCCTGATTATCTAAGCTCTGTGCCAACATATACAGAATCATATAGGATAGAGCATATCATAGCAGAGACAAGGCAAATCTATCCCAGGGCTTATCAGAAGCTGCAAAGCCATCCTACACGCAGGGATGAGTAGGGTATACTATACCAATCCATTCAGTTCGCCAAAATGATGGCATCAATTTTCGATGATTTGTACCAGAAGTTCGGAAAAATCAAGAAAAATTAATGGCAGGGTCTTTGAAAAATGGGTGTGACCTGTGACACCCAAATTGGATGGATTATTACAGTATACTCCTTTCTCGCAGGAAATTTATAATTTAAACATTTCTTATTGCATGTAGACAACCATCTTTTGGCCAAGTATCTTGGATGTACCCACCGTGCACGTGCTAATGTGATGCATGTGGAAGAGGAGCCCTTGCATTGGTAGGCCTGCCTCTACTTGAAGTGTTTACTGCTTAGGCGTCACAAAAGGTTTTGAGGCTGGTATCCCAGGTTGATATAGCTGGGTTAGGGAGTAGGTGTACCTGCATCATTCATTAATGGCACAGCGTGATCAGTATGTTAAGGGCCTAGGCCCACCTAAGCAGTTTACTTATGATGCAAACAAAATAGATATCAATTCCCCTTTTCGACCCATTTCCTATTTCTTACTATTATTTCTACCCATGCCTACCCTCCCATCTTTTTCTTCTTTGTGTCTTATTTATGCTTATTTAAAATAATGACTTAGGGAGGCTCACTTTTGATAATGATGAGTAAGACCCAGCCTGTCCTAGCGGTTTACAAATAAGGGTATATATGGTAACCCTACGGTGGTTTGCAAGGTGGCTAAACAGGCAGTCCCAACCTCTTTGTACTTTCCTTGTGTACTTTGCATACATCATGTCTTATGAAAGGGAAAAAAACATAACTCAATTTACTTAAGCTATTGTCTTTGACCCATTTGACATTTAAAAAAACATATGCTGGATTTCATTGTAAGATCATTGCTTCCAAAATTATAATATAATATAATAGAGAATCAGGAAGGGGTGGCCATGGAGTTGGTAACTGAGGACTACTAGATACCGGATGTGGTGGAGGCAGTCACTCCGGAGTTTAGCGGGATTTTTACTCCCAAAGGTTGATTTAAAAAGTACTACTTTTTGTACAAAAATCTATATTACAGGAAACAAATAGTTTCTGCAAAGGGAACCAGTTTGTATAAAGTTTTCCCTTTGTGGAAACTATTTGTTTTCTGTAAAAATATTTTTTGTATGAAAACTAGTCCTTTTTGAATCAACTTTTGGGAGTCAAAAACACGGTAAACTCCGGAGTGAGTAGAGGGAGAGCATTGGGTGTGGAGACACGGAGATGCAAGCGGAGACACAGCACTTAATGGGATCAAGTGACGGCATCAGGGTTTCCCCTGACACTCACCTCACTAAGCTTCAGAAAGCCCAAGACATTTGAACTGCAAGATCCCTATACTAATCACTTGGTAAGTCAAGCTTTGGACACTTTGAAAGTTTGCATTGAGTTTGCATATAGTACTGGCTTGTTGTAGAGTGATGATGAGTTGATCGGAAGATTCCAAATCTGTTGAGAGACACTGTGAATTCCATAGACACTTGCAATACAGGCCTGAAACCTCAACCACAGAAATCAAAACCCTTAACTATGGTATACTACAGGGACAAAAATGACCAGGAGCAAATAATTTTTGGTGATAACTGACCTTATATATAGACTGTGGATAATAGTTTGGTTGTGTGAGTCTACACCACCAACCCGGCATGACACTTGGCCGATGTCATGCCGGAACATCACCCAACATCGGGTCCTCACATCAGCACCAGATTTCCGTGATGTCAGGAAGGAATTGATTGCGCATATCTTCCTGACATCTTCCTGACAAGGGATATCATCCTGACATCCTGAGCTGGACCAGTGCCAGACAGGGTTAGGATGCATGGGGGTGTTTGCTGAATGGGCTACTGAACACTTGAGAAAACAGGAAATCATATATATTGTGTAGTATACAGAAGTATATATACCATATATACCGACTAATTATGCATCTAGGCGCGACCACCGAAGTTGGTCTGCCGCCGCGCAGATCGCCGGCCAGCCCGTGGGCACCATCCTCGCCACCACCACCAGCGCGCTCAACTTGGTCCTCGCTGTCAGCCAGCGCCGGGCGCTGTTCTCCAGCTGCTCCTCGCTGAAGGCCGGGGCGCTGCTTAACCCGATCCACATCACCGCCGCCTCGCTCGTGCGCCGTCACGCTTGTCCTCGGCGGGTCCACTACATTTGAAACAGGGTGAACGTAATGAGCTTGGTGGCAAATGCACTCTGCACCATCCGCGGCTGTGAGAACAAGTTAGCTTAGGAGAGGTCAGAGGGTGGCGACACACGGACGTGAGATGGACATCGATGAGCTGGCTCATCTGGGCTCCACAGTCCAGACTTGGTCCAAACCAACGGGGGATGAGACGACAAGTGCCCGGAAGACCTGCTGGCAGAAGGGAAGCTATGGTACATCAGCTCCATTCGCCCTCAGACGCGCATACTCACAGGGAAGGCTGGAATTGAGTGGAACATGGGGGAATGAAGAGAAAAAAAAACGACGTGACAGGCGCCGTCACCCCAAAGAAGTTGTCCGTGATGTGACGGATGTTCCGGAACACTTCCGACCGGTTGGTCAGCTTGATTGTGTCATACTTCTCGGCTCGACTTAGCAAAATTTCCTGAGGTTTTGAAGCTGCAGGCATAGTGTATGCATGTGCATTTCCCCCAGGGTTGATGCCTAAAACAAGTTGAAACACTGTTTCCTAAGGGAGCCAGTAGTCAAACTTCAAAGTAGGTCCAGTCACTCACAATGCAGGGTGAGGCAGTTTGGATTGCTCATCTCCTGGATACCAGGAGACGACGTCGGCATGATGTGCGTCACGACATCTTATGCACACTTCCATGATATCAATCCAACATTTAGTGGCTGACAGCTGAATGATATTAGGTAGACATGATGTGGAGATTGGCATTTCTCTCCCATGGACATCATGGGCTGACATCGGCTCGGTGCACCGATGGGTTGGTGGTGTACAAGGCTTGTAGTACTAGTACTAGTGTTGTAACATTTTTTTTCTGAGGCTGGGAGGAGCGCCGGCCGCTGACCCACCTGCGTCCCGACCAGGTCATGTGGTCGCTGGCTGCCTGGGAGTGCGTGGGTACTGCACCCGAGAGTCGAGAAGGGTCCTGCACCGAGCGCGGCCCGGATCACGGAGATTGAGTGGCGTGGACGAATGCGGGGGGCCGATATCAGTGATGGGTGATTTAGGTAAGGGCACTGCTGTTCGGGGATCGCTCAAGCCGCGTGGGTGCGAAGCGAGCGCTGCGCTGCGCCGTGCTTCGCGGAGGCGGAGATGCGCTAGCTCGAGGCATCTGCTCGATGCGAAAGGTGGGGCGAGCGCGGGGGCGAAGGGAAGACATAGCGTCCGAACGTCCGGCATCCGCGTTTGGCAAGGAAGGACCGGGCGTCCGGGCCGATGTGTGATACCCGCGCCACGCCCACGCCCGCCGTCCGGGGAATCTGTTGTCCCGCGCATCGTGGACGAATCATGACGCAAGCAATAGATATAAAACCGGCGTCCTCACGTCAAGTTCTCGTCCTTCTCCATGTCCCCGTCTCCATCGCCCCCCGCCCCCAAAACCATCCACCATCCGACTGCCCTCCTACCAAGAACTCGTCGCAGACTGCAGCCTCGACGCGCCTCGCCCGGTCCCGCGGCCCGGCCCGCCGGTGCAGCGCTACGCCACGCTCCCGCCGCTCCGAGTCGTGAGTCACCCCGCGACCCGCCCACGGCGCACGCACGGCTGACACGCACCCCCGCAGCCCCCGCGCCCGCTGAGCAAGGCCGACCTCGCGCGGTTCTGCAGCGCCGTGCCCATCCCCCCGCCCCCGCCGCAGTCGCCGTACGAGCCCGAGCTGCGGTTCGCATACGCCGCGCGTCCCGGACCCGGCGGCGCACGTGCAAAGAAGCAGGCACTTTCATGCTTCTTTTGTCGCGAACGCAAGATTGCGTGTGGGCGCCCGGACGACGGGACGATTGACGGGCGGTGCAAGTGCGTTTTACCCTCTCCTTTGGGATTGTTTTGCTGATTGAAACAGTCAGTGTGCTCGGAGGAACATTCCATGCACGTACCCGACCATCTCCCATCGCGGGCAGCACTCCCGTCTGAAGAGCGCGGCGCGCAAGGTCGAGCACGCGCACGCCCAGCAGCAGGCCGCGGCGGCCGGGCCGTACTCGCCGAACAGCGCCAGCGCCGGCTCGGACCGCGGCGACAGCGCGTCGCCCGGCGCGGACGCCGACGGCGTGCAGCTCGCGCACCCGCAGTACCGCGGCGGCGGCGCGTCGTGATCGCCGTGATGGGCGGCAGGCGTGGTCGAATGACCAAATCCAACTATGGCTATGAAGCTCGCGGCGCTGTCCGGGTTCCGGCCTCCGCGTCAACTTGTGCCCGCCGGGCAGCGCGGACGACGAGGGAGCTAGAAGCGAGCGCGACGAGCACGGGGCCGGGCCGTACGTCCGGCGTCGGACTCTTTTCTCGACCCGGGACACCGGGCCGTGGCCGGGCGGTTGCCTAAAGCAGCGACCGGCGATAGTACTAGTGCGAAGACGAAGAAGCACTCGCGCAGAGCGGGGTTTCAATCCGCGACCGTGAGGTGCGAAGATGCATACGGAGATGCGGTGGCTGGGCCTAGGCTGGGTCGGCGTGGAGTGGGAAGAAACTGGCTGCTGGCAGGAGGAGATCCGCGGCCGGACGCCCCAGAAGAAAGCAGAATGGGAAAGGAATAGGCAAGCGCGGAAGCAGTCAGCAGTATACCCACGTGAATCGAATCCGAGTCGACGCCCGGAACGGGATCCATCTGTCAGTGTCGAGTGTCGCGGTGTGAGCTCGACTACCGTGTGCGTGTTCGGTGTTTTTAATTTTAGGAAGGTAAAGAAGGACGTTTTGTCTCCACGCGGACTCGGAGTCACGCGCGCGTGCTAGTGCTGGTGGGAAACTGGAAGTGCGGAACAGCGGGGAGGCTGCGATGGGCATCCGGGGTTGGGTGCAGGTGCCCGGCGATGTCGCACTCTCCGTTTCCAAGTGCCCGTGCTTCTGGACGCCTGGCCCGGGCTGTTGTCGCCTGCCAGTGGTCAAAGTCCGCTGCAACACCCCCCGTTTAAGGAGGGTGTTTCTCTGTGCCCATCGAGGTTAAGCGGGGACCGCGCCGATCGCGCCTCGCCCGCCGAGACACTGGCAGCGACGCGTGTAGCCCGGGCAAGCGCCGAGCGGGGGGTGCCAGTGACGTGCAAGGATTGGACGCGGATGAATCCAGTGGGCCTAGTAGTAGCCGCGTGGAGTGGGAGTGGCAGGCCAGGAGGGGATCTGAGCCGGGCAGAGAAGGCCGGGAAGTGGAGGGGGCAGTGGGGATGGAGAATAGCAAAGCAGCGCGTGGGAGTAAGTAGTTAGGGGCATAGCCAGTTAGAATCGCTGTCCGGAACGGGATCTATCTGTCGGTGTGTCGCGCGTCGCGGTGCCAGCTCGACTGGGGGTGTTCGAGGCACAGTAGTAAGTACTGTAGTGACTGGAGTCTAGTAGAAGGACACTGCGCAGACAAGCTGTACATGTCCAGCCCAAGAGAAGCATGGCCCGGGTGGCCACAGCACTGCCTGCTGCACTGGCCAGTATGTGCTGCGGCCGCTCGCCATTTGTGAGCACTGGACGAACGGCTGTTGCTGGTGACGTGGCAGCAGGAAACCATCATTGTGGCGATGCCCATGCGCATGCGACCATCAGACAGATATCAATCTGATGTGTATGTGGGGGGTCAGATATACGAACACCACATCTCTTTCCGTCTCCCCGCCACCTATCGAGGACAACGATGAGCTCGCTGCACGACATAGCAGCCGCCCAGAGCACCCAGCTTCAAGTTATTCAAATGAGCGTCAGCGGTATGGCTTTCTGCTCCCATTGAAATACTAACCTGACTGTACATGTGTTTCGAAGGAGGGACCGGAGGGAATGGCGGGCCTGCAGGGGGGAGAGCAGGGAATGGGGGACCTGGACAGGGTCCAAGCTTCTCGATCAGCACAAACTCCGTATACATTGACAGGTGTGCATGTTGAGATCCCTCTTTCTATTATTCTAATGCACATTTTCCCAGTCACAGTCGCGACCACGGTCACTGTCACGGTCATAATCATGGTGACAGCCACGGTCATGCATATAGTAAGCTTAACTGCTCTGCTGGTGCATGAAATTGATCACATTCACAGTTATGAGCTCTCCTATGTATCAAGGATGTCCTCCTCCCTGTGACTTCTTCACTGGTAGAGAAGATATCTTGGATGAGCTTACAGAGCTATTTGGAGCGAGCAGCCATGATGATAGGAAAATTGTCCTTCTTCATGGTCTTGGAGGGATAGGAAAACGGAGACAGCCCTCAAGTTCATTGAGATGGCCAAACACAGGTTGGTTATCCAGCTTTGAAATTTTCCAACCTACTTGACATTACAAAAGGTTCACAGACCAGTTCAAAATTGATGCAACAGATAGCAACACCCTCCAAACAGGCTATATGGATATTGCAAGAATCAAGAACCTGGATATTTCAGTGGCTAAAGCTCAAGCTTGGCTAGTTGGGAACACAGAGGAATGGCTGCTTCTTTTTGATAATGCAGATGATGTGAATATCAATCTTAGAGAATGGTTTCCACAATGCAATCATGGGAATATTCTGATCACATCACGTAATCCAGACATAAGCATCCATACAGCTGACAAGTCAATCAACATTACTGATTTCAGTCTATCTGAAGCTCTCAATTTGTTCTTCAATATTTCAAGGTCAATGATATGGATGTAGCTGAACAAATTGTCAAAGTGAGCGACTTGTTATTATCACCCTGATTGTTCACTCAATCGATACCAATAAGGAGCTGCATCTTTTCCCTTTAGCTATTGTCCAAGCAGCAGCATATATTGGACAGTCTCGTCTTTTTGAAAGCAAAGCCAATGGATTATCTAGAAATGTACAGGAAGAACAAAACCAAACACTGGAATGCAAGGCCAAAGCAAGTCCCCTGGAACTATAAGGAGACTGTCTACACAACATGGAAAATTAGCTTTGACAACCTTCCTATCCATGCACAAAAAGTGATGCAAGTGCTTTGCATGATGCATTATGACAGGATCAGTCCAACTATCTTTGCGTTAGCATCACAGTACAACTTGGATTTGCAGAATAATGATCAAAATGATCCAGAGAAGATTACTGCACAGCAGTTACAACCTGTATATGATTTCCTTGCTCCCTTCCTGGACAGTGATAGACACTGGGATGACTATCAATTTGAGGAGGTTATGCAAATGATTGAACAATATTCTTTGATATCAGCGCAGGGTGATAAGTACTCAATACATCCTTTGGTACACGAATGGACCAAGGAAACCATCAATGACATGTGCACACAGCAACAGCTGGTATTGAACCTGCTTGGAATGGCTGCTCACACTTGTTATCATAATGGACCAGAAAACCAATTTCTCTTAGCTATCCACTCCAGAGAGTTGAGCTCTTTAGTTCCACTTCCACTGGGCTTTCAGCAGGATCTTAGAGAAATATATGCAGCAGCAGGTCTGTGGAAGCATGCAGAGATACTGGCAGTAGAAGTGTTGCAGAAGTATCAGTGGTATGTTGGAGATGATGATATCAGGACTATTAATGCAAAAATGGCATTAAGTGAGATTTATGGGTATCTAGGATCATATTTTGAGGCCCAAGCTCTGGAAGGAGAAGTGCTAACTCAGTGTGCATATACTTTTGGCCCTGATCATCCAAAGACCATCCATGCAAAAATCCATCTGTCTATGACATATGTGGAGCTTGGAAATTATCATAAAGCTCAGTTACTAGATGTGGCTGTGATAGAAGATCTCACACGCTGCCTTGGTTCTAATAATCCTGATACACTTGCTGCCCAAGGACGCTTAGCTGCAAACTACATGAGGTTAGGCAGATATACTGATGCTCTGGTACTGGTGGAAGCAATCTTGGAGCAGTATATAAATCAACTTGGCCCTGACCATCCACAAACAATTCATACACAAGCTCACTTAGCTATGACTCATAGAGCTTTAGGTAATGATTTGGAGGCTCAAATCATTGAGAACATGGTGCTTGAAAAGCATTCACATTCACATCTTCCTGATTATCCACAAGATGATGAGTCTCAAGTTAGCTGGGCTGCAACCTATGAACATATAGGTGATTATGCTAAGGCTGAGGCACTTAGAGAAGCAATACACCAGCGGCAGACAAATCTACTTGGTCCTGATCATCCACTCACAATTGCTACACAAGCCAGAGTTGCTGAAACCTATAAAAGCTTGGGTAAGTATGTTGAGGCTCAGGCATTATATGAGACTATACTGAAGCAGCAAAAATACTCACTTGGGCCACAGCATATAGATACTATTACAGCACAGGCTGATCTAGCTGAGATATATACTATACTTGGCAAGTATCATGAGGCTCAGATGCTGGAGGAAGAAGTGTTAAAGCTCCGCATGAATCTCCTTGGGCCTGATCATCTTGATACTCTTGCTATACAAAAGAAATTGACCTTGCAATATCTTCAAAGTGGCAATTATCATGATGCTTTAGTATTAGCAAAGACAGTATTGGAGCAATATACACGTCTGCTTGGCTCTGAGAATCCAGAAACTATTCTTGCACAAGCTACCTTGGCTTTAGTCTATATCGAGCTAGGCCAGTATGCTGAGGCTGAGGTGCTAGAAAGGGAAGTGGTAAAACATCGCTTGCATATGCTTGGTCCCAATCATCGACATACTATCCATGGACAGGCACACCTTGCTAAAACCTATAAGGCTCAACACAAGTTTACTGAGGCACAGATGGTGGAGAAAGCAATACTAGAAGGATGCACCTTCCTGTTTGGTCCTGGACATCATGATACTATTAGGATCAGAGCTGATTTAGCTGAAACATACAGGCATCTAGGAAATCATGATGAGGCTGATATGCAAGAAGCAGAGGTGCTAGCATGGCAGTCAGGACAATTTAACTCTGAGGATCTATCTACCTATTCTTAACTACAAGGCAGTTTCCTTGTAGCAGAAGAAAAATAGATGTCAATATACTATCTATCCCCTTTCACACTTATTTTGTTTTTCTTTACCTACCCCCCTCTCTTATTTATACTGATATATGATCTATATTCACTCTGACCCTCTGAGTTCACCTTATACCTTAGTTGTGAACACTTTACTAACATCTGAGAAGAGTGTGTGAAACTCTGATGGAATAATTATCACACATTACTGTCCTACTTTGAGCAAGGGTCTGCTAAATCAGAGGACACCCTGATAACACAAACCACCCCACTTCAAATGCTTATTTGTCCATGCCAACAAGTAAGTAATATGATATCTAGGCTTCTGGTCATTATTTGGAATCAATTCTGTCAAGAGCAACAAAAGAAGATAAGATCCAACTTGCCCACTTTGATTGCTGTCTGGGGGAAGTCACGGTCGGAGAGAAAATAACTAATTTTTAAGCATCTTCTATTTTTGCTTTGTGGTCTTCCTTTCTCTTTTTTGCATTATATAGAGGAAAGGTTGAGACAGAATTTCGATAGGCATGATTATTCCGGATGACCTCTTACGAGCTGAAACAGCGGCATCAGCACCTCTCACCAATCACGGCATCCAAAACAGGTCATGTGGCATTGGAGTCCTGGGAGGGAATGCATTAATGGGATGGGGAGCTGGCATATCGGGTGCAGTGCCTGTCCCACTCCCAAGATGCTGTGTGTCTGCGGTCCGGATCAAGGAGAATGAGTGGGACTGCATGGGAAAACGAATGGGGCAGGGCGATATCAGTGATGGGATAACCCTGTGTGGGGGATTTAGGTAAGGACACAGCAGTTCGAGGATCACTTAAGCGTGGGAGCCATAGTTTGCGGAGGGGCTAGCAGTATGCTAAACGGGAGACACAGTGGATGGGGCGAACACGGGGGCAAAAGGAAGATGAAGCCAGACAAGCGTCCGGCATCAGCACGAGAACCATGTTTGGGAGGAGGGCTCCGGGGGTGCGGCCCGACATGTGATACCCATGCCACGCCCGCCGTCTGGGAAATCTGTTGTTGTTCCACTTCTGTAGTGTGGACGAATCGGATGGCGGATGACGTACAAGCACGCCCATATAAAATCGGGCTTGTTATATCCCATGCATCTTCGGACGCTCCAAAATTATCCTTGGAGCACCACAGGGTTTTTACGCGATGAAGGTATCTGAGCGTTTCCCTTCAAACATTTAATCTGCACGCAGACTCTCTCGGACCTGTTCGGACCCTCCGACCATCAACTCGGATCTTTACCCATTTGGACTTGCGTTTGTTTACTTATATCCTTTATGCGTTCGCCTTGTTTCCTTTGCCTCATGTATGTCTTCTCGTTCCCCTTACTTACTATGCCTTTGTACTTATCCCGCAGGAAGATCCTGCGGACCTCATCGGATCTCTCTGCGAGGTCATATGCCTTATGCCTACCACTTAGTATAAATACTTGTACTCTACACTCCTGTACTTCAGTTTCGTTATTAACGTTTCTTGCCTCGCTCTCCACTCTCGTCGGACTCCTCCCCGTGTTCTAAGCCTTATTGCCTTTGGCTTCTCTGAACGTATCCGCAGGAGTTCGCGTATTTGTTTAGACTTGCTTTCGGCCTGCAAGACGTGTGGTCGCTCACTCTGATATAGTGTTGTGATAGCCACTCGGTTCTGCCTCGGACTTTCTGTTACTTCCTTTCGGTTCTTGCACGACACTTAACAGGGCTAGATACTGGTGTTGTTAATAGCCAAAAGAAGAAAAAATAAATTCCTAGAACAAAAGAGAAAAAAAAGAGAAAAAGAGAGCTTACCTAGGGATTGCATATGTCCGAGCATAAGCCTGACGGACATAGCCAAAGTCTTGGAGTAGTGGCCACGCTGCTTACCGGATGTTCTGGTTGTCCCCGTCTCTATCGCCCCTACCCAAACCATTCACCATCTACTATAAAATTTGATTGCCACGATTTTCCTCCAAATGCTGTTCCCAAAAGGGAATTTTGATGTTTCTGTGCACCTCCAGTGACAAGAACTTCCTAATTAGGACATAATTTGAATTCGTATTTTCCGCCGGCAGCCTGCTGTTGGACTAGCAAGCATATTCATTGCATGGAAGCTGCAGCCCTAGCTTTTAGCCTGGTCATTTTGTTGTGCTGGTCCATACACACTGTAACTGACAAAAAAGAAAATTTGTTCAATCAGCTGGATGTGACATGTGACTGATGATGAAACAATTCAAATACTACAGTAGGGAGTGCATTGAAATATATCAGGACTGTGTAGTTGCCTACATATTCCATAGCCCTTCCTATCCATTATTCATTGTTATTCACCTTATATATATTTTGACTCGACTTGCCAGAAATTTGCCGCAAAGTCCAGAATTTTATTCTCCCTGCTTGTTACCACTTGCGATGTGCTGCCAGCGCGCTAGCACTGCCACTCTGTCAGTGGGGGTGTGAGCTGAAAAGCGGGTGAATGTGTGGTACCCTTTTGGTCAAGTACACCGGGGGACAAGCTGCAGAATAGTATTGGGGTGTGTCTAGAGCCGGTATTAGGATGTAGATTATTAGGTACAGCCTGAGGCCTTGATATTTATGCAGGCATTAGCAGGGGTCCCTTGTACAAGCTGGGTGAGGAGCGTCGGACCGCGAACCGGCGGCATCCGCATCAACGGCGGCCGGCCGGGACCCACCTCGCGCCGATCCCGGTCCCGGACCCCGACGTCCCGATCAGGTCATGTGGCTCGAAGTCCTGGGCCGGGAAATCCACCCGAGACCACATTGAGCGCAGACAGAGTGACTGCGTGGGACGGATGGCGATACCAGTGATGGAATGGGCTGCGTGGGTGATTTAGGTAAGGACACTGCTGTTCGGGGATCGCTCGACCGCGTGAGGAGGGCCGTGGTTCGCGGAGGCGGGCGAAAGGCTCTGGGGCGTTAGCTCGATGCTAGAGGGAGACGCAGTAGGCAAGCGTGGGGGCGAGGGAAGCTTGAGGCATGCACAGCGTCCGGCATCAGCGCGAGAGCCGCGTTTGGCAAGGGAGGACCGGGGGTACGGCCCGACGTGTGATACCCGGCGTCACCCGGGGAATCTGTTCGCCCATGCAGCGTGGACGAATCGGGTGGCGGGAGATGACGCACGAGCACGCCCATATAAACTCGGCGTCCTCACGTCAACGCCTCGTTCCCTTCTCCATGTCCCCGTCCCCGCCCCAATCCCCGCTTTTGCCCCCCAAACCGTCGTCTATACGCCTGCCATCCTAACAGGAACTCGTCGCCATGGCGGACTGCGCCACCGACGTGCCCCTCCCGTGCCCCCGGCCCGGCCTGCCGGCGCAGCGCTACGCCACGCTCCCGCCGCTCCGAGTCGTGAGTCACCCCGCGGCCCGCGCACCGCGGCTGACAGCCACCAGCCCTCGCGGCCGTTAAGCAAGGCCAACCTCGCGCGGTACTGCGCCACCGCGCCCACGCTGCCCATCCCGCCACCACCGTCGCCGTACGCCGGAGCATCGGGCTATCGGACGAGCGGGTCCCCGCCCGCGTCGGGCGTATCCCGGGCCGCCGCCCCCCACAGCCGCACGAGCTGGAGCTGCGGTTCGCGTACGCCGCGCGCCCCGGGCCCGGCGGTGCACGTGCCAAGAAACAGGTCCTCTCGTGCTTCTTCTGTCGAGAACGCAAGATTGCGTGTGGGCGCCCGGACGACGGGACGATAGACGGGCGGTGCAAGTGCGTTTCCTCCGCGCTCTGTTTGGCGTTGTTTTGCTGATCAAAGCAGTCAGTGCGCGAGGCGAAACATCCCGTGCACGTACCCCCACCATTTCCCACCGCGGGCAGCACTCCCGCCTGAAGAGCGCCGCGCGCAAGGTCGAGCACGCCCAGGCCCAACAGCAACAAGCAGCGGCCGGGCCGTACTCGCCGAACAGCGTGGGACGGCTTGACTCGGAGAGCCATAGTGATACCTGCAATGGACAAGATGAGTACATCTTGCCTGGTTGAACGGCGCGCATGTTGATGAAGCGGACGCGGCACAGTGGGCCAGTGGTAGACGGTAGCTGGTGGGTCATGAGCCTGGTAATGAATTGGAGCAAAGGATCGAAGGCGGGGCTTGAAATTTGGCATGTGAATGTGTTGCTGAGAAGTATCTGCCGTGCGTCGTTCGTTTGTCAGGCGTGGATTGTGAGTCGTGACTTGTCCTAGGCGCGGTGTTCAGCAGCATTCTCGCGAAAAGTTGGCGGAGAACTCGCTTTATGTCCGAGTCTGCGAGCCAGTCCCACTTGAGAGTCGAGCCTGAGAGTGGTTGTTGCGGGACGGTCCGAACGGCAGTGGGAAGAGGAAGAAGCAAGAGTGATTGATGTCAATCACCTGTAACATGACAACCGTGCAAAGTATCAAGCAGCTGATCCCACCATCGATAAGGCCACGGGTCAGCACGGTTCTTGTCCGCAAACCACCAGCATCCCACCCACGACTCCACTCCGCTACTATCCCTAGCTATGGACAGAGTAACCCATGCGATGGCAGGTGCCAGTATTAGCATAAGCGGTGTGTATACAGAATGTCGTGATTAGCACCCATTTTATCTGACTGAATAGGCGGCCAAGGGGGCCGGGGCGGAGGAGAAACTGGAGAGAAAGGTGGAGAAGGTGGTATTGGCGATGGGCCAACAATTACTGGGAGCTTCAATACCTACTATCAATCAGGGCCAGGGTGAGTTAACCTGATAAGCTGTTAATTGGTCTGATGTCTAGTATAGGAATGCACAACCTCTCAGTAAGCCAATCAACTAAGGAGTATTAATATCCTTAATTTGCCTCTGCAGGAGGCTATTGACATGTTCTGTGATATTGCTGAAATTGACAACAGGGTTGTTGCAGAGAAGTTAGTAAAAGTAAGTTTATATTCCTATTTATTCCCAGGTGTGCTTACATGTTCATGGTTCTAGGAGCTGGATTGTTTTCCTCTGGCACTTGCACAAGCAGCTGCCTTTATTTCACAGTCTCCCAAGTTGCAAGAGACCCCTGCCAAGTATCTTGACCTGTACAAGAAGAATAAAAAGAAGTACTGGCAGGCAAGACCAAGACAAACAGCCTGGGCTTATGATGCTACAGTATACACCACTTAGAAAGTAAGTTTTGATAACTTACCTCCTGTGGCACAAGAAGTTCTGCAAGCATGCTCCTTTATACAGAACAGTCAGATCACAGAGTCTATATTTGAGAATGCATCCAAATTTGAATGGGATCAATTAAATGAAGGACGTCTAGGAATGAGAATACCAGAGCTAATAGAAAGGGCAAAGGAGCTGTTAGGTCACTTCCTAGATGAAGACGAGGAATGGGATGAGATGCTTTTTGAAAGTACAATGACATCTATCAAGGCCTATTCATTGATTACCCTGAGACCAGATGGATACTATATCCACCCTTTGGTTCATGAGTGGACAAGATTGACACTCTCAAGAGGAAGAGCTCAGCAGGAGATGGTAATGAACCTTGTGGGAATGTCAGCCTTTGGCGCACCTGAAGAGATTCAACATAAGATAGCTTTAGCACCACATGTACAGAAGGTGGTATCAATCCCACTGGCAGCTGCAGCACCCGTGAACTTTTACTATATGTTTGAGAGAATATATCATGAGGCAGGATACTTTAGTGATGCAGCAGCACTATGTGAGGAGCTTGTGAAATTATTCAGGAAAATTTTTGGCATACAGGATTCCAATACAACTAATGCACAACTACTTTTGGCAAGTGCATATAGTCAGCTTGACCGATATGAAGAAGCTAAAGAATTGCGAGAATATGTTGTCAAGCAGCGTCTTGCACTACTAGACGATGAACATTCAGATGTTATTGGGGTCCAGAGTGACCTTGCTATAACATATCATGAGCTAGGCAGACATGCAGATGCACAAGACCTTCAAGAGCAGGCTCTTGAAAACAGCATCAAAAGTCAAGGACCTGAGCATCCAAATACCATGACTATCAAGACCAATCTTGCATCTACATACTATCGCTTAGGCAGATACAAAGATGCTCAGAGAATACAAGAAGAGATCATACAATGGCATAAAAGATCTCCAAACATAGCTCGTTACCATATTATTGAGGCTAAAACTAATCTGGCGATAACCTACCAATCCCAAAAGAAATAGGCAGAGGCTCAGATGCTCCAAGAAGAGATTTTGCAGCAGCAGATGAGAACTTTAGGACCTGAACATCCTCAGACTATAAATGCCAAAATAAATATATTTGGAACTTATTCAAATGTAGGCAGATTAGATGAAGCTGCAGTACTACAAAAACAAGTTATGGACAATTTCATGAAAACGAAGGGACCTGAACATCCCTGGACTATCCGTGCCAAGGGCACCTGTAGTTCCCACATATCCTTTCTAATATGAAGTGACGGTATACCTGACCGTCAATTCATATTAGAAGGAAAGTATCAAAAATCCCTGTGCTGCAATAAATGCTGGAAGAAAACTGCAATAATTTCGAGATATATGACAAAGTAACTTCTAAGTCAGCGGCTGCTACATATGCTGCAGTAAATCTATTTACCCAACTATGTAAGTCAGATTGTAAACTACCTAAAAAGAAAATATAAAGAAAGTCCTAAAATGTCAGCACTTATACAGGCCAATACCTACCAGGGTTGTACACTCTGCTAGATAGTGTGACATGAGGTCACAAGGTGACATACTTCCCAAAAAAGGAAATTTTCAGAGTTGAATGGCAGAATGATCGGAGAATGTCACAGATCGTCATAAAAATCAAAGTTGTACATTTTCACTATACAAACAACTTTCATTAAGTGACCTGTAGTCACAGCTCAATAAATGTGTCAGCACTGGCTAATCATTTCCTGATATACACCTGATATAGTGATATCTCACTCAGTAGATAACTTACATGGATGATTTCAGCACTATAAAGGGTACCTGTATGATTAGAATAATATCCTTGAGAATACAATGTTATTAATATAGATATATCATCTTATGATTATTCATTGCACACATTGATGCGACAATATCTCCACCAATTCTATATTAAATTCACCTGTTTAGCCCACAAAACACTGTGCATTATCAGTGGCAATGACGCAGGTTGCCACTGATAAGCCCCAGCGTTATCAGTGATTCCCCAAGTGGCGAATAATTGGTGGTGAAGGGGGTGAATAAAGGTGAATACTTTGGGGCACTTGTAGCGATTTTTTCACCAAGTCGGGCCAAGTATGGCTTATCAGTCAGATACATGGGGGTGAATAAAGGTCAGTTTTTTTTTGACTACTATAGTATGTACAATTATATATAATACTCTAAAAGGCTCTTCTGTCTAACAATTACTGAGTCCATGTGTATCATTGTCCTGGCAAAGCATCTAGTTCTACCCTTTCACCCCAGGCGGCCCCACCTGTGTAGCCCAATACCCACTGTGTACTATCTAGTCCACCCCAGCGGGGTGTCGCAGATAAGCCATGCTGCTCTCAGCATTGCCATAGAACTGAATAAACCTTGGAAAGGGAACTGAATAAATCTGAGCAGTTCTTAGGTTTTCACCATGTTTCGCACCAAGTCCACATGACTGGCTATTATCACCTCACTCATAGTATGAATAATGTTGAATAGACTGGGTATTTCCTAGTAGCATTGTATATAGTTTAGCTTATTAGTATATGTATAGCTATCATATAAGTGTATTCTCATATGAATAATAATGAATAGTAATGAATAATTCAAACATGATTCATCACCTACATTGACACTGCAATATCTCTACCAATCCTGCATTAAGTGAGTTGATTTTTGTACTGGTAGGTAGGTAATAACGTAGTGTTGATATGCTCTGATGTGATCATGCTTATATATGTTGAGACTATGACATTATACCACTCTTTGGTAGTTGTTATATTTCAAATTTGATTAAACTCAATGATCACTTGATATCTTACTGGGAACTTCATAAATAAGCATAATCTAAGTGGCAATCTGGTCTAATAGATGTATATCATAGATATGGGAGCCCCCATAATTTTAGGTATTGTGTCTACTTGTATATATGACATATATCCTATCACACTGATCTCCCAATAACTTACTTAGAAGTGAGGGATCCCCAACACAATAAGAGTAGGAAGCATACGGAGGGGTCCCCCTAGGAGATTAAATTTCCCACACCACATTATAAACATACGAAATCTTGTTATTCCCTATTATAATGATGAATAGTACTGCATATCATATTGGCAATACAGCTATGATCTGCCAGTTGATTATAGATTAAATATGTGAAACTTGGCAAATGAGGTGTATACATCAAATTCTACTGATGAGTGAATGTATTGTATTATCAGTGCCATAGTCACTGGGAGTGAGGAGGGTATACACCAGGTTGTTAGAGTAGCTAAACTTACAAGTCTGTCACCTTACATTGTTAAAGTACTAGATATTCTCTTTTTTATTACCGAATAATCAATATAGTAATCATATCATATAATGATGATCAAAATACTTCATAATCAATACTTGCCTTTGATACCCTTCCTGCTAGCACTTGATTCATGTATTTAGGTCGAGCAACTATTGAGATAGGAGCCCATCAGTTAAATATGAGCTCGTGATGGGTCAGTGCTAACACATTTATTGAGCCACCACTATAGGTTACTTAATAAAAGGTGTTTATATAGTTACAATATACAACTTTGATTTGTGACAAAGTGTGACACTCTCTCTTATGATTCCACTGTTAGACTGTGAAAATTTCCTTTTTGGGAACTGTGTCATCCTTGTAACCTAACAGTATATATGGAGCTGATCTGGGCTGCACAGGTGTCTGAATTTCACTTACTATTAGGACCTGGTATACAATTTCCTTTTTGAGTAGTCCATGATTACACAGAACTGACTCCTATACTTGGGTATATAATCACTATTGAACATTATTCATACTATGAGTGAGGTGATAATAGCCAGTCATGTGGACTTGGTGCGAAACATGGTGAAAACCTAAGAACTGCTCAGATTTATTCAGTTCCCTTTCCAAGGTTTATTCAGTTCTATGGCAATGCTGAGAGCAGCATGGCTTATCTGCGACATCCCGCTGGGGTGGACTAGATAGTACACAGTGGGTATTGGGCTACACAGGTGGGCGGCCCACCCTTCCTCCCCTTCACAACGTTCTTCTTTCCCAGCATCACATTCTCGGTCCGTACAGGCACTGGGGCTTTTGCAGATTTCGACTTGCCCATTTGTTCCAGCAGATGACGATAAGCCACGTTCGACAGCTTTTTCTTCTTCGGTCGGCTCCCCTTCCTCGTCGGTACCCTGGCCCTTGTCGGCCCGTTTCCGCTTCTGACCTTTCTTGGCCGCCTTGCGATTTGGTATATTGCCTCGGCCTGACTCAATTCGGGCAAGACCAACAGCAGCGGCCTTCCGTTTCGGTCGGGATTTGGCAATACTTTCGCCCACATCGGATTCTGGCTCTGACTCCTGGTCTGTGCTCGACCCGGGATCTACAGCGGCGCCCTTTCCTTTGCCCCCGTTTTGCCGCCTTTCCCTTTCCTCGTTTAAGTCCTCGATCCGAGCGCACATTTCGCTCAGTCGGAGCCGGTCGCATGCCCTTCTTAACCAAGCCCATGTACTCCGTCGTTAGCTGATCTCGTTCTTCGTCCAATGGCACCGACTTCCAAAAGCACTCTTTGTCCTGAATGGCACTTGCTAACGCGCGAAGGTCTCCAATCCGTTTGATATCCCCTGGCGACATCCAGGGACAGGCGCTGGGCCAGCCGAAGAGATGAACGTGGAGGTTGTCCACAATATTCGAAATATAATTGTCGTAGTTCATGCGTGTTTTCTTGCCTGTCACAGCGGCTAAAATTTCTTAGCTTATGAGAATGGAGTGAGTGTGAAGCTTACCGAGGCCGTTCTTGATATAGTTGATACAATAGTTGCGAAGCTCCTTGATCGTCATTCGGTCAATACCTAGATACTTTGTTATTAGTGTATATATGAAATGGAAATGAAAAGGCACCTTTGCCTGCTGTTGCTGCCCAGTTGGCGAAATCCTTGACAAGCTCCGTCTTGGTGACGCCATAGCGCTCGAACATGTACCGCCCGCCGCCCCCATCCATCATTGCAGGGACAATCAACGTGTTGTTGTCAATTGGCGCTACAAGGCCGAAGGAGACGCTGCGGGTCTGTCGTCGAAGTTCCACTAACTGGTAAGAAAGTCAGAGAGGGTGCATGAGCCACAACGCGAAAGAATACACACCGACTCGGTAATCTTTGTTGTTGATAGCACCACATCTTTTGCTTGACCCAATGCGGACGCCCAGTCAATTAGGCTGGGGTTTTGCTGGACTCGTTTCTGGGCGAGGATAAGGGGAATGGGCAATTTTCCTTCTGCCTTTCGTTCTGCCAGCGTGTTAATAATAATTGAGCCCTCCGATAAAAGCCTCTCCTACCTGCATTAACCATTCGGCAGTAATATCCTACCAACGCTATTCTCTGCGAAGTTTAGAAGCTGTAGAGCTCTATCGTGTCGCCCACGCGCGCTGTCCCCGCTTTGTTATCCAAGCTTTTGTGAAGACTCTCTGCGACATACACAAACGTCCCTACCAGCCCTATCTCCGAACGCAATTCTCTGTCGCCTACAACGTCTACCTAGACCTACGACGTCGTGCTGAGAAACTCGTCTTACAGTCTCTTGGCCGTGATGATGTGGCCTGGCGCGTCAAACACGATTGCCCAGCGTGTGGCTACAAGCTCGAGGGGGAGGAAAAGCTACTCTACGACCGTTTGATTACCATCGATGGCAACAACTCCTTGAAACGGGTGAACGGCAACCTTTCGCGGACCGAGCGAAGTGACAATCGTAATGGGGGGGATGGCTACTTTCTGACGAGAGAAAAGGTCGACGAGTGGGCTAGGCGGCGCGTGGCTGAAGCAGGGCCTGCAGCAATGAAGGCTAATCCATGTGAAGACCGTTGGCACAACATGTCGGACGCGCTTACCTCCAAAATGTGGTCTGTTTTTGACCAGACTGGGATCTTCTTATGCCTATGTCAGCATGGGTTCTCAGTCCTGATCGTGGAAATGATTAAAAGTGGCGAACTGTGGGTGACTTCGTTTTCTTGGAGGCGGCCCAACTCAATAATATTGCAGCTCCAAATATCCTTTGGCTGTTGTGGACGCCTTGCTTGAATACTTAGACGAAACGCTCGCGCTGGGATATGATATTGGATGTAGTTTGGAGACGACGATTCAACAAAGTGGGCTGGGTACTCGGGCAACGCTGTCGGGCCTCAAGTGCCTCGTTGGGTCTTTCCATGGCCACGCGCATAACCGACGTTGCCAACTCGACCACCTTGCCTCGTATCTGAAGGGGATGGGCTTGGAGGACTTCGAGGGCTGTGAGCGGTGCTTCTCCCGTTCCAATGGGCTTTCCAACGCCTGTCGATATGCGACGCCATTCCATTGGAAGCAAGAAATTGCTTCTTACTTCAAGCAGACTGACAGTACCGAGACGTATGCAAATCTCGGTGAGTTTTTCCACATGGGCCTTTTTCTTGTCACTCAACTATTTGCAGGCACGTTCCTTTGCAAGAATTATGGGCAAGCGTTAGACCTGTTGGCTGGCGAGCAAGACCTTCTCGATGCGATGGCCCTGCAAGGTATCGCGGACTACAACGTTTTTGAGGGGGCCATCATCCAGGAGCGAGAGTTTTTAGAACGACTTCGGGCGGGGGCCAAGTCAAAAGAAGAGACCGGGTCAATGGAGTATCTTCGAAAGTTGAAGAGGCTCCAGGAGAGCAAGTGCGCAATTTGATACTATCGCTTTGACAACTGATTGACTCCGGATATAGGGCTACATTGCGCGATCTTATGCAGAAGCAAACTGCTTTGAATGCGCCAGATGCCTCTTATCGACCGGCCTCTTCAGCCCTGTCACTGAAGATACGCCATGCGCGGGAGCAAGTCGAGCGACATACGGAGGCAGTCCAAGCAATAGAAACCGAGCTTGAGATTGAAGTTTAATGGACGCCACGGGATGCGGAGTGGGCTGCAGCAGTTGAAGAAGTTTTACGGTTCGACTACCGAAAGGCAGTGGATGGGTTGGAGCTGCTTGTGGTGCAGAGGCTGTTAGAGTTGACGAAGTTGAATCAGTCAGGGACTGGTACGCTTTGGTTTAAGCTCCGTTATGATCTGTGATTGATATTCGTACAGCTTACAAGCTTCGAAAGCATATTTCAAAGTCACTGCAAACCCGCTCAACGGCTGTCAAGAACGCAATTGATCGTTATAACTCAACGGCGGAAAGTATGACCCCGCCTCGACCCTCACTCTCTTGGGAACAGGTTGTGGAGTATGCATTCCTCTCTGACTTCGACCTCCTTCGAGACGACGACAACTCGCTCGAAAATGAGCAGTGGGCTACCCCAGCTTTTCGACTTCTTATGGACCGTTACTTCAAAATGGAGCGTGCCCGGGGAGGAGATAAAGCGACTTAATCTGGAGATTCGCCGTGTCATCACCTGGATTCACGATGAGAGACGGCTGCTGCAACAACACGAGCAGGAGCTTCGATTGGCAGGCAACATCCCACTTGCCGTTCAGGTCCGAATGTACCGCGAGCGACGCAGTATCTACAACTCCCTACATCTGCGAAAGTTTCGAGAGCTGGCGAACCGATACAAGTCAAGATTCACTGGGAGTTTGGTGCCAGGGGTAGCCTTGGGCCATCTTCAAGTCGCATCAGCTGATCTGGATATGGAGGTGGAGGAGGTTGATGATTGGGATGATGAGGTTTCTCAAGAAGAGTGGGTTGAGATTCAAGAGGAGCAAGATCTAGAAGAGGCTGCAGGTTTAGCATTCCAAGTATCTCTCCTAGGCATAGACAATACTGAAAGAGGTAGCGTAGCAACGCATCTAGAATATTGATTTGTATACATACAGTTTCCTTTTTAAGATAGTTTATGCTGTGTTAAATTATAATAGTCAAAAAAAAACTGACCTTTATTCACCCCCATGTATCTGACTGATAAGCCATACTTGGCCCGACTTGGTGAAAAAATCGCTACAAGTGCCCCAAAGTATTCACCTTTATTCACCCCCTTCACCACCAATTATTCGCCACTTGGGGAATCGCTGATAACGCTGGGGCTTATCAGTGGCAACCTGCGTCGTTGCCACTGATAATGTACAGTGTGTTGTGGGCTAAACAGGTGCTCCGAATGCGCCTCCGTTAAGGCCGCGGTATCGGACAACCGCGCAAGCAGCTCTCCCAGCATCTTGTCGCCAAGTTGCTGGATTACCTTGTCAAGGATGTCCACATGGCGAACATTGGCGGGGAGCCGGACAATCCCGAGCTAAGTGGTTGGGGTCGCCACATCTGAAGCAGGCTCGACGAGGGGCGCCCCGAGCCCTAGTACGATCCAACTCCATAGGGACGGGAGCCGGAGGTACCAAGACGGGGGCGTGGGCCGCGGGTGGCGCAGGTGCGGCCACCGGGCAGATGGGGAACGGAGTTGCCGAACGGGCGATAGGGAATGCGCCACGCGGAGCCCCCGAAGGCGTCCGCGGGGTGGTCCCTTTGATGAGCTTCGCCCGTACCAAGGCTTTGTATTGGCGGAAAGCCCGAGTGCGCCAGCCCAGATAGTCACGGAGGTCTGGGGGGTCATTCGAGGACGTGATGCCATTGTTGATCAGGGGGTCAAGTCCATGGCGGTACTTGGTCACCTTAACCAACGTGTCTTCGAATCCGGCGAGGTCCATTAGATCCTCGAAGTCGTTGGTGTATCCGTAGATGTCCCGCGTTCCCATATGATAACCCGCGCTTTCCAACTTGGCAAGCGCAAGGTCTTGCTCGTTCTCCTCAACGAACCAAAGGCGAAACTCGGAGAGGAATAGGTTCCACCGAGGGAAGGGGAAAGGGGTTTTGCTTCCATGACCCTCTGCCCACTGCTGGGCAGGTCCCTCCGCCATATAGGACATGGCGTAGCAGATGGCCTTTTCTTCACTCGGCTCTCCGTTGACCACGAAGGCCTCCGGGGCAAGCCGGGTGTGAGTCTTGACCGCGTATAGGAAGGCGCGGCCGCGTTTGCGATCTCCGTTAAACGCAAACGTGGGGTTTGGCCGTAAGACCAGTTTTGAGGCGACAGTAATGTCACCAAATAACGCATCCGCGTCGGGGGCATTCAGAGATGCCGAAGGTGGTTCGGGAGCTGCCGAAGGTGGTGCGGCAGCGGAAGCCTGGGAAGCAAGTGTCAACGTCGGGCTTGGGCCGTATCGGGGCGTCGGGGGGGTCCGACTTCAAAGGGGTCTGGGAGCACGAGGGATGGGTATTCGCCCGGAGAATAGACAATATTAGCCTAGCGACTACATCTTGTAAGTACGGTTTTTATATGCTACGATATTAGGGATGGATCGGATGGGCGCCAGGTCCCAGGGCGGATCGGATGGGCGCTGCGTAGGGCCGCAGGGGGAAGGGAAGGGGTTGGAAGAATGGGGAATTGTCGAAGAGGGCGGCGGGTATGCGGGCCCATGCGGGCCCGAACCGTGACATCACCCCCTCCGTTGTGGGCGGCGCCTCGACGCCCTATGGGTCCGTGTCCCCTAGTCTTGCTTTCGGATCTTCCATCGGCCGTTTACGAGTTCTTCGCGGGGTGCGAACGGGTTAAGAATATAGAAATCCTCGAGTGCCTCTTCTGCGCCTTCCAGCTTGTCCCGCAGTTCCCACGTCCACTCTTCTCGAGGGTAACCTTTCCACTGAATTAGGTACCTCAGGCGATGCCGACTTTGCTTGCGTACGAGGGAAATGGCCTCGACTTCGTAGTGAGGCTCGCCGTCCCGCATCTCTGCCGGGGGTGGCGGGGCGGCCCGTTGGTGATCCGCTACTGGGGCGTTCCAGGGTCGCAATAGCGCCGTGTGAAATACGGGGCTCACGCGCCAAGTTGGGGGTAGGACCAGCCACCAGCTCGTAGGATGTTTTACCCACTTTGCGCTTGACTTCGAACGGCCCGAATCTTTTGTCGTCCAGTTTTTTTGAGGGCCTATCGCTGGTCAAATTCGTCCCCTGAAGGTAAACTTTGTCCCCTTCTGCGTAATTCGGGTCCGGAGAGCGCTTCCGATCGTAGTACTTCTTCATCGTTTCCTGGGCTTCTTTCATGGCTTTGGCCGCGTCGGCCCGAGCTTCCTTCATCCGTTCGGCAAAAACTGTAGCAGCTTCGGTCGGGACCTCTTGCGGGGCTTCGGACCCCTTCCTCGGGTGAAATCCCAACGTGAGGAAGAAGGGCGAGAACCCCGTTGAGGAGTCAACTTTGTCGTTGAACGCAAATTCCGCTAGGGAAAGCCAGTCAGACCAGTCACTCTGCTGGAAATTGCAGAATGTTCGAAGGTATTGCTCGACCTCCATATTCGCACGCTCCGTTTGCCCGTCCGTCTGCGGGTGGTACGCCGATGAGGATCGAACCTTGATTCCCAGCAATTTGCTCAAATCGCTCATGAAATGCCCGATAAATTGCTGGCCCCGGTCACTAGTTACTTCCTCTGGAAATCCGTAATCCTTCCAGACGTGATCACGATACAGCCGAGCGACTCCTTCCCCAGAGATGTTCCCCGTGCACGGGAGTACACATATCCCTTTACCCAGTCTGTCGACGATCACGAGGATTGCGTTGTATCCGGAAGACTCGGGTAGTTGCACGATCAAATCGATTGATATGCGCTGCCATACCCGAGTCGGCACGCTATTCGGAACCAAGGTCCCTGCGGGGCGTCTCGGGAATATCTTCGTTCGTTGGCACAACGGGCAGGCCCGTACGTACGCCTGGCAATCGGTCTGGATAGACGGCCACCAGTAGTTGCGGGTCGTCAGTTCGAGGGTTCGATGCCACCCTGGGTGTCCCACGATAGGGATGTCATGGTGTTGGCGTAGTACTCGATGCCTCAGTCCCATGGCTGGGGGTACGTATACGAGTCCGTTCCTAGTCTTGAAGCCGTCATGCTGTTCCCAGCCTTCCGGTTCTCCTTCTTCCCAGAGTTTGAGGACCTTTTCTTCTGTGGCCGATTCGGCCCGTCGGATCGAGTCCATCAGCCCGTCGCCCTCCGTATGCTCCAGTGTGAGCATAGCGCGGATCGCGTGTTCCCTGAATAGCCCCGCCGGTAGTAAGACGATGTCCTGGTTATCCTCCTTCCCGTTGTCGTACCCGTTTAAAGCTCCGCACAAGTGTCAATATCTGCGGATGTTTGCACAGGTACCTGCAGGAAAACATCCGTGGGTTTGATATCCGCGGATACAGGTATCCGTTTCCCACGGATGCCAAGAGTACAGGTATGACTTTAGAAGATCATAGTATTTATTATCTTGTATATGTTTCAGTCACTACAGTCTTCTATGTCCTATGGTGTCCATAGCAGTGTATTACTTAATACTACATCCTATATAAGATGCTTATATTGTCCATATACCTTAGTATCCTGATTTTTTATATGAAATACCCGTGGATAACCCGTGCAGGTACCCGTATCCGTGAGTACAGGTACCCTTTTCCCACGGATGCTGCAAATGCAGGTATTGGTTTTGAAGCCCAAATTACCCGCAGGTAGAGTACAGGTATTTATCCGTGACACTCGTGAGAAGCCTTATACCCGTTTCGTCGGGATAACGCGTCGGCCCGCCCGTTTGTTTTCCCCGGCTTATGCAGCAAGGAGAAGTGATACTCGCTCAGTTCGAGTGACCATCGTGCCTGCCGTCGGTTCAGTTTTTTAGCAGTCATGAAGTACTCCAGGTTCTTGTGGTCGGTCCAGATTTCGAACGGCTTATCTCCCCCGTTCTGAAGATAGTGTCGCCACTCGGTGAGGGCCCGCATGATAGCGAGCATTTCTTTGTCGTGAATGTCGTAGTTGCGCTCGGTGTCGTTCATGGCCCGGGAGAGGAATGCGATTGGTACCCACTTCCCCTCTTGCTCTTGCGAGAGAACGGCCCCGGTGGCGAAGTCGGAAGAGTCCGCTTCAACCCGCCATGCCCCGTGATCCGTAGGGAAGTGTAGAACGGGTTCGTCAGTGACCCGGTCTATCAAGGTCTGAAAGGCCTCCTCCTCTTCCAGTCCCCATTTCCATGGGCTGTCCTTTCGGGTCAGTCGGGTCAGTGGCTTGGCGTACGCGCCGAAGTCCTTGATGAATCGCCGGTAGAAGTTGAGGAACCCCAGGAAGCTTTGAACCTCTCGCAGATTACGAGGTCGGGGCCATTCGCGCACGCCAGCGACCTTGATCGGGTCCATGCGGAGTTGCCCGTTCCCGACGATCACACCGAGGTATTCGACTTCGTTCCGCTCGAAGTCACACTTGTCCGGCTTCAGGTACAGTTGGTTGTCCTTCAGGATCTGTAGGACCTCTTTCACTGTTGCGCGATGTTCGGAGAGGTCGCTAGAGTATATGAGGATGTCGTCCAGGTACACGATCACGCGACCCTGGGAAATCAGGTTGGAAAACAATTCGTTCATCATAGATTGGAACGTGGCCGGGGAATTGGTGAGGCCGAAAAACATCACGAGTGGCTCGAATAGGCCCCGATTGGTAACGAACGCGGCCTTCTCTTCGTCGCCTTCTTTTATGCGGATGTTGTTGTACCCCCAACGCACGTCGAGCTTGGTGAACCACCGGGCGTTACGTAACTTATGCATGATGTCCGATATGAGGGGTATCGGGTATCGATTTTTGATAGTGATCTCGTTCAGCTTCCGGTAGTCCTGTACGGGCCGTAATTTCCCGTCCTTCTTCTTGACGAAGAAGAACGGGGATGCGTATGGGGATTTCGAGGGCCGAATCCGCCCGGTTGCCAAGTGTTCCTTGATGAATGCGTCAAGCTCTTTCTGTTCCTCTCCTGATAGGGGAATGCAGCGCCCTTTGACGGGTTCGGCGTCTGGGTGTAGTTCAATGGCATGGTCCCATTTCCTCCGTTCCGGGAGTTTGTCGAAGTCTTGTTTTTCGAAGACCTCCTTGAATTCCTCAAGATAGTGCGCGGGTACGCTCTCCTCGGTGGTTCGGGGCTTCTCGGCAGCGTAGGCGGCGGCGGCCAGTTTGGTGGCCACGCTCTGCATGGCCCGGATGTGGGCGGGCGCGTTCGAACCTTCGTGGTATATCCGCGTGACGAAGAGGCAATCCCCTTTGCCCAGGGGTTCGTTGTCCTCTTCGTCCCATTGTTCTAGCAATCGGGCCCGCTTGCACTCGGGCGGGCATCGGGTGAAGGCGATCGCCCCTTCTCGCCAATCAATCACGGGATTGTGTTTCTTAAGCCAGTGATGCCCAATGATCACGTCACTGTTCCCGGTGTCCGTGATGGCGAACGTCAGAAGTTCGGAGTGATCCTGAATGGTGACTCGTAAGCGGGTAACGTGGGTGATTGCCCCGTTGGCGTTGATCGTCCCGTCGGCATTGTACACTGGGACTGGGTGCGGTAGGGCTTCGAGTTCCAGTTGCGAGTCCTCCGCGAACCGCTTGTGCATGAACTCGGAAGTGGCGCCACTATCGAGGAGGGCGTCAACCGAGTACCCGCGGAGGTCGTTGACCCCTTGAAGGGTGACAGCTACCCGCGTAGCCGTGGTGCCTTCACTTTTCCGAAAGGGGGGAGCATCTTGCAGTTGTCGCAAAGCTTCGGCTACGTCGGGGGCGTACCCCGTTCGTATGAACTCTTCCAGTTCGGGCCCGTTCTCGGCTCGTCGGGCCGGATGTATCCACTGTTGTAGTTTCGAACGAGCCTTCTCGGGCTGATCTCGAATTTGCGCGACAAGCCTCTTGGCGCTGGCCGCGGGCCAACTTTTCCAAGCGGGCCTCGGGGTGTCTCGTATGGTTTTATACGGGTTTTTTCTGCGGGTGGAAATGGTGGATTGCGGGGTTTGTTGTTCGGGATTGGTTTCTACGTCTGGTCCCACGTATCTCTGGATTGGCAACACGGAATATCGATTATGCGGGTTGTAACTAGAGACACTTGTGGTATACGTCGGCGAGGGCGTAGGCTTCACTCGCGACGATCGCCAAAATCTGCTTTATCCGCGTTATCTTTGACAAACTCGGAGAAGATAGCGCAGATCTGGTTGGCCGATGCGGCCCGGTTCGGGCACATCCGACTGATGTGTCCTTCTTGGCCGCAGTTGTAGCAGCGAGTGCTGCGGGCCGTAGCGGGGGCCTGGGCCCGGTCGATCTCCATAGGCGCGGGTCCCGTCGAGGGTCCAGTGACCGTGGTTGCCCCGTTTCCTCGGGGTGCGGCCACGGTTGGTCCAGTGGCGCTGATCGCTGCGTTTCCGGGCCCAACCGTTGAACGGGTTGCGGTTGCTGAGCCCGCTCTTGGCGGGGGCGGGCGCCGTCGGGGGCGTTTTGGCCCGAGGGTGGTTAACCTTGTGGCTTTCGTCGAAAATGCGGTAGCGGCGGAGTGCGCTGTCTTGCTTGATGGCCTCTGCCTTCCAGGCCTCGTAGGTATCGGGGAGCGTGTCCTTTCGGTAGACCGCGTTCGTAACGCCCCGGAGCATACAGTTCTTGGCGACGCGAATAAGGTTAACGTCGTCGTAGTGCGCGACTTTGTTGAGAGAGTCGAGGACCGTGAAGTAGCTAGTCGCGTCCATGTCTTTGGTCTGGACGAAGGTTTCCATCTTCTGCTGCGCGATTTCGGCGTGAGCCTCCCCGCGGAAGGCCGTGATGATAGCTTTCTCGAAGCCTTCGTACGTAGTATAGGCTGCGGCGGTACGGAGCTTCATGGCTTGGGAGACGTTTTCTTTCCACGTGACCGTGTTCCCGCCTTTGATATAGGAGAGTGCGTACGAAATCTTTCGTACCTCGTCGTTGTAAACATTCGGGTTGGCTTCGAAGGCCAACCAACAATCGGCCAGGAAGGCGTCTACTTCGCTGGCATCGCCCGTGAACTCCTTAGGCGGAGAGACGGTTACTCGTGTATTTCCCCCGTGGGGCCGATGAGCCAAGTCCTCTCTGGCTTGGCGGAGCAGATCGTAGCTCTGCATGACTCCCTGCTATACAGCTGCGTATTCCCCGTTTACTCGGGACAGCTCGGCCTCGAGGACCACTTGTCGATTTGTCAGGGCGGTGTTTTCCGCCTTGAGTTGCTCCATCTCCTGACTCGTTCGGAACAGATGGGCAAACAGGAACTCCTGTTGTTCGTTATGGCCCAGGGCCATGAATCGGGCACGTTCGTCCCCCTGGTTTGCGGGGGTGCCCATCGTACTGTCGTGCTCGGTAGACATTTGTCGCGCTTCTTGCGTTCGTGGGGGAGGCTAATATTCATTTGCCCGGAGAATAGACGATATTAGCCTAGCGACTACATCTTGTAAGTACGGTTTTTATATGCTACGATATTAGGGATGGATCGGATGGGCGCCAGGTCCCAGGGTGGATCCGATGGGCGCTGCGTAGGGCCGCAGGGGGAAGGGAAGGGGTTGGAAGAATGGGGAATTGTCGAAGAGGGCGGCGGTATGCGGGCCCATGCGGGCCCCGTTCGGGCCCGTGCGGCCGTATGGCCCGGACGGCCCGAGATGAAACCAATAAAATGATAGCACAGGCATTTGATCCCCAGATTTGCCCTTGATTGTTGACCAAACCACAGAAATTTGACATAAGACCCAAATTTTAGCCTCATACCTCATTATGGAGACCACTTTTACCCAACATCTAACCCAAACCTTGTGAGCAAATCTGGCCATTTTTACCCAAAATACGTGATACATTTTGCCAAAATTTCTCAAAAGTTACCCTGCGGGGCATCAGACATGTGAGCCGGTTGTCGGGGGTCCTCTCAAGGCGCGGATGCAATCTAGTGACAGCCTTGCAGTATGAGGCGGTATCCTGCTGATAATCGGACAGTGATAGATGCCGAGATCCGGGGAACGCCGGCCGCCGCCAGCTGACAGGGCAGTGATTTCGCTGGATTCGAGGGCGGGAGAGCCTGATGCCAGTGCTCCCATGCTGATCCGTGCCCTGGTGTTCCCCCAGCGCGGCATCAGTTTGGTATCCCTCCATCGATGGTGCACCTCGCTCAAAGGGGAAACGCCGCACGGCGTGCGGCCCGTGCTGAAGCCCCCAAGTCGGGTTGCCAATGTTGTGGACAACGGCGAACAAGGCTCCCCAAGATTAGGAGTACCGTCCCACCACGGCGGCACAATCGACTGGCACCGCAGGTTTGCGATGAATCTATATGGTATGTTCTGTGATTGAGTCAATCAGAGCATTGCAGGCCCGCCCGACGCCGCCGTTGTACAACGGCGGGTACAGTGGCCAACCGACCAGATCATCCGGTAGCACGGGCCGCGCTCCGCATCCACACGGCGTTTCCCCTTTGGGCGGGGCGAGCCATCGATGAAGATACTCGGATGCCGCGCCCAAGCCGCGCCAGGGCAACGCTATCACGACCCGATCCCCCTGTTGGAGCTCTTGATGAGCGGTGGCGAGCTGCGATGCACCTCCTCGCGCCCGAGTCGGCGGCCCGACCCATTCCTCGCGTCCGGGAAACCAGCGAATTCCCAGCTCGCGCGCGCAGAACATCTGTCGTCCGCATCTAATCTCGGCGTCTATGACATCATCTCACGTCCGTCAATCAGCGATTGTTCCGAATCTGTTCGGGCGATAAGATTGCATCCGCGCCACCACGCCGCCAGATGCGCCTCGGGCCGATTCGACTCAGCGGGAGCAACATGTGCGCATTTCCGAAGAGGTTCCGTCGGCGTGACTCACCGCGACGTACACGGACTTTCCGTTTTGAGCATGTGCGCATTCAAGAGATTTTCGATGGCGTGGCGCAGATGATGCGCCAGGAAGTTTGGCGGCCCACGGCGCCGGTGCCGGGTGGGACGCGGGGATCTCGGGCAGCGATAATGGGGAGGCGCTGGTGGATGGGCGCGATCCGAGCCACGAGGAAGGGCTTTATTCTTTGATTCCCTTCAGTTTGCGCTCACGACGCGTCGCGCGGCGGTCAGTGTGTGCACGTGCCCGCGTCCGTCTCCCAGACGGAGATTAGGCGCACGGGCGGCGCTCAAGCCCACTGTACGCGTGTCCCTGCCCCGGATGATAGGGGGAATCCCGAATCGGTATTGCCGCGTTTGCGCTCCTTGCTTTGCGGAGTGTGCCCAAGCGGGAGTCGCAACGCTACAAGTGGCGTGTGCTAGGCTAGTGCGGATGCGAGCAGATGCGAGCCCGACCACCCAACCATATGCAGATCTCAATCTGATCCGACACGTCGTCGGCTGCCCATATATAGGCCGCGTACGGCAGGCCCTGTTCTTTCTTGTTCTCGTACCTCCACCACCGTGAAGATGTCGACGCAAATTCTTCCATACCCCATTCGCCTGCCTTCGTATGAGGAGCTCGCCCGTGCAGCCGACATCGACGGGCTGTTTTCTCGCCCATACCAGCCAACTTCGAGGCCGATGAAGGGCCCGGGTGTGGTGTTGCCGCCTTTGAAAGTGGTGCATGCTGTTGTTTTCCTTCTGACTCGACTCGACACTGACGAGAGCAGCCTTCACACCCTCTGAGGAAACAAGAGGGCCCCAGCGGAGGAGTCCATGACCGCTTCCTTGACTTGGCGCGCCACTGTCCCGCTGCGCCGCCGGCCAAAGAGTGGACCACGCCGTACTCTCCAATTTGCCGTCCCAGCCCCGCGTCGCTTGTTGCGCCCGTGACACCCGTGACGACCGCGCTGCCGCCGCCCATCATCTCTGCCCCCTCACCACATCCGCCTCCCATCCGCGCTCGCCACCCACAACTTGAAAACGCGCTACCCCCGCAACAACCACAACACGACACGCTCGACACCCGGCCACAGCCGCTCATCTTCAGCCTCGCGCTCCGGCCCGGCATGCCTGCTGGCCGGACGAAGAAGCAGGCGCTTTCGTGCTTTTTTTGTCGCGAGCGCAAGATTGCGTGTGGGAGACCGGAGGACGGAGGTGTCGATGGACGGTGCAAGTGCGTGCCCTTGTTTGCTCTCTTTCTTCGGCTTGCTGACCGGGATTCGAAATAATCAGTCAGTGTGCCCGGCGGAAGATCGCGTGTACTTACCCGACTGTGTCGCACCGTGGACAGCATTCGCGGTTGAAGAGCGCTCAGGCTGCGCGGAGTAATCGGAGCCATAAGGGGGCCGGACCCGAGATGGACTCGGAGTCTATGTCTTTATCCCCCTCACCGGAGCGCACATCGAGCCCGCTGTCTGCCTCCCCGCGTGACTCGTATGCTGGCGTGACGCTGTTCTCTGTGCAACGCCAGGCGCGATATGGGCATGGGAACAGGATGTCATGACCGTAAGTATTGTCACGGCGACGGTGGGCGACGACGATCTCACTCCCGAAGTTTGGCTATGAATGAAGTTTGGCTATGAATGGCGCCTGGGGCCGTGGACTTGATGAAGACGATTTCTCGTTCGCGTCGCCACCTGACCAACCGACCAACGATGCGGCGAGTTTGGCACATTGCCGGGGACAGCCAGTCATGTTTTTGAGGATGGGCGTTGACGATTCGGATGGGGAGCGCGAGTTGGAAGATGTGGCACCAAATGGAGGCATAGCAGTTGGCGGATGGGATGGGATACGTGCGGAGATGTTTCGTGCGTGTGTTTGTAGTAATACCGAAATTATGCGGGCACTTTGTCAACAGCTTAGTGTGGCTGCCGCCAAGTGCTCCGCGTAAACGTTGTCCGCTCCAGCTGCAGGCGCGATTACGACCTCTCGGATTGCGGAAGACGGTCCGAACACCGGTCCTGCCTTCAACTGTCTTCTCATGACCAGACAGACGTGGAACCCATCATTATTCATTGCACAGGGTCAGACGGGCAATGCCTACTGCCACAAGCGCTAGCGCTCGCGTCTCTTTCTGCCTCCTCCATCGATACCCATACCCTCGATGAGTCTCGCAGACATCGCCGACCTGAGCACACATATGATGCAGCTGAACGTCAGCGGTGCGCCAATCTTATCCATTTGATTATCCGATGAGGCCTGATCCGCATGGCAGGGGGCACAGGCGGACGTGGGGGGCCCGCCGAGGGCAGAGGGGGGAACGGGGGAACGGGACAGGGCAATACCCTGTCCATCAGAGCAGACGCGGTGCACATCGCAAGGTGGGTTGCGGCGCTTCCCGCCGTGATTGGATTACATCAGTAAAACAGCATGTTGGTCTTTTTCGTAAGTAGGTTCACCTATCTTGCAGCAAGACTATTGTCTTGCGAAAAGATCCACAAGTCTTATGAAAGAGCACTGAAAGATGAATGTACTTCTCAGAAGACACCGTGAAATATACAAAAAGACATGATTATATATGTATCTATAAACAACACAATGTACTATTTCCCCCGGTCTAGCCTCCGCGCAAGGACCATTCCATCACCAGTCCATGGTCATACTTCCCCCGGCCCTATCCGCCGTAACTCCCCAGTAGTGGTCGCGGTCGCAGTATTCACATAGCCAGCTGTGAAGATATAAATCTAAGTACGAACGGAGAAGTATGATGACGGACCAGTCGGAAGCCCCAGCCGGGCTAGCCTATAGCCTGCCCCATCTCCCTCGCCTCGTTGTCCACTTGCAGTCGAGACTGTCGAGTCCAAAGTTCGGTTGGGAGGGGTATTGACAAGGTTGAAGACTTGACAGAGTCTTGAGAAACTCGTAGTGTCTTGCGCAGTTTGAGGCTGAAGCTGCTTGCGGCTGCTTGACGCGGCTGCTTGACGTGCCTGCGGCTGCTTGATGGGCTTGCGGCCGCTTGTGAGAGACATTGGGCTTGCGGGTTTGAGGCTTTGATGGGGGGGGAGCAACGTTGGAAGCATGCAGGTGGGGGCGGCTGTGAGGAGGAGCGCTGGATGGCCAGTTGTGCGCTGGCTGGGAAGATAGAGGGAAGAGAAGAGAAAAGTGGCGCCATCGATCGCCCATCGATGGCGCCACTTTTCTCGTGATGACAGATGAGATGACGTGATTGATTGATGTGGAGCACTTGCCGCGGCTGCCCACTCCGACTAGCACAAGTCCAACTTGCAAATACTTTACTAGTACAACTTGATATCTTGTTGAAGACCAAGTATTGAAGGGCACCATACATGTCCAGTTTATTTCAAGGCTAATGTGTGACTCTTATCATTATTGAGTCATTTTTGAATCTGTACTCTGACCAGAGATAATTCTTATATAGTAGTAAATAGCACAGTTCCTTGAAGAGGAAAACATATGTAGCTACAGTTTTCTAATGAGATTATAGTACTTGACAAGCAAAATGATTGAAAGATAAAAGACTGCATTAAAGCCAAAAGACCAGTGGTGAAAGATCAAAGATCTGATTTGAAAGACCAAAGACTCTGGTGAAAGACCAAAGTAGTGAAAGACCAGCCTGCTGTTTTACTGATGTACCAGTCTATTCCTGAGTATCACAGAGACCAGTGATGACAAGACTGCAGAGGAAGTAGTAAGAGTAAGTCTTTGGGCTTATTGTTGGAGATACTAGCCACTTACATCCATTAGGAGCTACATCTTTTTCCCTTGGCTATTGTACAAGCAGCAGCATATATCAGGCAGTCTCGCCTTCTCAAAGCAAAGCCTCTGAATTATCTGGAAATGTACAGGAAAAACAAGCCAAAACACTGGAAAGCAAAGCCAAGGCAAGCCCACTGGGACTACAGAGAGACTGTTTATACTACATGGAAAATTAGCTTTGACAACCTCCCTACATATGCCCAGGAAATGATGCAGGTTTTCTGTATGATGCATTATGACAAGATCAGCCCAGCTATCTTTGCAATGGCATCAGAATATACACTAGACATGCAAAAGGATGATCCAGAGCAGATTACTAAGCAAGAACTACAGTCTGTGTTTGATCTACTTGCACACTTCACAGGTGATGATGGGAAATGGGATGAATATCAGTTTGAGGAGACATTGCAAATGATTGAGAGATATTCCTTGATATCAGCACAAGGGACCCAATACTATATGCATCCTTTAGTGCATGAATGGACCAAGGAAACTCTCCACAATATACAAGGTCAACAACAATTAGTATTGAATATACTGGGAATGGCTGCTCATAACTGTGATAACCTAGAACATCAATTACTTTTGGCAATTCACTCAAAAACACTAAGTACCATTGTGCCTATGATCCCAGTAGCTTTCAAACTCAGTTTATCAAATGTATATGGGGCTGCTGGTCTCTTTAAGCATGAAGAACAAATGCTAGAAGAATCTCTAGAAGCATCTAGGAGCAGCCTTGGAGTCAATAACATCAAAACTCTAGATATACAATTCAAATTAGCAAGTGTATATTCAAGGCTTGGCAAATATAATGAGGCTCAGATGCTGGAAGAAGCAGTACTAGAGCAGGAGATGCAATTGCTGGGTCCAGACCATGATGATACAATTCATACTCAAATCCATCTATCTATGACTTACTGGAAACTTGGGAAATATATTGAGGCTGTAGCATTGCAGAAAGCAGTATTAGCACAGTACATTCACTTGCTTGGTCCAGGGGATACCCAGACAATTGAGGCACAGGCTCACTTAGCTAAAAGCTATTCACAGTTAGGCAAGTATGCAGAAGTTCAGAAGCTTGAAGAAGAAATCTTAAAGCAGCGAATGATCCTACTTGGTCCTGAAAATCCACTCACTATTCATGCACAAGCTCATCTGGCCCTGACCTATGATAGGTTAGGGAAACTAGATAAAGCTCACATCATAGGAAGAACTGTGGTTGAGCACTTACAGGGTGCTGAGACTCACCAGGCCTCTCTGGCAGAACCCAATTTGGCTGCAGCCTATACACACCTAGGTGTGTATAATAAGGCTCAAATACATGCAGAAGCTGTTATGAAGCAGTCTATACAGTCAGTTGGCCCTGAGCACCCTGATACTATTGCAGCACAAGCTAGATTAGCTGAAACCTATAGGGTTTTTGGAAAATACCTAGAGGCTCAAGTGCTAGATGAAATAGTATTAGAACAACAGATGTGTCTACTTGGCCCTCAGCATCCAGACACCATCCAAGCCCAAGCCAGCCTAGCTGCAACATATACTGGGCTAAAAAAATATAATGAGGCACAAGCTCTGAGAGAAGAAGTATTAAAGCAATATACATACCTACTTGGTCCTATGCATCTTAATACCATCTATGCACAAGGAGCATTAGCTATGACTTATTATAGGCAAGCCAATTATACCTCGGCTCTGAAACTACAGGAGATAGTATTAGAGCATCAGACACTTCTGCTTGGATCTGAACATTTGGATACTGTTGCAGCGCAAAAGGATTTGGCTACAATTTATACCCAGCTAGGTCACTATGCTAAGACTGCAGAACTAGAGGAAGCAGTCTTGAATCGCCACATGAAATGGCTTGGTCCTGATAACCCTACCACTATTCATGCTCAATCACACTTGGCCCGGACTTATAGGAACTTGGGGAAATATACTGAGGCTCAGACAGTAGAGGAAGCAATATTGAATAGATGCATAACTCTACTTGGTCCTGAGCATCCAGATAGTATTTGCACTCAAGCCAACTTAGCTGTGATTTATAAACAACTTGGTAAAAATACTGAGGCTAAAATGCTTGATATGACAGTAGCACAATGGCATAGGTCACAAGTTGATACTGGTAATACAGTTACTGCTATATTCCCAATAACTAGTTGGCTTATAGTACCAGAAGATAAGGTAGAAGCTGTTTTGTGACAATTTAATGTTTATTTATGATCATATGTGGGCTTGCTTATGCTAATAATCTATATTTAAGTTATCAATCACCTCTAAGACACAATAATGGGGATATCAGGGTGAGAAATGCATGGATAGTGTAGTATTTCATTCAATTCGGCCGGATCACCGCTTTTTTATGAAATCAAAAGTTGCTCAAAAATCGGAAAATTTGAGGAAAAATTATTGCCGGTGTTTTCAAAAATCGGATGTGACCGTGACAGCCGAATTGATTGAAATACTACAGTAATCATGATCCAAGTTGTCTTATAGTCTGATAAATGTTTTTAATAGCTCAGGGAGACACACATATTTTTAGAGATCCTTTGTGCCTGGATATATAGCACATATCCTCTTATCTCAATCTCCCAATAACCTGCTTACTTAGAGGTAACAGAACCCCAATAAGATGAAGTTCAGAAGCATACAGAGGGGTCTGCTTAAGAGATGGTATTCTGGTCATAATATTTTATCAGTGTAATCTCTTGCTATTTTTCTTCATATAGTTCTTAGTTCATGCTTTTAGGTTAAGGTAGAGCCTTTTTAGTTAGTGATTGGCTAGTGCTGGCAAAAAATATTCACCTCTATGATTCATAGCCCTGATATGTATCATATAGGCCAATATTTATCATATAAGTATATATATTTTTGGTCCAAATAGAGCTATAATTTTTTCCTTTTTTAGTGCTGACCCATTTTGATCAATTCAGCAGGCCTGTGACCCGTGACCATTTGGCCAAAATGTTTAATTCGGCCTGCGACCAAATTTCGCGTGGCATGTTACCCAATTGGGAAATTCAGCACACTGCAGGAATGAGAAATTTGAAAATTGCCCACCAAACTAACCCAACTGAGAAAATTTGTCCGGACTTGGCTCTGACCTGTCTGAGAGTACAATCTCTTGTCCAGACTTTGAATCTAACTTTTTTTGCCTCCAACCTGATTTTTTGTCCAGATTCTGGTCAAGCCTAGGTCGAAATTTTTATAAATCTGTCCAGAGTTGGTATTCTACCTCTTGGGGCATAATCAGGGGTCCTGATCTGACAAAATGTCATTTGTCAGTCGCAGAGTGCAGACAGGACTGACAAAATGGCTCAGCTGATGCTATCACCAGCCAAAGTGGCCCTGACTTTGATGAAATTTTTTATCAGTCATGCAGCTGTGTAAGGGCAACCCTGGAGACTCCGACGAAAGCCTAGCAGGGGAGGATCCAAAGTGTGAATAGATGCTACGGAAATACATGGAGAGACCGACCTAGCAGGGGATGATCCAATTAGAAGAAACTCAAAGGGTCCGCCTGCCAGGGCGCCAACTATATACTGGTCGTCCGTAACTGCCAACGTAGAGCGCAGAAGGCCTGAGCGGCGTCGCAGGCTCTGTCTCAAGGTGATCGTTAGGAGGGTCTTGACGGATCGGTGATTGTGCGGGCGAATGAGGCCGTGGACGATGGTCGGGGTGGGTCGGAACGTCCGAGGGGGCGCTGGTCCGAAGGAGGCCGAAGCAGGGGTTCCCCTGACAAGCTGCTGCACTGCTGACAAATTGACTAAAATAGTACAGTACTTAATAAAAGTGACTCACATAAGTATTCAAAATCTATCACTTTAATTTTGTGGTCGATGTTATGGACGGTAAAACGGGAATGCATAAGGGGGCAGGTTTGGTTGCAACCATCGGTATTGCGAGCCGCAGCAGACGTGGTCGTAGTAATAAGAGAAAAGGATCGAGGCTGTGAGTCAGAGCGCCGCCATCAAAACAGCTTCCACGGTCTTCTCAACACCTGCCGCCTGGCCCAATGCCGCCTTTGGACGTACACCCAAGGAACTAATATCTTGACAGAGGAGTCAGAGCTAGCGATGGCGGCGTCCCGGTTCGGGCTTCCGGTTCGAACCCGAACCGGACCGAACTGAACGGGCGTTCAGGTTCAAAGTTCGGCGTGGCGCCAAACCTGAACCGAAAGTTCAGTCCAGCGTTCATCTGTTGATAAGTTTCCTTGAACCTGGTCTGAACACGTTCGAACGCTGAACGCCGGGTTGCCGGGCCGCCCTAATTAATCAGATTAGACCGGCCGATTGTCCCGATTTGGAAGCCTCCGGACATCATCTGTCCGACGCACACCCATCACACAGGCCTGTGGATGGGTGGGTTGGCTCCTCACCTGTTGGGCCGGCCTGGTGGCACTGTCGAGCAGCTGTGTCATGCCTGGCCGGCACACTGCGGCGCTTTTTTGAATGATATTTCCCGAGTTTGGCGCTGGCCTTGCTTTCTGCGTTCAAACGGGTTCTGAACGCGAACTGAACCGCCTTGAACCTGAACGCCAAATTCGGTTCAGAGTTCAAGCTGGGGCCGAACCTGAACTGAAGTTCAGGTTCGGCGTTGACCAAAAAAAGTCCCTGAACTCAAACCAAACCAAACCCTGCCGGTAAGGTGCTTCAATCGAATACCAGAAGAGAGGAGTTGTTGGAAGACCGGAGAAGTATCGAAGATGCCGATGAGGTTGAGGGAGGTAAGTGAGAAGGTGGCGTTGCTGAGGATGAAATGCGAAATTCCTTCATGCTGAGCCATCCAGGCTAGCACCTTTAAATGCCGGAGTTGTGTGTGAATTGGTTGATGAACAGTGTAGACAGCAATCGCACTTCCAGACTGACGAGGGAAGTGTGGCTAGCGCGAAGCCATACAACGTCGGTTTCCCAGATATACCACCTACAGAAGATGAGTTTGTGGCATTACGAACACTAGCACACACCGTATATTGGCAAACTGAGACAAAGCGTAGGAGACAAGGTTAGTCTAAGCTGATGACACAATCAGCCCTGGACTCACGTCGAGAACGAAGCAGCCGTGGAAGGACGGGTCCATGGCCGCGCAAAGTGATTTGCAGACAGTGCGGACTTATGCTTGTTCAGCTGTAGCTCGGACAACGAAGCTAGGGACCACTCACCCTACGCGCAATCTCCTCGCGAGGGAGTTGAGAGGGGTTCGGCATGGCAGTGACCGAGCGTCGCAATCTGACGAGCCTAGCTGTCCGACGCACAGCAGTCAGCACAACGTGCGCTGTCAGCGTGTATTCCCCACGAGACTCTACGAGTTGATATAAAAAGACGACCCATTATCGGTGGCTTCTACACTTACCCGTGGACCAACGCCCAAATACCATCCCGACCCCATACAACTCCTCCCTCCCTCTTTGTTTATGAAGCGGGCTGAGTGTTGAAAGAATAGATGCAAATTCAATGTTTATTACTGAGAAACAGCCAAGTATTTATACTATTCTAAGTGTTCTAGTAGATTCTACAAAAATGAGTCAATGGAAACTTGGAGAAAGTGCCCGACGCTGCGCGTCGGTGATGGCGCCGGAGCATGGGCCGGCGCTGACATCATCCTCTCGGCGATGACTCGTGTTCGCCGCCATGATATCTTCAACACTCCCCCTCGAACCGAGTCGAGCCGAGTGCTCCGGATTGCTCGATGGCAAGGAGTGATCCGGGCTTTATGTATTTTCGGGTCGCGGGCCAATCACGATGTTGTCCGTTGTGATGTCCAGGTTAATCGCCTTGGGTGCGATGTGAGGTGAGTCGCGCGCGTTGGACTGGGTTGGCGCGAGGACATGGGGGTGAGTGTGCTGGGTGCGGCGGAGACGGGCGGTCTTGACGCGATAAGCGGTGGGGTAAGCGGGGTCGGCGATCCGGGCTTGATCTCCGGATGCAGTCCATCGGTCCGTTGCTCCCCCTTGCTCTGCAGTCTGGGTGCAGTCCAATAGCCGTCGTCGTCGTCCGCGTTGGGTGGGTAGACCGGGGTAACATTCCCGAATGCAAAGACATTGCCCACATTGCAGCAATGGGCTAGTCGCTGTCCGGTTGTCCGGTTTGTGATCTTGACGTTGCCTGCTGACGCGAAGTCGATATTATAACCGGCGCGGTGGAGTCGTCCCATCGAGATGATGTTGTGGGGTGAGTCGGGAACATACAGTACACCTAGGAGTGTCACTGTCTTTGTTTGTGTACCTATCCTGAACTGTAGCTTTACAGTTCCCTCTCCCGGTGCCCTCAGCTCTCCAATGCCAAAGATTTGATGGTTGTTGAGTGCTGTGTACGTGTGAAAAACAAAGATTTGTCGTTCGTGATGTGTGTGCTGGCACCACTGTCCAGTAGCCACGAGTTCCGTGTGAGCCGTTCCCGGCCGAAAGCCATGAACGCGATATCTTCATCATCCTCTCGGGCCACATGCGCTGTCTGCCGGCCGTTCTGCCCGCCATTCTGGGTCTGGTACCGCATCGCACGAGCATAGTTCTCGTCCTTTTCTTGGTCTGTGTAAGTGATTCCCTTCTCGGCGTCGGGGCACCACTGCTTCCGGTGTCCGGGCCGCCCGCAATTCCAGCAACTCTGGTTGCCTCGGCTCCCGTTCCCATTCCCAGTGCCCGACCCATTTCCATTCCCATGTCCGTTCCTGTTGCCCTGCCCCTCTCCGCGTCACGCTGGCATCGCCGTGGTCATGTCCGTGTCGGCGTCCGGCTTGGCGTGGGGTCGTCCGGCCTGCTGTAAGATCCTTCCAATCACATCTTCTGAATCATCAATCTTCGTCAAGTCAATCCCATTCACCCAGTGGTCCCACGAAGTCGGTAGCGATGTCAACACAATGAGAGCAAACTCGGCCTCGTCGATAGAGCTGCCGAATGCCGCGAGTTGTGTCCGGTAGGTCGAGAGCCGTCTGATATGCTCTTCCACATCCTCCCCCTCGGCGCACGATGTGTGGTAGAGCACGCGTCGAAGCCGAATGATACTGATGGTGCCTTTAGGTTGATAAATAGACTCCAATTTCCTCCAGGCCGCAATGCCGAGGGTCATGGTGTTAATGTAGGCCATCGCTGACGCGCTGCCGGAGGAGGGACAAAACCTTCCGTTGCTTCTTCGTCCATACTGCTGTTGCCTTCTGTTCCGCCTCCGTCGGCTCCCCTGCCTTAACTACCTTCGGCGGCTCCATCTCGTCGCCGATGAGGTACTCATCCAGGTCGTGCTCATTCGCCAAGTCGAGGATCTTCACGCGCCAAGTCGCGTAGCCAGCCTGGCCTTCAAGGGCCTTGATGACGTTGCGAGAAGTCGAAGTCGTAGAGTCTGACATGATGTGTCAAGTGGGAATGTGGGAGGTGCAGCAAGTAGAATGTCGATGTCGTTGTCTTTTAGTTATGGCTAGCGGGGCCCATAACCTGTTGAAAGAATAGATGCAAATTCAATGTTTATTACTGAGAAACAGCCAAGTATTTATACTATTCTAAGTGTTCTAGTAGATTCTACAAAAATGAGTCAATGGAAACTTGGAGAAAGTGCCCGACGCTGCGCGTCGGTGATGGCGCCGGAGCATGGGCCGGCGCTGACATCATCCTCTCGGCGATGACTCGTGTTCGCCGCCATGATATCTTCAACACTGAGCAACGCGAAAGGCATGGTGTTAACGTTATCTGGATAGATGTAATCCCTGAATATAGGAAGTGGAACGCGGCCCGTACAGGTTGTGTGGTGGTCGACTGCAAGGACGCCGGTGCCACTGGCACGTGATCGCCGTCAACCTTCTTCTCCGACGCCCATGTCCGACATCTAATCCCAGCAGACAACACCAACGGACGACTGCGGGTTGCGACAAATGGGAGAAACGGCTCGGTGTTACTGCGACTGCTATTCAATCATGTCCAGCCGCGTTGAGCTTTCTACACCAGTAAACGGCTTGGCAGCTGGCTAAACTCGAAAGTCTAAATAACACGACCGGTTTCTCGGCACTCTCGCTGATTTCTGCCGCCAACACTGCTTATCTCAAACGTCTCCTGCCATGCCTGCGCTAGAAACTTGAACCCCCCGCATCAAGGACCAGAAGCCGAAATCTCGGCGCGCAAGCCCTGTCTCGCCAACTACCCACCCAATGGCTTCCTTGACTACAAACTCCTGCCGCCCTCGCTGTTTGGAACGGTTTTATGAGCAAAAAATCTCAGGTGGGACAGTAATCGCTTACCCAACAAGCCAGTCGATCGAGATTCGACAGCCACGACCGAACTCAACTCACCAACACTGCCCTTCTAAGGTGTTCTTCCACCGCTGAAAGTGGCGTGTCGTGTTGTTTTCCCGCTGACCCAACGCTGAGGAGAGCAGCCTTTACACCCTCTGAGGAAAGAAGATGGCCGCTTTCTCGACCTGGCGCGCGACTGTCTTGCTGTGCTGCCACCCCAGTGGACTTCGCCGCCGTCCTACTCTGCTTACGGTCCATCGCTGGCGCTAGCTGTGACCCCGACGCCCGTGATGACCGTGCTGCTGACGCCCATCAGCCCAAAGCCTTCACCACATCTGCACCACATCCACGCTCCCCAACAACCACCCGCGCCGCAACAACAACTTCCGCGCTATAGCCCCCTCGACAGCCTGAGCCAACCACAGCCGTTCGAGTTCAGCCTCGCGCTCCGCCCCGGCGCCCCTCCTGCCAGTGGGCAAAGCAAGAAGCAGGCGCTCTCGTGTTTCTTCTGTCGCAAGCGCAAGATCGCATGTGGAAGGCCAGAGGACGGGAGCGTAGACAGGCGGTGCAAGTGCGTTGATAAGCCGCAGTCTGGGACAGACCAGGAAACGACTATTTTTGTCGATTTTGCTGCTCAGCGCACGTCTCAGAGTTGACATGAGTCCCGAATGGTCAACTAGGGAGTTACCTGCACAAGAACCAGTCAAACTCCAGTCAAAATCTATCAAATCGCTCTTAGTGATTCCAAAATCTTGACTAGGAAAAGTTCGCAGAGCCCGTTTCTCGCTAGAATCTATCCAATTCTATGCAAAATACCCAAAGGGAGTGTATTCTAAAAGGCATATTCGGTTTGGCGCTCAGTGGAGACTCGAGATCGACTTCTCCTAGATAAGGGACACCCCTATCTCTGTTGGTATCAACGACTGACATCATTGGAACGTGGTTTCGGATCATGCTGGAGGATCGGGAGTGCCAAGGGACAGTTAAACGGCGAAAACCTACTCAGTTGATTGGGGCCTGGACCTGTGATCAACGGCGACTCTAAAACACTGTCGAGGAACTGATCGATCCGGCAGGCCGAACCGGCCACGGAAGAAAAGGCTCTCAAACTCTGGGAAGAAGGAGAACCGGAAGGCTGGGAACAGCACGACGGTTTCAAAACTCGGAACGGACTCGTGTACGTGCCTCCAGCCATGGGACTGCGGCATCGGGTTCTACGACAGCACCACGACATCCCTATTGTGGGACATCCGGGATGGCATCGAACCCTCGAGCTTACGACCCGCAACTATTGGTGGCCGTCGATTCAGACCGATTGCCAGGCCTACGTACGGGCCTGTCCGTTGTGCCAACGAACAAAGATATTCCTGAGACGCCCCCGCAGGGACCCTGGTCCCGAACAGCGGGCCGACTCGGGTATGGCAGCGCATATCAATCGATCTGATCGTTCAATTACCCGAGTCCTCCAGGTATAACGCAATTCTTGTGATCGTCGACAGACTAGGTAAAGGGATCCGCGTGCTCCCGTGCACGGGAAATATCTCCGGGGAAGGAGTCGCCTGGCTATATCGTGATAACGTCTGGAAGGACTACGGATTCCCAGAGGAGGTGACTAGCGACCGGGGACAACAATTCATTGGGCATTTCATGAGCGACTTGAGCAAATTGCTGGGTATCAAGGTCCGATCTTCATCGGCTTACCACCCGCAGACGGACGGGCAAACAGAGCGTGTGAATATGGAGGTCGAGCAGTACCTCCGAACATTCTGCAACTTCCAACAGAGTGACTGGTCTGATTGGCTCTCCCTAGCGGAATTTGCTTTCAACGATAAAGTAAACTCCTCGACAGGGTTCTCGCCCTTCTTCCTCATGCTGGGATTTCACCCTGTATACCTAGTCTTTTGCAAAAGATGTGGGCCACTGCCCACCAGTCTAATGCAAAAAGATGTGGGCAATTGCCCACAGGTCACAAGCCTGTAATATAAATACTAGATTAAAGAGCCAAATTGATAGCTATGACTAAGCTAATGCTATATATGGTAATAGAAGTCACTATTTCTTCAGGCCGATGATTCGGTATATAATTTGGAACAGTTTATAATACAGGGCAAGGGAATTGATGTAATCACATGTCACATTGATGGAACAGAGCCTAATAAGCAAATCAATTGATCTTCATCAAAAATGGTTCCACATCAAAAACATTATATAAAAGGCATTGATCCCATCACCTAGAAGGTGCTAGAAAGCCCTAAAATAATTAATTATCATGGAAATACTTGTGACATTTGTGACTTTAGAGCTGTTGCCCACATCTTTTGCATTACACCCATGGGCAGTGGCCCACATCTTTTGCATAGAAGTAGCTATATCAGCTGGGGATTTCACCCGAGAAAGGGATCCGAAGCCCCACAAGAGGTCCCGACTGAAGCCGCCACAGTGTTTGCGGAGCGAATGAAGGAAGCTCAGGCCGACGGGGCCGAAGCCATGAAAGAAGTGCAAGAAACTGTAAGGGCAACCCTGGAGACTGCGACGAAAGCCTAGCAGGGGAGGATCCAAAGCGTGAATAAAAGCTACGGGAATACACGGAGGGACCGACCTAGCAGGGGAGGATCCAAAGAGAAGAAACTCTAAGGGTCCGCCTGCTAGGGCGCCAACTATATACTGGTCGTCCGTAACTGCCGACGTAGAGCGCAGAAGGCCTGAGCGGCGTCGCAGGCTCTGTCCCAAGGTGATCGTTGGGAGGGTCTTGACGGATCGGTGATTGTGCGGGCAAGGGAGGCCGTGGACGATGGTCGGGGTGGGTCGGAGCATCCGAGGGGGCGCCGGTCGGATGCGCCTCGGATGCGTTCAGAGGGTCCGAAGGAGGCCGAAGCGGGGGTTCCCCTGACAGAAACTATGAAGAAGTATTACGATCGGAAGCGCTCCCCCGGACCCGAACTACGCCGAAGGGGACAAAGTATACCTCCAGAGTACGAACCTCACCAGCGATCGGCCCTCAAAAAAACTAGACGACAAGAGATTCGGGCCGTTCGAAGTCAAGCGCAAAGTCGGTAAAACGTCCTACGAACTGATACTGCCCCCAACTTGGCGCGTGAGCCCCATTTTCCACACCGCGCTATTACGACCCTGGAACGCCCCCCCATCGCGGATCACCAGCGGGCCACACTGCCGCCGCCAGCCGAGATGCGCAACGGCGAGCCCCATTACGAAGTAGAGGCTATCTCCCTCGTGCGCAAACAAGGATGACACCGCCTGAGGTACTTAATTCAATGGAAAGGCTATCCTCGGGAAGAGTGGACGTGGGAATTGCGGGACAAACTCGAAGGTGCAGAAGAGGCACTGGAAGATTTCTATATTCTCAACCCCTTTGCGCCCCGCGAAGAACTCGTAAATGGACGATGGAAGATCCGAAAGGAAGACCAGGGAACGCGGACCCATAAGGCGTCGAGGCGCCGCCCACAACGGAGGGGGTGATGTCACGGTTCGGGTCGGGCCGCCGGGCCACGAGGCCGCACGGGCCCGACCGGGCCCGCACGGGCTCGCATACCGCCATACTCCTCGACGCTCCCTCATTCTTCCAGCCCCTTCCCTTCACCCCTGCGGCCCTACGCAGCGCCCATCCGATCCGCCCTGGGACCTGGCGCCCATCCGATCCATCCCTAATACCATGGTGTATAAAAACCATACTTACAAGATGTAGTCGCTAGGCTAATATCGTCTATTCTCTGGGCGAACACCCATCCTTCGTGCTCCTCAGACCCTCTCGAAGTCGGACCCCCTGACGCCCCGATACGGCCCGAGCCCGACGTTGACACAAATGCTCCAGGAAGAAGCCTTACAGAAAAGCATCAAAATTCTAGGGCTTCAACATCCTCAAACAATTGTAGTCCAAAATAATCTTGCCCTGATATATCAAAAACTTGGCAAATATGCTGATGCACAGGAGTTGCATATACAGGTAATAGAGCAATGAATCAAAATTTTAGGGCTTGAGCATCCCCATACTAGTCTGGCCAAGAGTAATCTTGCACTACTATATGAGCAATTAGGTAAATATGCAGATGCTCAAAAGCTGCAGGAACAGGTTTTCCAGCAGCGTGTCAGAATTTTGGGAACAGACCATCCTGATACCATTCTGACTAGGAGCCATCTTGAGATACTATCTCAGAAAATTAGTCAATATACAGGAGCTCAAAATGTTGGGCCGCTGGGGCAGGAGCATTCCTAGTGATTTACAACTTGAAAGTAATGCTTTTATTACCTGTATCTATTTAAAGGTACTTTCACGGATTCAAAACTTTCATTTTGTACAAAAATATGAATTTAATGTAAATTGCATTGTATCCATGGGCCTTGGGGAGTTCTATGATGAAGTCAACGGAATGTGCTAAGTACATCTTATACTCTTCCTTCACCTTTACCAGTGCTGCATTAGCATTATCAAAACCGGAGTGTGGTTAGAACGTCGATATGTGCCGTAGGGCCGGCAAAGGTGTAGAGGGAAGTATGGCAGACACGATATTCATCATTGGGTTCTGTGATGATTGTTGCCTTGAACCCCCCCCCCCCATTCATTTAAAACTTGAATCAGAATGCATCCTTTTATGTGGGCTTAAATCTGTATGTTTACAGGGTGAGAGATCACTACTTGATTATTACAGTTGCTTTGGCTTTCTGGTGCGTCATTCGACATGACCCGCTTCTGCAATGACCGGGGTCAAGTTGACACTGACCACATATGAAAACCTCGAGTGTTGAGCTGGCAAGAAAATCGTCAGTAATGCCAATCCTTCCACAAGGGCACACGCACCGAATTCAAACACTTGCACTACCTCACTACCGTTCGGCGCGCCTGGTAGCCGAGTCAAATCAAGCTGAGAGGAATTTGATTTAATAAATAGAACATACGAGCTGTGATCCTGTCTTCCAGTAATGACTCGGCATACATCCCTTCTGCATCTCCATCTGGCGGTAAATTCTCTCCCGCAATTGAGCAATGCTGGGGGTTAGTAACATCAACTAATCCGTGAGCGGACCAGTTGAAGTAAATCCCGCTTGGCCCGAGTTGCAGACAGGTAATGCTGTTTAGCCCCACAGCGGAGTTAAACCAGGCCGCGCGCACCACGGTTATCTCTGGAGACATCGCGCATAGACAGGAGTCGAAGTCGAGACTAAGGACATATATGCCCGCAACCTGGAGAACGTCAGAGAGCATAGCAAGCTGCGAAGCAAGATGTCACCGTTGCCAGACCAATCCGTCCGTTTTCGAACGACAGATACTTGGAGGCCCCGCGAGGCGATCCAACCTGCACATCGAGTGCAATTTCCCGAAGAGTATTTTGTCCATCGATGACGCGGTGGAAGAAGGGGATGATAATCAGTCTGGAGCTCGACAACAGAGCCGCGATGTGAGAGCCGCATTCTGAGATGTGGACTGCAACGAACTCGTCTAAAAGTTGTCCAGGAAGCTCTAGTGTATTCCGGTGCTGGACTGGCTGCTGCTTCAATACCGCGCTCGGAAGCCACCCAAGATGTCCCTCGTCTGCTTCAAAAACATAAGAGTTGTCTGCATATGAGTGCCGCGTGGATGGAATGTCGAGAACTCGCCGACCAGTCGCGCGAGAAAATGCACGGAGGGCATTGGTGCCGCAGATAAACGCAAGTCCGTCCTTCTGGCGACTGACTTCGACGTAGTTTAGCTCTCCTACATCGGAGTAGTAGGGTATTGTTCGAACGAGAGCTCCAGATGGCACATCCCAGAAATACATGTCTGTGGCTGATGCAGCCATGAGAGTGGGGTATGCCAATCGAAAAGCGCGGGTTGAAGCGTTTTCTGGAGGGCGTAGGAGTGCCCAGGGAATGAATTTTCGTTTGTAAGAAACCTGTTCTGCTGCGCGTAGCTGAAGTTCGTCTGGCGGATTCGATGGAGCGAAACCATCGACAGTGGCGCCATCTTCGACGAGCCGCCAGACCTCTTTGTCGCTCGAAAAGCGGCGGTTGAAGATGATGTAGCCGTTGTCGTATTCACAGTGTGCGTAGGCACAGACATACCGCTGGCTTCGTCAATGAAAGAGTTGTGAATGAAAAGACGGATACACACCTCTGGCAATGCCCAAACCAGCTCCCCAGTATTCATGTCTACCACCCGCAATCGTGGATCCCTCGCCCCCGCCGTCGTTACTATGAGACCTCTGTGTTCGTCGACCTTGATGCGATGGACATTGGGACCAGTTGCGGGGTAAAAGGTCACACTTGACGCGGCTTTCCCGAGCCAGGATTGCTCGATGTGGTGTTGGGCCTTGCAGAGTGCCTTCCAGTCAGTCGCTCCGGCGACGGCGCGTTGCGACAGGAGCATGTTGAGGCCCGAAAAAGTTGTGGAGGGAGGCAATGAGAAGCTCTCGATGGCGATATTGCGATAAACGGCAGACTCGTTGGTCTGAATGAAGGTATACCATGCTAGTGAGGTTGCATTGAGGGCGGGAAGAGAGGAAATGGGCAAGTGTGAGAGGATGGAGAGCGTCAGTTCGGGTGGAAGTGGAAAGGACATGAGGGTACTAGACAAGTGGTGTAACTGTGTAAGAGCGTGTAAGTAACTTGTCGTGACCTTCGTCAAGTTGGAGCGATGACAATCCAGGATCCTGAGACAACCTCATCCAATTCATCGACCATGAGGAAATTAATTACTATCCCAATACAGATCATAAATAAATAAACAATCGAAATTCAGAAAAGTCCATGTTTCCCTTCGAAAGTAGCCTAAGTTTCACCATACGAGTCAATCCTCGGTTCGAGCTGTTCAAGTTTCCTTCGTTCCTGCAGCGACTTGATACGCGGTAGGTTCTCCCAGGCGACGTCGCCAGCCCGGCGCGGTGCCTTTCTGTGAAGAGGATAAGCGCAAAAGACGAGGAAATCAAGGTATAGCCTAGGAACTGACCGCTGTCTGAATTCCCAGCTCATCTTTGACTGGCGGCGTAGGTTCAGCATAAGCAGCAACGACCGCTCGACGCCACGAAGGAGCCGTGGCTTTCTACACGCTATATGAGGACCCATATGATTCAAATTCGAGACGCTGGACGCACAATTTCAGGAAGTTTGATGTTTCCGAGGGTTTGAGTTGTAAAACTGGGTGCATCGGAAAGACCACTCGTCGTCGAAATCTGAGCAAATTGCGATAAGCGTTGGCATCATGGACAGAATACTTCTCGACCGACATTCACAGTGGGGGCAGCTTGTCCAAACAGAACGAGGCACGAAACGAGGAACCAGACTTTGAAAATTGGCATCGCTGGATAGAGAAGAAAAGACTGGTGTGAAGATGTCGGAAAGCGACTGGAAGAGCGAAGTAGAAGAAGCAGAGGTGAAGAACTCAGTCCACCACAAGGTGTAAGTACTTATACCCCAGATTTCGGCGCTTTCTTGATTGCGAAGCGATGTTCCACATCCCAGCGCGAGTGGTTTCACAAGCTGGATCCAGGGGAGGGGCTTAGGAAGCGAAAATGCGCTTGGCCGTCGAGTGTTGCAGAGTTCATTTGTCCATCGACATCGAGAGTTTATCGGATTGACGGTTTCAGCACCTCACATCGTTCTTCGGGTGATGGTGGTGGTCAACTTGAAGAAATTGATCAGGGTGAAAGAAATTTACGTCAGTGCTAATACAGTCATATTTTGTCCACTTCGCTCATCCTTTGTCACAACGTCCACAGGGAAAGTGGGCTATTCAGTCGGCAAGGAACCATCGGCATATGCAGAGAACTCGCTGTCGCTGGATTTTGCTGGGCTTGTGCTGCCGGCTTCGGCCTCTGGAGTCTTGTCGGTATCAACAGGCGTTTTCTTCGATGTGTCCTCCTTGGCAGCGTTTCTTTCTGATTGCTTGTCCTTCTCGCGTTCACGCTCTCGCTCCCTATCTCTATCCTCACGCTCCTTCAACAACTTTTCCCTGCGTTCGCGGACTCGCTGTTCTCTTTCTTCCTCTCGTTTCTTCCTCGCGGCTCTATCAGCACGAAGCTCATCCACCCAGCTTTGCACTCCCTCAGCCGCTGACTCGGGAGCCATCTTGTGTCCTTGAAGATACCCCTGCAGCTCTGCCGTCGAGAACTCGTGGGGCGGAACTTGTTTCCCGAAATGCGAAGCCAGATTGTGCAGTGTTCGGCCAGATTCCGCCTTGTCGCCGTGGAATTGAGGGAACCGCGCTTCTGGGAAGAACCGCATGAACAAAGCGCTGGCTTGATCCTCTGTCGCCAGCTCGTACCGAACTTTGTGGTCGATCCTCCCGGGCCGCAGTAGCGCAGCATCCAATCGGTCAATGTAATTCGTCTAGGTCATAGAATCAGTCAAAATCATGAAACAAGCGGAAGGAGACTAGTATTAACCGTGCAAACGAAGAGCTTCCCTTCTTCGCTCCCAACTCCATCAATGACATTCAATAAACCTGATAGAGTGACAAGGGAACGAGGGGGGCGGCCGGAGCCGGGCAAGTCCAATCCGCCAGCTGAGGCAAGCGAGAACTGAGTATTGCTCATCAACGCAGCTTGTCGCTCGGCGATCTCGTCTTCGTCTTCGCGAGAAGGAAAGGCACAGTCGATGTCCTCAATGAGGAAAATAGCATTCTTCGGAATGGCAGAGGCAGCACGCTGCAAGAATGAGTCGTCCACGCTGAAGTCTATTAACAACGACCAAATCATTCTCAGAGGTTACCTACAAGCTCGAGGCTAGCGATAGGGAGTAAATTTCTAGATTGAGAGCGCCCGCTAGTGCGTAGATAGTCGACGCTAGTGGTAGAATAAGCAAATCAGAGCCACGTGTTAGGACAGACATACTTTTGCCCGTTCCAGGCGGTCCATATAGCAGGTATCCGCGTCGATGGGGAATTCCGGCCTCGACATACCAATCTTCCGATGAGATGAACTCCTGGGCATCGCGAACAAGTGCTTCAATGACACCGTCTGGGAGTATAATAGTGCTAAGCTGCGTTAAGAAAGTGTTTCAGAAATCTCAGAGCAAACCCCACCTCAGAGGTCGACGAATCTTGTGTTTGGTACTAGTCCATGGCAGGCCCGGTCCGTATTGTGGCTGAAAAGAGGTCAGGCAATCGCAATAATAGACCGACCATATGGACATACCGAATCAGCAAGATGAATGACAACATTTGGTTTGTTGACTTCGACATAACGAGCACGCGCGTCTTCCACAAGGTCCGACAACAGAGCCATATCGAGCGTGTACATGCTGCAAAGCCAGTGTCAGTGTAATACACGCGAAAAGGCTCCGTAGAAATGACATACGTGATGACGATGCTCGCAATCTGGCGGTAAGTACCGGAGCTCGTGAACCGCGCTTCATTCCCGTCTCGACTACGTTTGATTTCAACCCATCGTCCTCGCCAGCGAAATAACTGAGGCTCCTGATAGGTTGGCACATATTCCGCGTTGCCTTTTATCGTCGGATCCATCCAAGTTTTGACTGCCCACTTGCGACGCGAGTTGGTCGCATTGACTGTGAAATCGCGGGAACGGCGCCAAACATTTTCTTGTGTCTGATATCGACGGTCATGGGCAAGTTGCAAGACATTGGACAACATACTAGGAACAGAACAATCCAGTCATACGTTGGATCTCCATCGTCAAACTGGGCTGTTATGGAGTATTCTGCAGAGAGAGATGAGCGTAGCGATGGAAAAGTCCTCAACCACGCACGAAATCGGAGGCGGACAATCAGCCATTGAAACACCCTTCTGCCGGTCTCCACCAAGGTACCGAGAATGAGGAGTTTGATGCTGGAGCCGAGGTACGAGCTGGACAGCAATCCGACAGCCGCAAACACTGAAGAGAGTCCAACAAAGGACGTTATCCATGCTGGGAGGCCATTTGGATTCGAATCGAGGGACTCGTCGAACTTCATCGATGTGGGCGGAGACAAGAGTGAAAGGAAGCCTTATTCATAGCGAATATAAGCGCTCATCGACTCAGCCCGCAGGCGCCTCATGTCTGATGAGGGGCATACGCGCCGCAAAGCAAGAATTAAGACCGGCATCTGGAAAGGGTTCGTGGGAATGGTAAAAAATTGTCAGAAACACGTTGCGCACGTCGAAGTATAGACCTTCCATGCAGACGACTAGAAGGTTTCACAGAAAGACCTGGTTCCGATTCTAAGTCTTTCTGCTGCGCCGGTTGACGACTCTGGAGGTAGCTGAAGCTTTGTTTTTCTATCGCCGAAATTGGAGGGTCCGGGGATCGTTATTGTTGGTGAAAATTAGGCGGTAGACCTCAGCTTGTGCATTTGGTAGTACTATACATAAGTTAGAATTGAAGAATAGTGAACAAACAGGACGAGGGACATTTACGGCTTCAGCGCTGAACGCATGGTTGGACAAATGAAATTGATGAAAGGAGAGTGTGACCGGCTCATGCCCCTTCTTCAAGTTCTTGGCTCTTGTTAGCAAGAACCTAGTCCTCACCACGGCAAAACATACCAGCGGTCGGGCTCAATGTCGCCGTTGCGTCGGTTGATGTATCCAAATTGAGCCCATCGGTAACGGCAACAGCTTCGTCAGATTACGACGCTCTCGGTCACTGCCATGCCAAACCTCTCTCAACTCCCTCGCGAGGTCCTCGGGGAGATAGCGCGGAGGGTGAGTGGTAGCTAGCACCGTTGTCCAACCCTAATGCCCCACAGCTGAACAAGCATGAAGTTGTTCTCCTCCGCACTGTCTGCAAATCGCTTTGCGCGGCCATGGACCCGGACTTCTACGGCTGCTTCGTTCTCGACGTCTCCAGGGCCGACTGCGTCGTCAGCTTAGAGGGCATTGCAAGCGCTAACCAGAGCAAATGGGTGCAGCATGCGAGAACACTGAAGGTTGCTTCCTGGGCAAATGAAAGCTCAGACGAGTCAACACAAGCCTCACCAGAGCTTGTCTCACGGGCTTTGTCTAAGCTCGCCAATATACGCTCTGTTCGGTGCGTGCTAGTGCGCGTAATGCCACAAACTCATATTTTGTACTTAGGTGGTATATCCGGGAAACCGACATTGCATGGCTTCGCCCCAACATCTCCCATTATCTCACTAGCCACACTTCCCTCGTCAGTCTGGAAGTGAAATTGTTGTCTACACTGTCCACGAACCCTCTCGAAAACCTGCAATTCACCGCACAACTCCGGCATCTAAAAGTGCTAAGCTGGATTGCTCAACCTATTATCCACCAAGGAATTTCGCATTTCATCATCAGCAATGCCACCATCTCACTTACCTCCCTCAACCTAATCGGCATCTTCGATACTTCTCCCGTCTTCCAACACCTCCTCTCTTCTGGTGTTCGATTGAAGCACCTTAACGCTAGCGTCGTGTCCACACAGCTCGTCAAATACCTCGACTCATACTCCACACTGGAGACAATCGACCTTACAAACTTCGATGGTTCCAACGACGCGGACCAACACCTTGCCCACAAGCTCATCAACCTTGTTCTGCCTCGCCACGCTGCCTCATTGCGTTATTTCGCTTGCGTGCCTCGGTTCGAAGGTCATTGGTGCTTCCACGACCAGCTGCTGGATGGTTTGGTGACGTTGAAGAAGTTGGAAGAGTTGACAATGAGCATCAAGACCGATTCCAATGCTGTCGTCAGTCATTTTACGTGGACTAAACTAGCCTTGGTTAATTCTTCCTGCAGGTACTTCTGTTATCGGCGACACAACGACTGCCGAACTTGCAACGGCTAACGATAGCCTCGTCTGCCACCCGCTCTGCTCGTTGCGGGACCGGAATCATCCAGCACGGACCTATGGTCACCAGCCCTCTCGTCACCGCTGTGGAGGATGTCAGGCTGTCCGAGGCGGGGAACCTGAAAACGACAGTCCTCGTCGGCGCAGTCAGATACCAGCTGCAGTCCATGGACAACGGCTATGGCTACATCGCGCAGGATCCAGAGGTCCAGCAAATTATCCGTGCGCCGCCAAGTCCGGGCTTTTCATCCCCAAATCATTCACCCGATCTGGACCGTTTTCGATTTCCCGAATTTCGGAAATCCTTGGATATTTGATTTCGCTATCATTGAACCTTTTTTATACCGAACTTCCCTATCTTGTTTTGCAATGTCTGTACTGCGAAACAACGGCTAGTGGAATGAATTTCAAGCTCTCGTTACAGTGGGCTGCCGAGAACCAAATCCTTATCCTGCTGCAACACTTGCTCGTAACCATCCTCTTTACGGACAAGACTTGAATTCATACTCTCTCGTCTTTCGCGTCGAGTCACAATCACGTGCTATGACGCCATGGGTGTAATTTTCGGTCCTCCATCCGCAGACTGCTGACAGTGCTGTGCGTGGATCTCCGGAGATGTATACTGTCTCGGCATAATTAGGAATGCATCTGCATGGGGTTTCCCTCAGAGTCTCACGGACAGGCCGTGCTTTCCGACTCGCTGACAAAAGTAACTGTGCTGTGAACACCGCTTCTGTCAAGGTGTTAGTTCCTTGGGAGTACGTCCAAAGGCGGCATTGGGCCGGGCAGCCGGTGTAGAGAAGACTGTGGAAGCTGTTTTGATGGCGGCGCTCTAGCTTTCAGACGAGCCGCCACAGCCCCGGTGCTTTCTTCTTATTACTACGACTAGGTCTACTGCGGCTCGCCATACCGATGGTCGCAACCAAACCTGCCCCCTTATGCATTCCCGTTTTACCGTCCATAACATCGACGGCGGAGGTTCTGGCTTCCGCGGGGGACTTTGCCCCGTTTCCGTACATCCATGCTGCGTTCGGAGTGGTGGTCATTGTGCTCAAGGCAGTTGAGGCAAGTATATACCCCGCCCTTAGTCCAGTTATTGACGCCAATCGGTCAGGCGATGAAGAAGAACCGCAGAGAACTGCGCGAGCTGTACGAGTCCGTGGAGCGGTTTCATGGGCTATTCGAGGAGCATGTGAAGCAGCGGGCTGTCGCTGCCCAACTGGACGCACTTTGCCAGAAGCTGCAGATCGAAGAGTGCGCAATCAAGCTCCCGCATTGGATGTCCGGCTTGCTGACCTTCCCCGCCAGAACGATGAAAGAGGTGCTGCAAACCGTCGAGCAAATCAGGACGAAACTGCTCTCAAGTCGGGTGCTTGCGCTGGTTCTTTCGCGTTCGATTTCCGAGGAAATCAAGGGGCTGCAGGACACGATTGTCAGCCTGATCACCCATTTCAATGTGAGCGACATACAGTTTCCGAGTGTTGTTCTCAATATAGGCTGTTTAGACAGTCGTGGGCCTCGATACTAACCGCCGGGTCCAAGAATTGCAGTCTCGTCGTATGGGTTTTACAATGAAGCATGTGCCCAATCCTAATGGTTTTAATATAGCGCGACGGCTTGCCTTGCGAAAACCAGAGGCGCTGGGGTCATTACCGCAACGATTGACGGAGCTGCACACCGAGGTCAGCAGCAAGATCGACCGCCTTGGGGATGACGTTCCCGATACTCTTCTCCTTCTCGCGCAACTTGCACGAGAATACGCTGCAGTCGGGCAGCACGAGCTTGCGGAAGAGATCCAGCAGCACGTGCTCCAGGCGTATCGAAAGCAGGGCGGGGAGGACGAGCACAATGAACTGAGCGCTATGGGCAATTTGGCGGTGACCTACATGAATCTTGGCCGGCTGGAAGATGCGGAGAGGCTCGCGACTGACGTGGTCAATCGGCGAGTGGCGGGGAGCTCGGCGGAGGCCGATTTACTGCGGAGTATGAGCAATCTGGCACTCGTCAAGACAAGGCTGGACAAGTACGCCGAAGCAAAGAACCTCCAACGAGACGTGTACTCTGCACGGAAGAAGAGCCTTGGGTTGAAACACCCAGACACGATACTTGCGATGACAAACCTCGCCATTTCGTATCGGAAGCTCGGGCGGCCGAAGGATGCAAAACTATACCAAGAATATGCGCTGTCGACGCTGGGCGAGGACCATGCGGACAGTCTCGCGGTGATGACGAGTCTTGCGATCACGTGTGGCGACCTGAAAGAGTACGAGGAGGCGAAGCGACTGAAGATGTTCGTTCTGGGGCGATTGCAGCAAGAAAAAGGTGACACGCATCCGGAAACACTGCGCGCGATGCTGAGTCTTGCGATAACCTACAAAGACCTCAAGCTCCCGCAAAAGGCAAAGACCCACGAGGAGCGGGTGGTGGCCGAAAGGAAGCGGAAGTTGGGTGAAGATCATGTCGAGACACTCGAGGCTATGAGTCATCTTGCTGACTCATACTACCAGCTTGACGAGTTTGCGCAGTCGGCTGACTTGGAGGTGGACTTGCTGGCCAGATATTCACGGCTGTTTGGGGAGCGCGATCAGCGGACGAGGAGGATAATGCGGAATCTCGCGAATACATACAGGAATTTGAAGATGGCGGACAAGGTAAAGGAGTTGGAGACACGACTGCAAAGTGTGATTTGATACAGCAAGGAAAAACACCGCTCTGTTGTATTATTATACATAGTTACTTATTTACTAAATGAAGCATAATCATAATATATATATATATGTACTGCATATACAAGTAATAATACTTAATAGCTACTAGCAGACCAAACCATCAGCCTAAAGGTTGGGCCAAAATCAAACCAAACTGGGTGCCAACTACAAGTAGCTACAACCAGATTACTTTGCCAGCTGGGACTTTGATAGAGAGAGTATAAATTTAAATAGCTAAATTCAAGAAAACTTCTCTTCTACACTACATAAATCCCAAGTTTGTGATATGTTGCAGCCAAGTTGACCTGTGCCCTGATAGTGTCAGGGTGCTCAAGTCCTAGCAGATAAGTTCTCTGTTCTAAAACTATTTCTTCTAACACTTGAGCTTCACTATATTTGCCAAGTGCATAATATATTGCAGCTAAGTCTGCTTGTGACCTGATAGTGTCAGGGTGCTTAGGTCCTAGCAGATGGGTTCTCTGTTCCGATACTGTTTCTTTCAAAACCTGAGCTTTACTATATTTGCCAAGTGCATAATATGTTGTGGCCAAGTCTGCTTGTGCTCTGATAGTGTTAGGGTGCTTATGTCCCAGCAGAGATGTCCTTTGTCGCAACACTATCTCTTGCAGAACCTGTGCTTTGTCATACTGGTTAAATGCATAATATGTTATTGCTAGATTTGCTTGTGCAGTGATAGTGTCAGGATGTTCTGGCCCCAGCAGATGAGTTGTCTGTTGCAGCACTATGTTATCTAGAACCTGAGCTTCAGTATACTTGCCTAGCTTGCTATATGTTGTGGCCAAGTTGGCTTGTGACTGGATGGTGTCAGGGTGCTCTAGCCCTAGCAGCTGGGTTCTCTGCCATAGCACTGCTTCTTCCAAAGCCTGAGCTTCATTGTATTGACCAAGTGCATAGTATATCACAGCCAAGTCTGCTTGTACACTAATAGTATCAGGATGCTCAAGCCCCAACAGAGAGGTTCTTTGCATTAGCACTGCTTCTTCTAGAACCTGTGCTTCATTATACTTTCCAAATGCAAAATATGTTGCAGCCAAGTTTGCCTGTGATGTAATAGTATCAGGATGCTCAAGTCCCAACAGGGAGGTTCTCTGCTTTAACACTGCTTCCTCCAGATCCTGAGCTTCACTATATTTTCCAAGTGCACTGTATGTCTCAGCTAAGTTTGCTTGTGCAGTGATGGTCTCAGCATGCACAGGCCCTAAGAGGTGGATTCTCCGCTGTAGTACTGCTAGTTCCAGAACTTCAGCCTTATAGTACCTGCCAAGATCACGATATGTTGCAGCTAATTCCGCTTCTGCATTGATTAGTTTTGTATCTTCCACTGGTCTAACCCTATTATATGTTTCCACAACTCCCCTCCTCATTTTTCTCTGCATGCTGGAACAGTCCAGCAACTGTGTAAATCTTTCCTAGCCTGATCTGGAAGTCTACTAGCATTACTGCACCAGCTGCCATACATAACTCCCGTGAGTGATTTGCCAGCAATAGCTCATGTTCCAGATCTGTGCAGCAACTAGCTGCCATTCCTATGATGTTCAGGGCTAATTTTTGTTCTCTTTGTGGATTGCTCAATGTTTCCCTTGTCCACTCATGCACTAGAGGATGCATTGAATATCTATTACCCTGTGCAAACATCAAAGAATAGCTTTCTATCTTTTGGGCCACCTCTTCAAATTGGTAGGCATCCCAAATTCCCTCTTCATCTCTAAAGTGAGCAAGGAAACTATATGCAGGCTGCAGTTGGGCTTTGGCAAGTTCAGCAAGTTCATCTAGTTTATATTCTGCAGCCATTTCAAAGATATCTTGGGTGATCCCATTATAATGCATAAGGCAGAACACCCGCAGCACTGCCTTTGCAGGGGCTGGCAGGGCATCAAAGCTCATCTTCCATGTGGTGTAGACTGTCTTCTGATAGTCCCAATTAGCCTGTGCAGGTTTTGTATTCCAGAGTTTTGTCTTCTTTTTCCTGTACATATCTAGATAGCCTAAAGGTTTGGCAGTCAACAAGTGAGACTGTTTAATATATGCTGCAGCCTGAACAATGGCCAAGGGGAAGAAGTGCAACTCCTGATCAATATTAGCTAGACTCAGAGTCCTTTTGACATGGCAACAACTTGCCTTGACTATCTCCTTAGCTGCACCAGGATCACTGATCTCACTGACTTTTGAGAACAAAGTAACAGCTTCAGATAAGCTTAAATCAAGAATCTTGATTGACTTGTGGCCTGTGTGGCTGCCCACATCTGGATTGCGTGAGGTAATTAGAATGTTTCCATGACTGCACTGAGGGAAATATTCTCTGATGTTGATATCTACATCATCTGCATTGTCAAAGAGGAGTAGCCACTCATCGGTGTTGCCCACCAGCCAGGTCTGTGCTGCAGTCACAGAGACGTCCAGCTGCTTGATCCGTGCAATGTCCATGTAGCTGGCCTCAATTGTATTCCTGTTGGTGGCATCAATCTTGAATTGGTCTGTAAACCTGCCCTCATCGTTGGTTGATCAAGACCATAGTGCTTCAAGCACTCACCTTTCTCCTGCAGTGGTGATAAATTTGAGAGCTGTTTCGGTCTTGCCTGCCCCACCGAGGCCGTGCAGGAGCACAACCTTCCTGCTGCCCCTGCTGCTGCTTTTGCCGAACAGCTCTGAAAGTTGGTCCAGAATGCACGCCCTGCCAGTAAAGAAATCACATGGAGGGGGACATCCCCTGTACAGCGGGGGATTGAGCACTGCAAGCAGGATCAATTCAGGACATGGACACTATTCATCTGCAGGCTCACCGATGGTGCCACTGGTGGGGCCGTTGGCGGGGCTGCTGGGGAAGCAGGAATGAGCAAAGCACTGTGCCTGTGGTACAACCTACCTCAGGCTTGCGATGTGCACCGAGTCTGCTCTGATAGACAGTGTGTTGCCCTGCCCTGTGCCCCCGTTTCCCCCCCTGCCCTCGGCGGGCCCTCCATGTCCACCTGTGCCCCCTGCCATCCAGATCAAGCCTCCTCCAATACAAAAGGGATCCAATTTGCATACCACTTACAGTCAACTGCATCATCTTTGTGTGCAGGTCGGCGATGTCTGGCTCGGAAGGGACGCTCATGGAGGAGGAAAGAGACGCTCGTGGCGGCTGTTTGACCTTGGACGATCAATGACTGTCTCGCCACGAGGCCGGGCCGGAATTCCGCATTGAATGGTGAGGAGTACTAGTATTTGTTCTTTGCTCTTGTTGCTCATCTCTTGCTTTCATGCGAGATCGCTCCATCTCAGCAAAGCGCCGTTCCCTCTCGTCCCCCTCACTGGTTTGATCAGCCCAAGCATTGGGCGGGCTTGGTGTGTGTGGCCTCAGGTCGCTGCGGGGCCATCCTCAGTCACGGTAGGGCGCTTGGAATTTTGTGGAGACGTGTTGTCGGTCTTGGGCGAAGTGTCAGTGGCGGTACTATGCGCATTTGATTGTCGTCGGCGTTCGAAAGAAGCTTTGAATAGCGCATGCGCCGTCGCCAGATGGTTCAGCTGCCGCCGAACATCAAGTGTGGTCGGGTCTTTTGGAGGCAAACCCGATGGCGGCGGGGGCAAAACCACTCCCACGTCAGATGTGGGTTACCGCAAAGCTTGTATTTCTGGCCCTGGCAGTGTTCTTCAAGTTCCCAATGTTTAACCCACTGCAGAGAGTTTGCGCTGCCGACGCTCGTCAAAGGTGATGTGGTCTGAGAACTGTTCCGATCATTGCTATCGACGACGATGTGAATCAAGCTTCTGTATAAATGCTGGGACTCTCGTTAGTCTTTGGTGAAGATGTCGTTTCCATTGTCACCTGAAGTCACACTCCTCATCCTCTCTCACTTACCTTTTCCATCTCTTTCCGCACTTGCGCGCACCTCACGCCTTTGGCACGCATTCATCGAAACCAACGAACTCGAGGTCTACCGCAATGCTGCCATTCGACACTTCGCCGTCCCGTCATCCACTCCATTCGACAATGTCAAAACTACTTTCTCTCAGCGAGCCTTGGCCGGCTCAACTGATTGGAAGTCGTTTTGCAAGGTTCAGCTCCCTATACAACAAGCATGGCTCGGTAAATCCGCTTCAGACCTCACCTACCACGGGGCAGCGGGGGAAAACGTCTACAAGATCAAAGTAGACGAGCGGAAGGGATTCATCGTCGTTACAACGAGTATGAGGCAGCGAGAACTTCGAATCACGGATATGAACACCGGCGAGTTGGTCTGGGCTTTGCCAGAGGTGCGTCCTTAAATTTGGCCAGACTCCATGCTGAGCCGAATTTAGGGCTACGTATCCGAGGCCGCCCACTGCGAGTATCACGAAGGGTTCGTTGTTTTCAATCGCGGAAGCGATTTGGAGGTCTGGAAACTTGTTGAGCAAGACGGCGACGAACATGTTCATGCTGCATCTTCACCTCCTGACGAGGCACAATTTCGGGCGGCAGCAACAGCAAATAGTACCTTTCCCAAACGTAAATTCACGCCCTGGGCACTTCTGCATCCACCACCCGACGCCACGGTCTCCGCTTTCGATTTAGCCTACCCCACCATTGTTGCTGGATCGAGCACCGACATGCACTTCTGGGATGTTCCGTCTGGGTCTTTCCTCCAGACCATCAACTTGGGGGCGGGCTCCGGCGAGCTCAGGTGTCTTGCGCTTAGTGCGGATGGCATCGCATTTGTTTCCGACACACTTTCCCTGCGTGGATTCTCTCTTGCAACAGGGCTTTGCGTTTTCGACATCCCTTCCACACAATATTCATACGGCGACAATTCCTACACATTTGAAGCGGACGAAAATCAAACAGGGTGGCTTCCAGACGCGATCCTGAAGCCACAACCTGTTTTACATCGATTAACGTCAGCAACTCCTGGACGACTGGTGGACCAATTTTGGAGTGGTATGTCTCTGTTTTATTACCAGCGCCTTGTTCATCGCAATTACAGTGCGTCTGTCTGAATGTGGCTCCCACTTGGTCGCTCTCTTGTCCAGCTCTCGGGTCATCATAGTCCCATTCTATCGTCGAGTAATTGATGGAGTCAAATCCTTCCGAGAAATTGCTCTAGATATTCAAGTTGGCTCCCCGCAGGGAATCTCCAAGTACCTTGCTCTTGAGAGCAATAGGATTGGAGTCGCTACAGTGAGTTCCAACTCCTTGTTCAATTCTCTCTCTAAGTTGAGACTACAGGTACGAGGCATATACGTTCTCTCACTCGACTTCGAATCGTGTCGCGACAACATGATTTACCCACCAACGATAGTTACCACACGCGCAGCCTGCTTCAGTGCATCTGTTGGACTGAATAGTCTAACCTCTTTGCAACTGGGACCTACGGGCATATATTTCAACTGGTTTACGTGGTCCAACCCTGGGTTCCAGTCGGTTTCAGCGCAGAAGCTGTTACCTGACGACGACAGGGAGGCGGCGTATGTGAAGTCGCTGTCCGATGAACGGATAACCACCCGTATGTTGTTTCTGCTGCTCTTCTTTCTCCGCTTACGCCATATGAATTATAGGCGCAGAAAATGGCGACGAGACCGTGGAGGTGTCTGGGTTTCGTGAGCCAAATCTCTAGTCTATTTTCCGGGCGTTTTGCTGATTGTGTTTTTAGAGCATGTCACCTATTCGTTGGCTGCATATAGCATCAACCTGGCACCAGTATTGGCCGACGACATACAAGAAGCTGATGAAGAACCTGAAAGCGAGGAGCAGTGATGAATCCAGAGACAAGGCGTTTCGCTTTGCCTGTTAGGGAACGCTCCTGATGGTAAAATAAATTATAAAATTATAAGTTGTACAGTATGTAGTTCGACTTTCAGCTCTGTCAAGTATATATATTTGGCCAAAGCAGCTGGACTCTTACTAATCCTCATTCGAATTGTGAGCATTGTCGCGGATTATCGCTCATTCTGTCTGCCGATGAACTCCTTGAGGCTTATGACATTCCTCCTTCTTTCCTGTCATGGTGATATTCTACTCGTTGTATATATATATCATTTCAAGGCCATGTCCACTGTGACTGAGCAATCACTCTTGTTGCTAAGTTCCCGGCTCTCAACTTTTTCAATTCACATTCCCTGGCCCACTGCCCGAAATTATGCGACCGACGATGATTTCGACGTTTCCATTGGCCTTGGGCAGCCGTGCTTCAGGCGCCAACTTGAACGACTCGGAACCACGAATCACGATGCTATTTTTCGCTGCAAGCCGATCTTTAAAATGCTATTGATGAACAATGTCCTATATAAAAAAAAACTCAAACGAGAACAGTGCTCCAGTCCAGAGCTTGCGCGTATTCCCTCCAGGTACGTGGCGGGCGGGCGAGGCCCTCTTGAGACACAACCGTGTCGTCCGATATGGCTGCAGAAGGTTAATACTTGTATAGTTTGGCGACAGAATAGAACTACTCTTTTTGAATTCATTCATGAAAGAGGAGACTTCCCGAATAGCCACCACCATGTTTAACGGCAGTCCGAAACTCTTGAAGCCTTCTTCGAATGCCTCTGGTGTGATTTGATTCAAAACGACCTTTTTGCCAGTAACTGGAGGAATTGGTCAATACCGTGACGAGACGATAGGCCTACTTTCTGTGAGCTGGATCAACTGGTCTTGAATGCTGATATTCTCCGCTGCTGCCATCCATGTCTGTTTGTCGGGAAAGACCGGCAGCTCGAGGGCCTTTCGGACGAACAGCCCGTAGTCTTGCTCGGCGTCGATGACCCATGTTTTTGTGGAGGGCCCATAGGGAACGTTGACTGCCCACGTGTCTGCCGAAACCTTGACTGGCCGCGTAAAGGTGAGCATGTTGCTGGTATAGCCCCCCGCTTGGAGATCGATGAAGGGGACACCAGAGTTGCGGCCGTGTTCCGTAACGCGCACCTTGCTCTCGAAATGAGCGACATTCTTGTATTTGCCGCCAGAGAGGGCATCGACGCTTCGCAGTCCAGACCAGACGATGCCTTTGACGCCAGCTGCTTTTGCCGCGTCAATCATCAGTTTGCCTTCAGCGGTTTCCTGGAAAGACGTCAACTCGGACTTGCGGGGTGTATAGAACATTACCCTAGCTGCGTCTTTGTGCTCGATGAAGTTCGTGACAAGCTGTGGATAAGATCAGTGCGCGTCCAAAGATCACCACAAGAGGACACAAACAAAAGCATAATCTGCCCCTTCGAATGCCTTTAAGACGGCATCCTTGTTGTCCACCGTCAAAGATACGACCACGACTTCGACACCCTCCTCCTGCAGTGCCTTGGCAGTAGCCTTTGAAGCATCTCGAGTGAAGGCTCGGATTCGATATGGTTTGTCGGATTCAGAAAGAGCGCGCACGACACTGCCGCCTTGAATTCCCGTAGCGCCTACGACGGCTATGAGAGGTGCCGACGCGTCTTGTTTAATAGGCATGGTTGCAATTGACGACGATTGGGAGTCGAAATTTGAAGAAAGGCCCGGGTACTAGTAGTCTGTTCTCAAGCCCTGGATAGCGACTTTATAGTCGTCCAGCTGTCTTGGACTTGTTCGGCGTCTGGCGCCTTTTTCGGTAGTTGCAACGCTTACTCATGGCTCGAAGACGAGGATTGTTCAGCAATTCTGGATTGTGGAAGCCAGCAAAGCGCGAAGTGATCGGAAATCAAGAGGTGCATCAGGTCACATGATACTTACTTTTCACGAGCGAACGCGAATGTCCTCCACAATACATAACGGCTCCGTCCCACTTGCTGTTGTATAGCCGTCACTTGTAAGTACGTCGACCTTTCAGACGTTGACAATATTAATCACCCTGTCGGCCCAGCCGTTGATCGCAGTTAAATACCGACAGGGATGAGGTTTTCTGACTCCTCTCCTCCCATCCCTAATGACGGCAGACCATCCTCCAGTTTTCGAGCCCACGGGCACCATCGAGCTGCAGTCCGTGTCAGCCAGCAAAATCATCGCGGTCAGCCTGTACTCTTCACGCGCCGAAATAACGCGGCTCTACAAATTTGGGGTCAAGACGGGCCTTAACCAGGTCAATATCTCTGGGCTGCCGAATGTTTTGGAGTCAGAGTCCCTCCGGTGCGTTGTGACGTCCCTCCGTCCTCATTATACTGAACTATCGACAGAGTAGAAGGCAGAGGCGCTGCGACAATCCACGATGTCACTGTTTCAACTGCGAAAGGCGAACACGTAGAAACCACGTCTCCGGAGCTCAAGGCCCTATTGAAGCAGCAAGAGCGAACACAATATGCCCTCGGACGATGCGAGAAGTCAATCGAGGCGCTGGAGCAATATCTGGCTTCACTGACGGTCGAGCACCTGGACTACTCGAAGATAGAGAGTGTGATGGAGAGCTACAATAAGGCGGGGGAGAAGCTCGACGACCAGAAGTCGGAGTTGACGGAGCGCCTGCAAACTCTTAGGGTTGACATCGAGAAAGAGCGCGAGCGTATTGCTGTCCCGCACGAAAATGACAAGCTACGAGTCAAAGCCGCTATTGGTGTGTTTGCGGAGCACGAGGGGGATATCGAGATTGCTCTTATCTATGGTGAGTCTTTTTCAATGGTTTCCAAACCGGTTTCTTATGTGTACAAACAAAGCTGTTCCTCGCGCGACATGGAGAGCCTTCTACGATATTCGTGTGGATATGAACACCAAAGACGACCCTATAAAGCTCATCTACAAAGCCGCTATCATGCAGAACACGGGCGAGGTCACTTTTGTTCGGTTGCTTTTACTCGTCTTCTCAACGTGCATAGTCCTGGGATGATGTTCCGCTCACCCTCGAAACATCAACTCCCACCTTTGGCCTCGACATACCCGAGTTGCAGCCGTGGAATCTCGACATCTTCCGCTTCACCCCGTTCAAGTCACGCAAGAAGTCTGCAATTCCGGGCAGCAGTAGCATGACCATGTCCCGCATGCAAGAGAAGTCCAGATCAGCGGTCGACGACATGGATGAACTTTTTGGGTCTGACGTAGCAGGCGGTATGGCGGAACCGATGGCGCATTTAGGGGCTTCGGTCACCTCAAGGGGCAACGTCAGCGCGACTTTCCGTGTCCCTGGACAAGTTACGATTCCCAGTGATGGTGAAGCACATAACTTCACCATCGTTGAACTCAACTTGCAAGCGACGATGAGCTGGGTCACTGTGCCGAAAGTTGATACCAAAGCGCATATCACGGTGGGTCAATTCCGCGAAATATATTATTCTTCTGACCTTATTGCAGGCAAAAATCGTCAATGCGTCAGACTACACACTTCTTGCTGGCTCTTCCAGCGTCTACGTGGACGGCAGTTTCATCTCTCGATCCGAGGTGCCTGCAGTCAGCCCGAAGGAGAGCTTCGATTGTCCTCTTGGGTACCGTTTTGTTCCTTTCTCAACAGAATCTCTCCACTTAACGACTCTCTCTAGTGTGGACCCCTCGATCCGCATCACCTACCACCCTGTCATCAAGAAAGTCACCCATTCCGGGTTCTACAACAAGACCGCAACGCATGTCTTCAGCCAGCGCATCACGATATTCAACACCAAATCGCTTCCGGTCTCGCGTGTCAAGGTCGTCGATCACATCCCCACGTCGCAAACGTCGCAGATCGAGGTGAAGCTGCTCAGTCCCGCGTTGGTCGTGGCGTCAGAGAGCGGGAATACGGGGAGCATGAAAGTGCAGAAAGGAAAAGACGCAGCGCCGGTTCCGCAGAAGATAGCTGTGGCCAAGGACGTTGTTGCCCAGTGGGACGGGGTCGATGAGCCGGATTGTGTTGTCGAGTCGTTGGGCCTGGACCGCAAGATCAACTGGATTTGCTCCGTCGCGTCGCAGGCCAAAGTCACTGTCGCGCTTGACTGGGAGGTGACGGTGTCGCCTGCGAGTGCTCAGGTGGTTGGGCTTTGATGGATCAAGCAGCAGTCTTACTAGACGAGTACTTCTTCTAATAGATTTCTGCCCATTCCGCTTCTCCGCGAGGAAGATTAGACTGATTAGTCGAAAAATGTTGTGTACTTATATCATCGGTTCCTTTTGAGATTCCATCTTAGACCTAAGACTAAGACCTTCAATCAGTAATGAGAAGCGTCTTTACTGTAGAACTTCTATTATGTTGACCGGTAGAGTGTCAGCGTCGGGCTCGGGCCGTATCGGGGCGTCGGGGGGTCTGACTTCGAGAGGGTCTGGGGAGCACAAAAGGTGGGTATTCGCCCGGAGAATAGACGATATTAGCCTCCGAGGATAGCCTTTCCATTGAATTAAGTACCTCAGGCGGTGTCGACCTTGTTTGCGTACGAGGGAGATGGCCTCTACTTCGTAGTGGGGCTCGCCGTCCCGCATCTCGGCTGGGGGCGGCGGCGCGGCCCGCTGATGATCCGCTACTGGGGCGTTCCAGGGTCGTAATAGCGCCGTGTGGAAGACAGGGCTCACGCGCCAAGTTGGGGGCAATATCAGTTCGTAGGATGTTTTACCGACTTTGCGCTTGACTTTGAATGGCCTGAATCTTTTGTCGTCTAGTTTTTTCGAGGGCCGATCGCTGGTGAGGTTCGTACCCTGGAGGTAAACTTTGTCCCCTTCGGCGTAGTTTGGGTCCGGGGAGTGCTTCCGGTCGTAATACTTCTTCATAGTTTCTTGGGCCTCCTTCATGGCTTCGGCCGCGTCGGCCCGAGCTTCCTTCATTCGCTCGGCAAACACTGTGGCGGCTTCAGTTGGGACCTCCTGCGGGACTTCGGACCCCTTTCTCGGGTGAAATCCCAGCGTGAGGAAGAAGGGCGAGAACCCTGTCGAGGAGTTTACTTTGTCGTTGAAAGCGAATTCCGCTAGGGAAAGCCAGTCAGACCAGTCACTCTGCTGGAAGTTGCAGAATGTTCGAAGGTACTGCTCAACCTCCATATTCGCGCGCTCTGTTTGCCCGTCTGTCTGCGGGTGGTAAGCCGATGAAGATCGGACCTTGATACCCAGCAATTTGCTCAAGTCGCTCATGAAATGCCCAATGAATTGCTGGCCCCGGTCGCTAGTCACTTCCTCTGGGAATCCATAATCCTTCCAGAAGTGATCACGATATAGCCGGGCGACTCCTTCCCCGGAGATGTTTCCCGTGTACAGGAGTACGCGGATCCCTTTACCCAGTCTGTCGACGATCACGAGAATTGCATTATATCCGGAGGACTCGGGTAATTGAACGATCAGATCGATTGATATGCGCTGCCATACCCGAAGTCGGCACGCTGTTCGGGACCAGGGTCCCTACGGGGCGTCTCGGGAATATCTTTGTTCGTTGGCACAACGGGCAGGCCTGTACGTAGGCCTGGCAATCAGTCTGAATCGACAGCCACCAATAGTTGCGGGTCGTACACCCCATATACCCTGTCTTTCAGGAAAGATGTGGATAATTGTCCACAGCTGTAATGCAAAAGATGTGGACAGTTGTCCAGAAGTCACAAGCCTGAAAATTAAATGTTAAATTAAAGAGCCAAATTGATAGATATGACTAAGCTAATACCATATATGGCAATAGAAATCACCTTTTCTTCAGGCCGATGATTCGTATTATAGTTTGGAACAGTCTGTAATACAGGGCAAGGAAATTGATGTAATCACATGTCACATTGATGTAACACCATCCAATCATCAAAACAATTGATCTTTATAAAAAATGGTTCCACATTGTAAACAATATATAAATGGCACTAATCTCATTACTAATAAAGCTCTATAAGCCTCTTAAATAATTAATTACTCTTTTAACTAATGTGACAAATGTGACTTAGAAGCAGTTGTCCACATCTTTTGCATTACACCCATGGATAATAGTCCACATCTTTTGCATAGAAGGAGCTATAGCAGCTGGGTCGTAAGCTCGAGGGTTCGATGCCATCCCGGGTGTCCCACAATAGGGATATCGTGGTGTTGTCATAGCACCCGATGTCTTAGTCCCATAGCTGGGGGCACATACACGAGTCCGTTCCAAGTCTTGAAGCCGTTGTGCTGTTCCCAGCCTTCCGGTTCTCCCTTTTCCCAGAGTTTGAGGACCTTCTCCTCCGTGGCCGGTTCAGCCCGTCGGATCGAATCCATCAACCCGTCACCTTCTGTATGCTCCAATGTGAGCATTGCGCGGATCGCGTGTTCCTTGAATAGCCCCGCCGGTAGAAGTACAATGTCCTGGTTATCCTCCTTCCCGTTGTCGTACCCGTTTCTTCGGGATAACACGTCGGCCCACCCGTTTGTTTTCCCCGGCTTATGTAACAAGGAAAAGTGATACTCGCTTAGTTCGAGTGACCATCGTGCCTGTCGCCGGTTCAGCTTCTTAGCAGTCATGAAGTACTCCAGGTTCTTGTGGTCGGTCCAGATCTCAAACGGCTTTTCTCCCCCGTTTTGGAGATAATGTCGCCATTCGGTAAGGGCCCGCATAATGGCGAGCATTTCTTTATCGTGGATGTCGTAGTTGCGCTCGGTGTCGTTCATGGCCCGAGAGAGAAACGCGATCGGTACCCATTTCCCCTCTTGCTCTTGCAAAAGGACGGCCCCAGTGGCGAAGTCAGAGGAGTCCGCTTCGACCCGCCATGCTCCGTGATCTGTAGGGAAGTGTAGAACTGGTTCGTCAGTGACCCGGTCTATCAACGTCTGGAAGGCCTCCTCCTCTTCCGGTCCCCATTTCCATGGGCTGTCTTTTCGGGTCAGTCGAGTGAGTGGCTTGGCGTATGCGCCGAAGTCCTTGATGAATCGTCGGTAGAAGTTGAGGAACCCCAGGAAGCTTTGCACCTCCCGCAAATTACGAGGTCGGGGCCATTTGCGCACGCCAGCGACCTTGATCGGGTCCATGCGGAGTTGCCCGTTCCCGACGATCACACCGAGGTATTCGACTTCGTTCCGCTCGAAGTCGCACTTGTCCGGTTTCAGATACAGTTGGTTGTCCTTCAGGATCCGTAGGACCTCTTTCACCGTCGCACGATGTTCGGAGAGGTCGCTGGAGTATATGAGGATGTCGTCCAGGTACATGATCACGCGACCCTGGGAGATCAGGTTGGAAAACAATTCATTCATCATAGATTGGAACGTAGCCGGAGAGTTGGTGAGGCCGAAAAACATCACGAGTGGTTCGAATAGGCCCCGGTTGGTAACGAACGCGGCCTTCTCTTTGTCGCCTTCTTTTATGCGTATGTTGTTATACCCCCAACGCACATCGAGCTTGGTGAACCACCGGGTGTTACGTAACTTATGCATGATGTCCGATATGAGTGGTATCGGGTATCGGTTTTTTATAGTGATCTCGTTCAGCTTCCGGTAGTCCTGTACGGGCCGTAATTTCCCGTCCTTCTTCTTGACGAAGAAGAACGGGGATGCGTATGGGGATTTCGAGGGCCGAATCCGCCCGGTTGCCAAGTGTTCCTTAATGAATGCGTCAAGCTCTTTCTGTTCTTCTCCTGATAGGGGAATGCAGTGTCCTTTGACGGGTTCGGCATCCGGGTGTAGTTCGACGGCATGGTCTCATTTCCTCCGTTCCGGGAGTTTGTCGAAGTCCTGTTTTTCGAAGACTTCCTTGAACTCCTCAAGGTAGTGCGCGAGTACGCTCTCCTCGATGGTTCGGGGCTTCTCGGCGGCGTAGGTGGCGGCGGCCAGCTTGGTGGCCATGCTCTGCATGGCCCGGATGTGGGCGGGCGCGTTTGATCCTTCATCCTATATCCGGGTGACAAAGAGGCGATCCCCTTTGCCCAGGGGTTCGTTGTCCTCTTCGTCCCATTGTTCCAGCAATCGGGCCCGCTTGCACTCGGGGCGGGCATCGGGTGAAGGCGATCGCCCCTTCACGCCAGTCGATTACGGGATTGTGCTTCTTGAGCCAGTGATGCCCGATGATCATGTCACTGTCCCCGGTGTCCGTGATGGCAAACGTGAGAAGTTCAGAGTGGTCCTGAATGGTGACCCGTAAGCGGGTGGCCCCGTCGGCGTTGATCGTCCCGTCGGGCGTTGTACACTGGGACTGGGTGCGGCAGGGCCTCGAGTTCCAGTTGAGAGTCCTCCGTAAACCGCTTGTGTATGAACTCGGAGGTGGCTCCACTATCGAGGAGGGCGTCGACCGAGTACCCGCGGAGATCGTTGACCCCTTGGAGGGTGACGGCCACCCGGGTGGCTGTGGTGCCTTCGCTTTTCCGAAAGGGGGGGGCATCTTGTAGTTGTCGCAAAGCTTCGGCTACGTCGGGGGCGTACCCCGTTCGTATGAACTCTTCTAGTTCGGGCCCGTTCTCGGCTCGTCGGGCCGGGTGTATCCACTGTTGTAGTTTCGAGCGGGCCTTTTCGGGCTGGTCTCGAATCTGCGCAACAAGCCTCTCGGCGCTGGCCGCTGGCCGCTGGCCAATTCTTCCAAGCGGGCCTCGGGGGTATCTCATACGGCTTTGTGCGGGCTTTTCTTGCGGGTGGAAACGGCGGATTGCGGGGTTTTTTGTTCGGGGTTGGTTTCTACGTCTGGTCCCACGTATCTCTGGATTGGCAACACAGAATATCGATTATGCGGGTTGTAACTAGAGACACTTGTAGTATACGTCGGCGAGGGCGTAGGCTTCACTCGCGACGATCGCCAAAATCCGCTTTATCCGCGTTATTTTTGATAAACTCCGAGAAGATAGCGCGGATCTGGTTGGCCGATGCGGCCCGGTTCGGGCACATCCGGCTGATGTGTCCTTCTTGGCCGCAGTTGTAACAGCGAGTGCTGCAGGCCGTAGCGGGGGCCTGGGCCCGGTCGATCTCCATAGGTGCGGGCCCTGCCACGGGTCCGGCGACCGTGGTTGCCCCGTTTCCTCGGGGTGCAGCCACGGTCGGTCCGGTGGCGCTGATCGCCGCGTTTCGGGCCCAACCGTTGAATGGGTTGCGGCTGCTGAACCCACTCTTGGCGGGAGCAGGCGTCGTCGGGGGCGTTTTGGCCCGCAGGTGGTTAACTTTGTGGCTTTCGTCGAAAATGCGGTAGCGGCGGAGTGCACCGTCTTGCTTGATAGCCTCTGCCTTCCAGGCCTCGTAGGTATCGGGGAGTGTGTCCTTTCGGTAGACCGTGTTTGTAATGCCCCGAAGCCAGCTCATATGGCTGCATCTATGCAAAAGATGTGGGTAGCATCCTAGGGGGGTAATGCAAAAGATGAGGGCAACTGCTTGGAAATTAAATTAAATAACACTGTTTTCTTGTTTGTGGCTGCTATATCAAGGTATCAGTGATGGGATCAATGGCAGCCAGGTATGTTGATCAATGTGGAACGATTTTTGATTGCCATCAGAGCTTTTGATGACTGCATCTTGCTACATCAACCTTACTTAATCGATTATGAATTTTTTGGTCCCTGGGCTTATAGGTCCCAAATATAATATTACGAATATTCGGCCCAAAGAAAAGGTGATTTATCTTCCTATATGTATTTTTATATTAGTCATATCTCTTGATTCCAGTGAGAAATTCATGAAATACATCTGTCATAACATCTTTTGCATTACCCCCTTGGGATGGTACCCACATCTTTTGCATAGATGCAGCTATATGTACTGCCGAAGCATACAGTTCTTGGCGACGCGAATGAGGTTGACGTCGTTGTAGTGCGCGACTTTGTTGAGGGAGTTGAGTACTGTAAAATAGCTGGTCGCGTCCATGTCCTTGGTCTGGACGAAGGTCTCCATTTTCTGCTGCGCGATCTCGGCGTGGGCCTCCCCTCGGAAGGCCGCAATGAAGGCTTTCTCGAAGCCTTCATACATAGTATAGGCTTCGGCGGTGCGGAGCTTCATGGCTTGGGAGACGTTCTCCTTCCACGTGACCACGTTTCCTCCTTTTAAAGCTCCGCACGAGTGTCAACACCCGCGGATGTTTGCACAGGTACCTGCAGGAAAACATCCGCAGGTTTGACATCCGCGGATACAGGTATCCGTTTCCCACGGATGCCAAGAGTACAGGTATGACTCTTGAAGATCTCAATTTTCATTATCTTCCATATATTCCAGTCACTACAGTCTTCTTATGCCCTGTGGTATCCATATCAGTATATCACTGGATACTATATCCTATATAAGCTCTTAATATTGTCAATATACCTCAGTATCCTAATATTTTATTCAAAATACCCGTGGATAACCCGTGCAGGTACCCGTATCTGTGAGTACAGGTACCCGTTTCCCACGGATGCTGCAAATGCAGGTATTGGTTTTGAAGCCTAAATTACCTGCAGGTAGAGTACAGGTATTTATCCGTGACACTCGTGAGAAGCCTTACCTCCTTTGATGTAGGAGAGGGCGTACGAGATCTTCCGTACCTCGTCATTGTAAACGTTCGCGTTGGCTTCGAAAGCCAACCAGCAATCGGCCAGGAAGGTGTCTACTTCGCTGGCGTCGCCCGTGAACTCCTTAGGGGGAGAGACGGTTACTCGTGTATTCCCTCCGTGGGGCCGATGGGCCAAGTCTTCTCTGGCTTGGTGGAGCAGATCGTAGCTCTGCATGACTCCCTGCTGTACAGCTGTGTACTCCCCGTTTACTCGGGACAGCTCGGCCTCGATGACCACTTGTCGATTCGCCAGGGCGGTGTTTTCCGCCTTGAGTTGCTCCATCTCCTGATTCGTTCGGAACAGATGGGCGAACAGGAACTCCTGTTGTTCGTTATGGCTCAAGGCCATGAATCGGGCACGCTCGTCCCCCTGGTTCGCGGGGGTGCCCATTGTACTGTCGTGCTCGGTAGACATTGTCGCGCTTCTTGCGTTCGTGGGGGAGGCTAATATTCTGTCAGCGTTGGGCTCGGGCCGTATCGGGGCGTCAGGGGGTCCAACTTCGAGAGGGTCTGGGGAGCACGAAAGATGGGTATTCGCCTGGAGAATAGACGATATTAGCCTAGTGACTACATCTTGTAAGTACGGTTTCATACGCCATGATATTAGGGATGGATCGGATGGGCGCCAGGTCCCAGGGCGGATCGGATGGGCGCTGCATAGGGCCGCAGGGATGAAGGGAAGGGGCTGGAAGAATGGGGAAGCGTCGAGGAGTATAGCGGTATGCAGGCCCGTGCGTCCTCGTGGCCTGGCGGCCCGACCCGAACCGTGACATAGAGCCTGAGTCTTGTCAGCGCAACACACTTTGTGTCTCTCTATGTTGACCGGTAGAGTTTTGTCGACGCAACACTTCAAGCTAAAGTTAAAAGGCTTATTAATAGAAGCTTCAACCATACTTATACTGTGGGCCATGGTCTATCCCATAAGTATCCATATAGTTGGCATACGGTATATACTTATTATACTTATCATTGTATATATACAGTTATATGTATACATATATATGGTTTCCTACTAATCAAGTCTGCTTAGCCTGTATACTGAAGGCTTTTGTTTTATTGTTATTCCAAGTATGACGGATGTTTGGATACTTACTATACTACCATGAATCATGATGGGCACAGCACTAAAATCTGCTATTTAAGCATTTAAGTATCACTGTTACCCTTAACACCCAGGGATATGATATCCTCTGCCACTATAGCTACTTTTGTGTCATAACATGTAAGTCTATAATGCTGGCCATTATTATATTACGATTTATTATTATACCATATTGTTATTATTATTACAATTATATTATGCCTGGGGGCTGGAACAAATATTATATTATTGTATATATCATGTTATATTACGATATGATTTCATAATTCTTATGGCTCCAGTATAATATATTATAATATATTATTATAGTACCTTATATGTCAGCCCCAAACTTATGAACTTCATATAAAATCAGCTTGTATACTATACTAACTAGTACTACTTCTATTCTTGTTCTCATAGTGTTTATGTACTGGGGATAGTCTTCTTCCTTTTCGTAATAAGGCTAATTGTTGCCTGTTGTTGGTTGAAGAAGACTTACATATAATACATATTGGGCTATCAACCACTAGGGTGAGAAGATGTTCAACCTTGTAAGGGCAACCCCGGAGGCCTGAGATCAAGCCGTCCTAGCAGGGGAGGATCCAAAGCGTGAACATTGGTAAGTGAATACAAATGAAGCTGACCTAGCAGGGGAGGATCCAAAGAGAAGAAACTCTAAGGGTCCGCCTGCTAGGGAGCTGACTACATACTGCTTGTCCGTAGCTGCCGCTGTCGGGCACAGAAGGCTTGAGCGGCGTCGCAGGCAAGGTCCCAGGGCGACTGTTGGGAGGGCATTGACAGATCAGTGATTGTGCAGGTGAGATGGAGGGCCGGAGTCGGACGCGTCTCCGAGAGGCCAAAAGGGGGGGTTCCCCTGACAAACCTCAACCAATATGCATGCTCATCATATACTATTAATATTGTAATATAGTCACAATTTCCAAAAAAAAAAAAAAAAAAAAAAAAAAAAAAGGCAAATCACTGCAGATATGTGACTGAAAAGCCTCCTCTAAACATGATCTGACAGACAGATTTGGATGAGCAACTATTTCAGAGCATTGCAGAATATTGTTACTGAACAATATAGTGAAAACTAAGGTTGAAAATGCCAAAAGTTTGTTGAAGCAGGATAATATACTATAATAAAATATTTCACATCATTATTATCATATTATATTATGAGATTATAATAGGCCAGCATGTTTAAACTCAAATTATAGCAGAAAACAAGTGACAGGATTGGAAGCTATATACAGTGTATATACACAGCCAACCTTATGTATGTTTTACACTGTATATAATTACATGTGTATGTAGTTGGAGGCTTCGGTATTCCTGAAAACACAGTCGTGACGCCTCGATTCAACATGCAAGAGAAGTAGAAGTAAAGTCATGCTCTATCTAAGGACCTTAGCACCATAGCTACATAGTAGTAAAAGACACTCGCCATCCAACGGCCTTGTCGCAAATCTCAAGGGAACAACATCGGAACCGTCACACACCCACAATAAATGTAGGTGAGGATCTGCGGCGGTGGTAAGCTGACGATACAGGCATTTGCGAATGGGACTTGCCATATACGTGCCATGGTGATACGCCTTGGAGCTGCCCACCAGCACGCGATAAGCCAGATAAAACATGGCCAGCGTCAGCAAAGCGCCACAGTACCCGACAAAACGGTGGGTGGAGTAGATGAACTGGAGCTTCCAGCCCGCGGCGGGTGCGGCAGCAATAATGCTCGCCATGACCCAGCGGAAATTCGAGCCCAGCAGGATCGGCAGTGTCTTCCGGCCAGCGACCTTGTCTCCCGCCGCGTCGCGCATGTCTTGCACACTCGCGACGATCCCAAACATCGCGCTCAATTGGAGCATCGAGCGCCAGACTTGAGGTGTGATTGGGGCGGCGATTCCCCATGCCGCAGTCAGGATGGAGAGCGAGCCGACAGACATGAAGAGAAGGTTCTTCGTCGTCCAGTGCTTGTCGCCGCCCCACCAGCTCGTGTAAATCGTTATCGCAATCCACATCACCGCCCATTTGAGCACTCCCCACTTCGCCCCCATCACCAGCAGTGCGGCAGTCGTCAAGTACCACCGTATGTAAGCGCCTTGCAGCGAAACGAGACCGGAAGCTATCGGCCGGTCCGGTTTGTTGATGCGGTCCTCCGCGAGGCCGTTGATCTGGTTTGCGATGTCGAAGGCGTAGATGAAGATGAGGAAGTAGAGGACGGAGCGGGCGAGGGAGAGGGCGACGATTTGTGCTGGAGGGAGGGAATCGTATGAACGCAGCGCGGCGAGGGTGTAGATGGTCCCCGGGATAACACTCATCGAGAAATCGCGCCAGGTGAAGCCCCAGAACACCACAAGCTCGTTAACTACCGCGTCCTTCAGAAAGGAGAACCCGAGGATCGTCTCAGCTTCTTGAGCGAGCTGGATGTCGGCAAGGCTAGCATTTTTCAACTCTGGAATATTTTAGAGAAGGTTTTAGATTCAGAAAGAAGTCACCAACTTTCTGTAGTGCCGACTATCGTCTGCTTTGTTGCCATTGAAGTGATTGGGCGTCGTTTTTCTCCTAATTCTTCGCTAGTTCGATAGCATCCCTTATATACGGAAGATTGCGGCTCCCAGTCAGAATCGTTGACACGCAAACTGGACAGTTCTTGCAGTCTGTGCTTCTATTCCGGTTCCTGAGGCGGATGCGTCCCAAAACAGGCGCGGAAGACGGCGGCCGCAGTGGTCGTTTCCCTTGCCAAGTCAGTGCTATCTGTCAGAATCATGTCAATGCTTGTCGCAAATGAGAAGAATGCGCTCGGTCACGGTCTGGGCCGATGATGGTGAGGCGCGGTCTGGCGCGAAGCATGATCTCGGCGATGGTCCATGGTCACGCCCGGCTTGGGACAGTGTTTGAAACAAGAGCTTGAAGTACCATATTCACCGAAAAAGAAATGCCGGGGAGCTTCTTGGTCCACCTCGAGGCTCGCAGCGACATCGTCAGGTTCGAAGATGCTCAGGTCATCTTGAATGACTCGGTCACATGGCCGGACAGAAGTGGAAGATTAGGTCCTTAGAAAGATGACCTTGGGGCCCCGAGAGCCGCAGAATAAGGAGAGCGATTGGGGGATTCAGATAAAGGAAGTTGGTGCCACGAGGCTGCTCAGTCGGCCTCGGACATCGCAGCCTTTGAGGTCCTTGTAACGCTTTCTCTTTGTTGACTTGTCACAATCGAAATTTGTGCCTTTGGCTTCGACTACCATGTACTCCAGGCGGGGCAAGGCCCGCTACAACACCGATTTCGCTGCGCCAAAAACGTGTGCCGGCTTCTCCCTGAGTGGCGAGTGCACCAGCCCTGTCTGCTCGGGTGGCTTTTGCAGCAGCCACCAGGGACAGGGTATGTGGACCCGCGCGACACACATCTCGTCAAATGAACGCTACCAGCACGCCCAAGACCGGCGCTGCTCTGGCCTCACGCTCAAATACAACCTCTGTCGCAATCGCGTGGCGGCTGGCGCCTTTCAGTATTGCCACCTCCACGGGGCGCAGAGACTCCCGACAGGCTTGGGTGATGGGCCACCAACAGAGTCGCCGCTGAGAGGAATAGTGCGAGCACGGGCGCGAGAGTTTGACTGGCTGTGGCAACAGGCACACAACCACTACTATGAAGAGCGGCGACAGGAGCAGCAGCGACGAGAAAGAGAACAGTGGGAGCGCAGTCGTCGGCAGCAAGAGAGTGATCGCCGTCGTCAAGAGGAGGAGGAGAAAGCAAGGCAGCAATGGGAGAAGCCCCATTCATCCAGCGACAGTGGCAAGAAGCAGGAATACGACTATACGCGAGGTAGAGGGGCAGCTGAAGACCGCAAGCGGGCCAACGCGCAGCAAAACGGCCTCGTCATCCTCCAACGCTACATGGAACGGGGCACCATTTTCGACAGCACTTGTTTCTCGGCCAAAGACCCCAGCTCCTTCTCTCGTATTCCGTGGCCAGTCATTGCGTCGGCCCGTGGTCCGGAGGATGTGACGGTGGAAGGCGTTCTGGCCTTCTGCAAGCTGCTCACAATGTTGCAGCATGCTGGCTTGAAAACGGTCCGGGAGGTTGACGTGATAATGAAGCGAATCCTGCTGCGTTTCCATCCCGACAAGTTTAACGAGCAGCGCATCGTCGTGGCAAGCATCCGAGATGAGGCACAGCGAAGGGCTGTGATGCAGGCAGCGGATGTCGTCACCAAGACGGTCAACAATTATCGGGGTGGATGATAGGTTTTCGTGTAGTCGGACATTGTAAATATGTTCTTTTATGGTCGTACGAGTTGTGGGTTCATGACGTATATCCCGCCGTATCCAGTTCAGACGTGCAATTTGAGTTGGCCATAGAGGCTGAGATGAGAGTTGGTCGGCGCACGTGGGGTGACACCGTCTGTGACACTTCTTCCTTTCTTGCCCGACCACGTTCAATTCGGTCCCAAGGTCGTTGTTTGGCACTGTGTCGGGTCAATAAGATCATATGGCCGCAGTGGCGCGTCGGTTTTGTCGACCTAGACGGTCTTAAGCTTGGCGGCCTGCAGCTTTGCAGCGTCAATAAATCTGAAAACGAGGGGCAGTCATGGCTTGGTACAAATACGATTAAACAGGAACAACCAATTCATAACGGAGACTCGCACCTCAAGTTTTACAGCCTCAACTTTCTTTGTCCTCGTGCTTTTCGTTCCTCATTTTAGGATCTTTGACCGAGCCGCGAGCGTTCATCTGGTGCGGGTAGAGAGCAATAATTCAACCTTGCTTCAGATACTGCATACATATAGCTGTTCTGAAAGCTAAACTAGCCTATATATCTGTACAACAGATTTTCAGGAGTGTCTGTAACCTGAGGTCGAAATATTGAGAGGTAACATCTTGATTACTGCTCCTCGATTTCCTCGGTGAGCGATACCGGTGCCAGGTTGATGCTATACGCCGCTGCTGAATACGTCCGATGCGCTAAAAGCAAACACAGTCAGCAAAACGCCCACAAAAAACTCCAGAGATTTGGCTCACGAAACCCGAACACCTGCACGGTCTCATCGCCATTTTCTGCACCTGCGATTCATAAGCAAAGAACGAAGAGCGCCAGAAACAACGCACGGGTGGTTATCCGGTCATCAGACAGCGCCTGCACATACGCCGCCTCCCTGTATTCGTCAGGGGCCACTTCCTGCGCATGAACCGACTGGAACACAGGATCGGGCCATGTGAACCAGTTGAAATAGATGCCCGTAGGCCCCAGTTGCAAAGAGGTCAGGCTATTCAGCGCAATACCTGCAGTGAAGCCAGCAGCGCGTGTGGCCACTATTGTTGGGGGAATCGTGTTGTCGCTACACGAGTCAAGGTCAAGTGAGAGGACGTAAATGCCTTGAATCTGTAGTATTAACTAGTTAGAGAAGAAACACTAAATGATGAGACGGAACTCACTGTAGCGACTCCAATCCTATTGCTCTCAAGAGCGAGGTACCTGGAGGTCCCGCGCGGCGAGCCAACTTGAATATCTAGAGCAATTTCTCGGAAGGATTTGACTCCATCAATGACCCGACGATAGAATGGGACTACGATGACCCGAGAGCTGGACAAGAGAGCGACCAAGTGTGAGCCACATTCAGACAGACGCACTGTAATTGCGATGAACAAGGCATTGGTAATAATACAGACACATACCACTCCAAAATTGGTCCACCAGTCGTCCAGGAATCTCTGGCGTTAATCGATGTAAAACAGGTTGCGGCTTCAGAATCGCGTCTGGAAGCCATCCCGCTTGATTTTCGTCCGCTTCAAATGTGTAGGAATTGTCGCCGTATGAATATTGTGTGGAAGGGATGTCGAAAACGCAAAGCCCTGTCGCGAGAGAAAATCCACGGAGGGAAATTGTGTCGGAAACAAACGCGATGCCATCCGCACTTAGCGCAAGACACATGAGCTCGCCGGAGCCCGCCCAAAAGTTGATGGTCTGGAGGAACGACCCAGACGGAACATCCCAGAAGTACATGTCGGTGTTCGAGCCAGCCACAATGGTGGGGTAGGCCAAATGGAAGGCGTAAATTGTGGTGTCAGTGGGTGGATGCAGCAGTGCCCAGGGAGTGAATTTGCGCTTGGGAAAGGCACTATTTGCTGTGGTTGCCGCACGAAATTGTGCCTCGTCAGGAGGTGAAGATGCAGCAAAAACTTGTTCGTCGCCTTCTTGCTCGACAAGTTTCCAGACCTCGAGATCGCTTCCGCGATTGAAGACAATAAGTCCTTCGTGGTACTCGCAGTGGGCGGACTGGGATACGTAGCCCTGGATTTGGCTCAGTACATATAATGCCTGACCAAAACTAAAGACGCACCTTTGGCAAAGCCCAAACCAACTCGCCGCTGTTCATATCCGTAACTCGAAGTTCTGGCTCCATCCCACTCGTGGTAACGACGATAAAACCCTTCTGTTCGTCTACTTTGATGCCATGAACGCTTTCCCCCGCTGCCGCGTGGTAGGTAACACTTGACGCGGATTTACCCAGCCATGCCTGTTTAATAGAGAGCTGAGTCTTGCAAAACGACCTCCAGTCAGTTGAGCCGGCCAATGCTCGCTGAGAGACAACGGTTTCGATATTGTCGAATGTAGCGGATGACGGGATGGCGAAGTGTCGAATGGCAGCATTGCGGTAGACCTCGAGTTCGTTGGTTTCGAAGAATTCGTGCCAAATGTGGGAGGTGCGCGCAAGTGCGGAAAGGGAAGGTAAAGGTAAGTGAGAGAGGATGATGAGAGTGACTTCGGGTGACAATGGAAATGACATGTTAACCAAAGACCAACGACTCCCGGCCGGTATTTATAGAGATTCACTTCAGGTCATAGATAGCAATGATCGGAACATTTCTCAGAGGATGAGCCACAATGTACAGTCCTTTCGCCCGGCCGAACAACTTCCTGATCTCCATCTACTGCAAGCGCAAAATGCGGAGGACTGAAATGTGTTGATATCAGCTCAAACCGGAGAAATGAGCAAAACGTACATAGATTGAGGAAACTAGAAAACTGTGTGAGTAACGGGTGAGCGAGAGGACATGAAAACTTACTCAAGGTAAAGACTGACAGCACCAGCAATGAATTCGTCAGGCGAGAGGCGCTTGTTGACATTGTAGGTGTCGTAGACGATGAATGCGCTGAAGACCAGGCAGCCGCAAACGGTGATGACGACGTCAGTGGTGTGGGTGAATGGCGCCACCAGCAAGTGGACAAAGGAGGTAGTAACTGAGAGCATATTAGTTATGACGAGTCGGCGAGGTAGATAAGACTTACTGAATACTATGATTGCTGACAAGAGGAAGGGTCCTACAAGAGATTGATCGTGAGTAGTAAACAACACACGACGACGCATGTCATACCCCATCCTGCGAAATCATACTGGGTTCTTATCAGCGCCAGCAAGCCAGCAGAGTCAAATGAAATATTCACCTTGCTCTGGAAAGTGAAAACAGTCAGTGCGAGGAATACAGCTAGGGTGATTCCGCTGCGGATATAATCAGTATCATGACTTGACAGGGAGTCGCAGATAAACAAACAGTGCTTGGAGAATGATTTGATTGTCATAGTGAGCGACAGCTATCCCCACAACATACGCTGCCTGAAGGTGTGTATAAAATCGCTGTCGTCCCGGAAGCCATACCTTCTAGAAGCGTGAATGTCGACAGCAAGACGAGATTCAGCGGGTGTAAATGACGCTTCCATTGAAGCAAGATCAGGTTGACGAGAGCGAGTATAGCAGGAACAAAGAGCGCCCAAAGACTAACACGCTTGTTAGCTGCAAAATCCTACAACAGCACAACGAACGCACTGGTTCATAACCCAATCAATCGCTTGGGACGACTGCGACACGGTTCCCGCAATGATAATAGTCGCAAACTAAGCAGGGAAAGTCAGGTCCAAGAACGTGTGGGCCGACCAAGGACACACAATTTGAATCATCAGTATACTGTAAACCTTGCGAACGAAGGCCTTGCGAATTTGTGGGGCGCTATCTGACACCGTTGTCCCATACTACTTGTGCGATAAGCAGTCTGCAAAAGGCCGAGCAATGTGTTGAAAGACCTTAAAGTCATCCGGAATCCCATTGACCTCGATTTGATTCGCAATACTTCCGCTGACAAGAAGAGGAGAAGCCTCTGAAGCGCTCTCCACATCTATAAGTGGAGTCTCGTCGGTATATGGTTTCAGTTGAGGGGTCGTGTACGTTGGTGGAGGGACGGGATAGCTGCTCATAGTGACGGTTCTGGACAAGAGCTGTTGGCACAGCCACATCTGTACATATAAATAACTCACTGCCAAAAACTCTATGCATTGCAACGAAGGGTGACTCGTACTATCTAGTCAGCCTACAAACTTGAAGTTCACGACTACATAGTATCCATAGCAGACCTTGTTCTTGAAGTAGCATCAAGTATCGGTCCTGGGACCTGCTACCTCTGTCGTCTAAACACTGGACTGGAAGGTCCAGATTGCGATTGCCAATGTGCTTGAACACATCAGTGCTATTCGTGTCTGGATATGCTATGTACATTATTTGGGTATTTATTTTCCACTTCAGCCACCTGAGTTTACCTTACTTCCTCCCACCGGCAGTCCAATTCTCTGCAGCTGTATCTCGATAGCGCTGTCCGTACCCTGACCCGCCTCAAGATCTAACCCAAATATCGACACGTCATTAGTCATCACCACCTCCCGCCCGCTGGTTTCATCGCTCCCCCCGCCTAAGTCTGAGTCACGGAACCCTGGGGAAGCAAGCTCGACACGGATGTGAATGAGCATGTTCACGTTCCCAATGATCACGCCCTGGACATCAACGATAAGGACTTCGAGTGGCGAGCTTGTCTGGTAGGTAATGACGAAGAAGATCGCCCATGCGCTAAGGATAACTCGTTAGTACGTTCCAAAGAACGAGTATTTTTAAGTTCCTCACGCTAAAAACACCGCACTCTCGACCAAAATAACCAAAACCGACTGAAGAGTTGTCGATAAACATTCGACCAGATTCGAGCTGACAAACCATGAAGGGCTTCGCCGCCATTGCCCCTGAGGCGCGACAAGCACTCCAAATCCGCCAGGCGCTGAATCCTGTTTGGTGGGGTTTCAAGGTGCCATTCTGGGTAGGAGTAGCTGGATATACCTGTGCAATATATGTTTACCCTGCGACGTCAATACTTGAATAGCCCATGCCATAGCCAACTCACGAGGTTGTGAGTGCCCAATTAGCCGTAAACCAGCCATGATAGCGTTGGAATGTTTCGCCGAATTTGTCAGCGGGCTGAAAGAACACGAAGGTCAAGAAGCAGCCGACAACTGGACGCCTTGAGTGGTGGCTGCGGCAGGAGGCAACGACAAACTGATGATTCCGACCCAGAGAAGGATGGGGAAGACGACAATCCGCGGGTTCCTATTCCAGATAACCCACAAGCGGTATATCTGCATTTTCAAGTTAAATGGAAAACCTCCACTCGTCTTTTGGAACACGCACTAAGACAGCATCTCCGATCCAAATGGTGAGCAGCGTTAGAAAGTTGTTGACAGCTTGCGCAACGACCGCGCATTCTTCCAAATATATGAGGAAGCTTGTACTCGGCGCGTTTGTCGCTCGGGAGACAGACTTGAAAAAGCGAAAAACGGAGATGGCCCAATGCTAGAACAATACGGTGAGGTAGGAAGATGGCAGAGTGAGTGAAGACGCACAGCAGTACACACGACAAGCAGCGCAGCGGTGGACAAAACCACTGGGTTCCATGCTATAGCAGAGAACTTTGGTCTATCGGATGCCGAATACCTCGAATAGCGCAGAAACGCCGTGACGAAACACAAGACCAGAAAAGTGCCGTAGAGGGCGCTCTCCGCGACAAGAGACGCTACAAGCACCCCAAGCACCGCGACCATGCTGTTTTCCCGAGTCAACGGGATAGAAATGAAGGAGCGTGAGCCAGAAAGCCCAAGGGCGGCCGCCCTGTAGGCAGTTTTCACAGGTGACTATTACACGGGACGTTGTGGTGAGAAAAAGAGCGAGGAGTGGGGAAACGAGATTTCGGACGCGTCAGCGGAGGCTTTTCTGAATGCTGGGCGCCATTCGAGCCTCGGATTACCGGCTGGGAACCCGTAAATCACCGAGTGCGGTGATAACCGAGGGAGAAATTGCGTAAGCCTGGGCAGTTGGAATTGCTGGAAAGGTGGGCGGTTGTTTTCCTTTCCCTGCGGGCTAAGAGTAGAAGGACTTGAACGAGGCTCGGAGGTTCAATGTGCCAGTTTCGACAGTTTCGACGTATATGTGACAGTCACACCGTTCTCAAAAATTAAAATAGTTGTCCGAAATCTCACCATCAATCGCGTCGTCCACTCCCCACGAAAGATTCAGGATAACAGACTGACAGTGCACTCGGCCGAGAGGCTCTAATGGGTGCATTACAATCACCACCAACACATTTATCGTCATAGTTTTTTTTGCCTACTAGTATGGATGCCTTTCAATTGCAACTCAGGCTGCTATGTAACCAACTGGTAGGCAATCTTAGTAGCTCGTTCGAGTATCACGAGCTTGAAGTGCAACTGTGATTTTGTGAATAGCAAAGCATCCGTGTATGGTAATTATAGCGAGGTGTGCTAATACAGGGTCCAAGAAAGGAGAGGAGCTAAAAGGATGGCAAGTAACACGACTAGGTATCCAAGTTCAACCAATGGGGATGGTTCACACATGGCCGGCAGAGTACCCTGGAGGCGGGTCGTTTGTGGGGCGCAAGACCCACTCCATTTGGGTGCCCACAGGCATTGCGGCAAACATGACTGGGGAGTCCAACGAGCGGGTCGATACGGGTGACAACAAGGTCAGAGAGCCTGTGTCGCTGCTGAACCGCGATATCGTGGACATGCTCGTCATCGATGTGTGAGAGCCAACGGCAACCATGCTAGACGGCATAGCCGAGCTTGACTCGCTGAGACGGACAAATCCTTTGCGAGAAGATGATTTCTCGTCGGAGGCCGGGACCGTGAATCCGAGGAACGGCGCTACCGTTGGCGAAAAAATCGTCCCATCTTCAAGCATGAACTGAGCGTGACGCTTCCGATAACGCCATCGCCAGCATAAAGCAAGGAGGAGAGCGAATCCAATAACTCCTGCAACTGTCCCACCAATAAGCGCGCCGATATTGCGTCGTGAGTGGGAAAGCGTTTGTGGAAGAGATCTACACGGAAATTTAGATATGTGTTTATTTGAGTATAAACAGAGTACTCACGGAATTCCGGTACTTGTACCTCCGACACCGGCTTCCTTCTCAGTCGTAGTGGTAAGAGCTAAAGCCACAATAGATCTGTCGGCGCTGATGGTAGTGGTGGCAGATTCAACCACAACAGTAGTTCCGGGAAGATTCCTGAAAAAAAGGCTGGTTAGTAATGAGGAGCGGCATGCCAAAAATCACGAACAGGTTGGCGCCGATCGGCTCCGCGCTGGTTGTAATGGCACTCGTGCTGATCCCTTGGGTTTTGGTCGGAGGTACCTGACCTTGTGTCTGTGTGGGCTTTGAAGTAGTAACTGATCCAACGGTCGATGAAAGGGGAGTGGACACCATTGTTGGTGGCGAGCTAGCAGAAGATGATTCATAAACTTTAGGAGACATTTGTCAGAGAATAGAAACATACCCAGGGCTTAAAACTTCATACGCCGGGCCAGTTGCGAATGGTGTGGTCTCTCCGCTGTTTCGCCTGGATTAACTCTGCGCAAACTCTCAGTACTAGTGTTCACTCACACTACCGCCGACGAATCATACGCCTCTATATAATGTGTTCTAGCATTGTCAGCTGAAGTACTGAAGAATAAAGAAGCTTGAGCTTACCCTACATAGCCTGGCACGGTGCTGAACGATCCACTGCCAGAGAACGCCTGTTTGCCTGCGACATCCTGCCTCCAACTATTCTGAACCACGATCTCGAAAAAGAACGACTGGGGGTCCCCGGGCTCGGCGGTATACGTCACAATGACCTCGTTGTTTGCGCCGACAGAGGGCGCATTGGTGATTTTCATCCCGAGAGCAGTGGAACAAGCTGGCAAAGGGCAAGCACGATGGGATTTATCATGATCTGGAGGTGGGACTCCCAAGCACCGCAATCTTCGGTTCCTTCGATTTCAGATTGAGGAGAACAGAATGATTGGTTCTGCTTACAATATCAGAAGGAGTGGCGTGTAACGTGCGTCAACAACTTGAACAACATGAAGTGATTCAGAGACAGTCTGAGCGAGTTTAATATGCAGTCATGGACTCCCAACAGTATCCATACGCACCACAGAGACCTTCTATCATGCTTGTATGCTGCAGGGGAGCAGGTGAGCCGATTGAACGACTGCAAATTCCAACGATGTTCCCAGACCGTCGTTGTCTGTTGACCCCCAGACCCTCAGCTTGTTCCTGGAGTGGATAGATGGACAACGAAAGCAGCAAATAGCGGCGTGGCCGCGGGCATCTTCGAGAGTTTCCCGGGAGCTTCAATCGCAAGTTTTGCGCCGACGACAGAAATGATCAACGAAATCCGTCAGGTCTATTAGCATGACGCGGGAATCTGCCGGGTGCTTGTGTCCCATCTGCGATGCCGAGGGTCAGCGCTGGGGCGGCGCTGGACGTGCCACCAATGGTCTCCACGATTAGAATGACAAGCCAACAACGTTCAGGAATGGAAGGTCGATGCCCTGATTTGGAGAGTCACATCAGCGTGTCACGTCATGTCTCAGCCTGCATATGGATTACAAACTGTTTGAGATTGGAACAGTGGCTTCTCTGAGCTGAGCTGAACAGGCAAAGTAAGACAGGACTAGAGCGACAACCGCTGGTTGCCTTGTTATTCAAGGAGAACAGAGGAATACAGCTTCTACAACTAGATAGTAGGTAACGTATTTGAGCGATGGCAAGTTTGGAGGGGTGGGGGTATGCTATATAGATACAGATAATTAGGTGGATACAGATTTGTGCAAATCGCACGATGCTAAAGCTACACGGGATCATTTTCCAAGAAAGCAAAGCAAGAGAGCAAATATTTAAAAAAAGAAAGCCATCAAGCAAACTCAGCCGCGTACGAGACCTCCTCGAACCCCTTGGACGAAATGTCCATGGACGTGCCAGTGCGGATGGTTGACTGGAAGTTCAACGGCTGGTCGTCGGTGGGGTACTCGAATGGCGCATACGCTGCTGGCTCTGGTTGCTGCGTGAACACTGGCGGTTGGAACTCGATGTCGCCAAGAGGGGACACTGGGTGGATCGGTTGTGGCGCATGCAAAATCCCAGTCGAGTCAAATGGACTGACGCCTTCGTTGACAGGCGACCGTGTTGGTGCAGGAGCAGGAATGGAGGAAGCAAAGGGGTTCATATAACCCGACTGGAATAAAGAGGTATCGGCATCTGGCAATTCCTCTTCGACGTGTTGCTGCTGCTGGATAATTTGCGACGGGTCGCGGAAAAAGGCCTGAGCACTGCTCGCTCGACGATGTCCAATGGAGACGTTGTTGTTATTGCTCCAGCCACCATAAGCACCACCGAAGGAGAACGACTGACGGTCCCCAAACCCAAAGCTGAAGCTCGGTCGCAGGTACGAAAAGCTGCCAGTGCCGTTCATCCATGACATGGACATTCGGCTGTTATCGGAGATAGACATCGGCATCCCGCTCAGAGAGTCTTCTGCCGCACTTGCCGGTGGTGGGAACGAGTATTGACTCGATAACGGAGGCAATGTCAGACCCCCATCGAAGAAGGGAACCGAATAGTCATTGGGAAGCGGCACACTGGAGCTGCGACGATGGCGCCAACGTGGATCCTCCCTGCCTTCTTGGTGTAACGGGAGAGGAAGCGAAAATGGGGAGCCAGATGTTTGGGAGCTGGCCAAAGTCGACGATGGCGGAGAGTCAGGATAATAAGCAGGGTCTAGATGAAGGAGAGGGTGTGGGAATTTGGGGTTATGATCATAACCACCAGGACCAGGTGACGATGAGGTAGAATGCACAAGAGTGGGATGCAGACGCTCATCGAGGTCTCGAACAGCGGACGCGAGTTCTTGGCCTTTTTTGCCTTGCAAAAGAAGAGCAGCAACCTCTTCGCATCGACGCTCGTCTTCTTCTGGCGAAAGCTGGCCTTTTATCGGACCACTGACCACACGGGGAGCAGGCGAGTCACGAGATGCGCTCGCAGCGGTCGCGCCACGTTGCTTGTTATGAACGGGTCTGAATTTGTAGTCGGGGTACTTGAGCTTGTGTTCAGCCTTTGCGTGCTTAGCCTTCACCTCCCACATGTGCTTTTCGTGGAGGGGAAGAGCGCGCCAGCAATTGCCTAGCAATAATGTTAGTTGTTAACAGATGCCAGGTCATAAAACGCACCGATAATCTTGCTTAGACTGCCGTGATTGGTTTCGATTGTCCCAGGGACGTGTTTTTGCCGCACAAAGTCAGCGCGGAAGAGCATGAAGGCGTTAGGTGGTCGGGGTATATAGCCCTGGCTCCGTCTCTTGCCAGGTGGCTGGCGTTTGCGAGTGGGTGGGGGAGCAGGGGTCTCGCTTGGTGGGAAGATGGGGAGCGGCATATCTCCGGACAGAGAGGGAGAGCCAAACGGCGATGGGGTCGGAGATGGGGCAGAGTAGGTCGTTGGGGTTACATTTGGGGCGAACGTGACGGTCGTGGCTGGCGGAGATGAGGAGTTATATCCATAGCTGCCGGGTTTTGCGAAAGCTGACGACGACGATGAGCACGTTGGGAAAAGGAAGAGGATAGAGTAGAAGAAACACTAACAATTAGCAAGAGAACTGCGTCTCCTTCCGATTGCACTTGCCCTCCGAGAACTAAGGCGGACTGCAGGCATTATCGTCGCACGGGGAAGAAGGGCACGAACAATGCCAGGCGATTGTTCCCCACTTATAGCGTTTTCATCAAGTGTGGCCACGCGTGACGTGTGACAGGTGTGTCATGATTGCCGGTTAATTGCCGTCACACATTATCGCGCAAAACTTCCTTGCTTGCTGCCTGAGGGCTTTGTGGGCTTATGCTCCGAGCAGGAGAGTCAAGACGCATATATCTCCAGCCTTCCAGCCCAACTGAAAGTGGAACAGAGTGAAAATAGCTCAGTGCCAGAAGACCCGATTTCGAAGCGTGACATACATACGGTAAGTAATTCCCCATTTGGATGTTAGCTTGTCCTGTCCAAAAATTGCACCTCACGCGTTCTCATCCTTCTGGTCTAGTCTGATGGGCGGGATGGCCACGAGGCTACCCTGACTTTTGCATGGTGGGCGTCCTCCGTTCTAAACCATAGCTTGAAACGAAAATAGCTCGGAGTCCGCCAGCAATCAACCGAAATTCAGGTCAAGCAGCTGTCTCATCTAAGCATTGATTTTCAGCAGAACAGGCGCTGTACCTTTCGTTTCCCACTTTCTCCGAGCGTCCGACGCTCCGCATTACCAAATAGATGGTCATCATCTTGGCACCTTGACCTTGTTCCCGATTTCCCTTCGTTCAGCGCTGGTTCACCGAATCCATCCTATCCCTTGTACTCGCTTAGCTACCGAAGTATAAGGGTTCTTGGCTTACTGAACTGAAGCATCCTTATCATCTCGACCGAATCCTACTTGACATCAGCAAGTCTGGGAGGCAGGAAACTCGGAGTCGCAGAATAAAAGCTCTTCAGCAAGTCCGTATTCATGGAAAGAATACGGATTGATGTCTTTTTAGTTTGGTATCCTATGGGATCGAACGGTGCCTTGCCGCCTTTTGGTAATAGGACTGCGATAATAGTTCGCTCAGCAGTATTAGGAGTAGACCGTATCGGGCATAAGATTGACGAGCTATTTTCCCGACAGCTTAACATGCACGTAGTCTAGCCAGACAAGCAACTCACGAACCATTCGTCATGATATCGAATAAGGACGGGAACCCACAGCCACGAAACGCGTGCCGGACTGATAAAGTTGGCTACTTGCTGATAAGGCCGTCAACCAGCAGAACGTTGGCCGAATATCTTCATCAACGATAATAGACGACCTTCAGCTTCGCATCGCGATGCCAAACAATTGCCGCACTTGTTTGCGCAATCGAAGCGATGTTCCAGTTGTCCCGAGAAGTTCCAGACTGGATTGGCACTTCCCGTTTCTTGCGCTTGACGCCTTGGCGCTTCAGCTGGACATCGACCACAACGCCCGGCTCAGAGAGGTCGGAGGCGGTTTGTAGGCCAATGTAGCCTGCAAGCGACATTGCCACGTCTGCTAATCGGGAGACTGCCGCAAGCATAGATATTATTCGAAAGCCTCCAGCTGACGAAGTTGGATTTGGAGGTGACAAGACAAATGTAAATGCCGTGGCGCGGTGGGTAGTCTTGGGGTGAAATGTTGTGCGCCGACGAGAGATCCTATTGAGTATAGTCCTCCAGAAACTGGGAGGCAGTGTTTCGGTCTGTGAGACATATAGTTTCCCGATTTGTTCCCCTTGTACTAGAGGACTCTGATAAAAGCCCAGCGATACTTCTTCTGCATTGACAACCGGTTGTCCCCCAACAGAAAGGGTTTTGCTGACTAATGGGACAGCAACGGAGAAGCAGACCCTCTGCATCGTAAGATCGTCCAACGGAAACCAGCATGAAGATGGTAGACTCGATACACAGTACACGGTGACAGCGAGACCGTGGGGAGGTGTTGGCGAGTTGTGAACGAGTACAAGATGGAATGGCGTGAGGTAAAACCTTAGCGTCTGTCACCAATCAGAAATTGAGGACGAATAAAAAAAGTATCGCACAGCAAACATCATTTCGGTAGTAGCCTCAAACGCAGCATATTTCCGAAAACGCCAGTCGATGAGCAGAAGCACCGGATTGGAAGTTCGGATGGCCACAGCAATCAAGTTGCCGGAAACCATCGGAAGGCCCAATGGCTCGAAGCCGAATGGTGGGTGGGTAAACAGAATTTCTTCATCTTCATTTTCCAGATTAAATTTGGAAAGCACCCAGTCCCAGCCTCTATCGGGCCGTCAGCTAAGTATATTTGATATTAACAAGGACAAACTTACAACACGTCCGTCTGCGGGGTCATGCACATTAAGAGCACTATTTCCCTCCCTCCCTCCTGCATGTCAAGATCTCCTCCACGTGAGAATGTGATGTCTCGCGACCAAACGCAATGAGAGCCCCGGATAGACCATATTTCCAAGAAATGGTCTCGCATTAACACAAAGTACCGGCCTCCCGGGAGCAGTCGCACAAACTGCAAAGAGGAGGGGACCTGAGGAAATGTGAATATACTCGTGCGGAGAACCGTGGGAGGGCGAAAAGAATCTGGCAGCCAGGTATCAGGCCCACAAACGGCCCGTTTCACTTCATTGTACAGATAGTCCGTTGTAGCATTGTGGAGAATATCTTCTGGGAGTGCATGTAGCACACACCGAAACGCGAGATCTTCAAGAAGAGCTTGCCACACAGTGCGTTTCCGACTGACCGCTCTGAGGAGTTTACAGGTCTATCAGTCCGTTAGTAATGTAGCATAAAGCACCAATAGACTCACCCTTCCTATTCGAAGAACACGCCGAACGTCACAGAAAGCGAGAATAAGTGGGATTATGTCTTCGTCAAGGGCAGAGAAGGGCATGTTTGACTCTAGCAAGGTCACTGGCGTAGCGTTTAGAGTCCAAGATTGCTAGTCATGATAGACGCCTGTCGCAGTATTGCCACTCGGACCAACAGACAGCGAATCCGATGGACATGGCCGTGGTCGAAAATCATGTGCTTACATAATCAGCGTGTCACTGTGACATCAGGTTAAGCTCCCTTTTCCGATTCCATCCACTTCCGATTCGCTCCAGCGTCTGCCCTCGGGAAGATTCGAATTTACGGAGCGGCTTTCGCGGTTAACGGCTTTCTCGGCGTCTCTCGTTGTCTGCAACGAGCGAGCAACCATCATCCATGGAACGACAACGCGCGGACTTGAACTTTGCTTAAGCCCGATGCATTAGAGAGTAAGCCGTTTCTCTCTTTGCAACCAACTTACTTATCTGATGATTAATAGCCTATGGCCGCCTCCTCACAGGATCCGCGTTTTATTTAGCACCAAACAGATGATCCTAAACATCTCAGCATCGCCGTAGGACCTATCTGCGTCGTCTGCTCAGTTTGTTACCTGGGAAACGTCAAAGCGAGACTTGTCGGTACACCATTCCGTCGCTGTCCGAGTCAATTCGGACTCGTATGGCCGCTCCTTCCGTCGACCACGGTCTCACTCTGGCTAACATGGCCACATTTATCCGCCTCACTTGTATCGATGGAACACCAAATCACACAGCACTTGCCCTGCCGAGTCATCCGATCTCGCCTGCCATGCAAGGGAGCGCTTTCCGAATCACGATGGTTGTGTCGCAGGCTTGTTTACGGTTCTACTGAAAACTACCCGGATTGGTGGATTCGAGTGTTTGGATTCCCGTCATCGAGCGTGTCGCCGCAACTCGTACCGGATTGCTTGATAACGTTGACTCAGCAACGGTTCCGCCAGCGCTTTTGTGTACAAACGACACAACCAAGCCCCGACGAGATATAAGAGGCGCATCTTGGTCAACCGCATGTTTCAACATTGACTCTGGCTTCAATGCCATCATCTCCGATATCTCCTCTCTGCGAGAGGTGTTCAGCACTTTCTCCAATCGTCACCCGCCGCCGCTCTAGTTGCGCCTGGAGAACACCAAAACGAAAAGCATTGCTCATTGGCATCAATTCCGTGGCTACATCCAACGAAGCTGCTTTGCACGGACCACACCGGGATGTGAGAGACATGAAGTCGCTCCTCATGAGCAAGTATAGCTTCCGAGAAGAAGACATACAGCTTCTTGTCGATGACGGCTGTCTCGGTCACTTGCAGCCGGACCGCACCAATATCGTAGGTCTATCCATTTTGTTGTGCCACTCGAGTTAACCACCGACTGGAAGATGCAAGGCATCAAAAAACTCGTGGAAAACACCGAACCAGGGGACAAACTATTCTTTTTATGTTCGTCTTGTTCTTCTTCCCATGGCTGCATACTGACCGACATCCTTTATCTTTAGACTGCGGGCATACGATTCAAGTCCCTAAATCCAGTATAACTGAAGAGTTCGACGATGGGCTGGACGAATGTATTCCTGCATCTCCTCCCTCGCCTGTAGTCAATTCATGCTTTTCTTCAGGTATCGTTCCATTGGACGGTGAAGACTGTGCGATCAAGGACTATGTGAGAATCTGTTTATAATTTTGAAGGCCTCGACATCTGATGTACCTCAGGAATTACGAGCACAGCTGGTGGATCCCCTTCCGATTGGCTCCAGTCTCGTGGCTGTATTCGACTCGTGTCATTCCGCCTCCCTCCTTGGTAGGAACAAGGTTCCATATACCAATCACCATGTTAACAATTCTTCAGATTTAGAGCATTTACGCTGCAACCGCGTGTTTGTTCCTTGGGTCTCTAAAGGTCAACGCATGACTGGCGAGCTGCGCAATCGGATGGGTAAGTTTATCAAAAGTAACTGTGGAGTTGTCCTGATTCCAGTCCAGTGCGCCATCTTGCTTTGCCGATGACCTCGCCGACATCTCCTTGCTCATTAACAAGACTACCATCACGATCCTCTGCAACTCGAGCACGTTCTCGCCGTGCCTCAATCGACATCATATCAAGTCCCATATCTCCGCGAAACCGAGCACTTAGCCCATTGTTGCTGTCGCCTGCTCGATACACAGCATTCTCACCGAACAAAAGTCCCAGTGAAGCGAGTCCTCGATCACCGTTCACAACAAACAAGGGGAATGTTGTAGTTTCTCCAGACGCAATGCAACGCCGAATCCCCCCTCCACTGAAGTTGTGGGAGACGAACAAGGAAAATCTTTTCGTGTTGAACCCCAATGAACGCGAAAGAATTCCGCTTATGAGCACTTCACCGACTCAGTTGACGCTCACTATCGGGCCCAGCGGTCTGGATAACGTTCCATTTACGCCCTCCACGGCAACAGTACTCTCCCCAACAGCGACACTGTACGATAGCCCGGTGCAAACGGTGTGCCAAGGTTGGTGTCGCGCAGGCAGTGAGCTTGCACTGCCTATGAAAGCTGCCTCGAAACAAGCCTTTGTGATTTCCCTTGCAGCATGCAAGGACTCGGAACTGAGCTGGGAAACTGAAGATGGAAGGAGTATGACACAGGTATGCCTTCGACTTGCTTGCATCCTAGATCAGACCAACCTATTATGTCCTAGGCCATGATCCAAGTTCTCAGTGAAGATGCACACCCTAGTCTTCGAGAACTAGTGACGAGAATCAGGTGGGTTGATTAAACGTGCTGCGGGCTATGCACTGACGAAGGAACAAATCACAGTCACATCCTACATGGCCTTGCACGAGAACGCCATTCTCAAGCCTACGCATGGAAGCGCTATCGCAGAAAGCATCCGATGCTGCCACCTGACTCTGCCTCTTTCGACACGGAAACGTTTCAACATCCTCAAATTGCCAGCCATCAGCCTCTTGATATGGAGATGCGCTGGGAACTCTGAATTTTCCCTAAAATTTACTTATTGGTATCTATTATACCACATCGACTTTTTAACATTGCACAGCCTATGTAGAAAATTACATTACTCTCCCATTAGTCCTATACATACAGAACATCACACTAACTCATAGGTATGATTACTGGGGCTTTCTTTCTCTTGATAGATACCCCATAGTTGTTTTGTAGTTCCGCTGATAGTTAGGTAGAGTACGGCGAAATAGCCCAGCAACCCAGTGCATACCAAACAAACCATCTTAACACTGGACCAGGATATGGCAACCAGCATGCAGTTTGTGACCAACATCCCTGCGCCGCACAGGCACAGTGCCCTTGGGAGAGCAAAAATGAACGCGATTGGTGTGAATCGGCATGAATAGGGGCCCCTAGGCGATTCGATCGAGCACAGGTAGTCTCGCTGAGCTTTGTTGAGCAAACACTACTAATTAATCACCGCCAGCATTCTGTAGGCTCCCGGTTTCTTGGGAGGCTACAGGCACCACCAGATAGTTACACAGGCTACTGGGTGGCTCCCCAACAAGGCCCTTTGTTGATCCTTTGTTGGGGAGCCCGGTAGCCTGGCAAGGTGCCTGTAGCCTCCCGGATTTCCGGGAGGCAACAGAATGCCGGCGGTGTAAGGCTGAGATCGGCTTACGGCTTGGTCGGCAGAGAACTTGACCATGGACTTGAATTTGGTGCACAAAACTACGCAAGTGATCACTGCGCATACCAAAACCACGATGGAGGGCCAAAACATTGGCCGGACCGAGGGATCAACAGATGTGAGAGTGAATTGAATACTGCGAGCCAGGTTTGCCTGTGAGATCAGGTGTTGATAGAACTTACCAGAGAAATAGCAGCGCCTTTCGGTCTGAGGTTAAGCACATATCTCAAACGCAAACGAGGCACCTACTACAGATCCCTCACACTTCCAATCACTCAAATTCTGCGCGACATAAAGCGGCCATTGAACACTGTTGACGAGATCGTCTGCAAAGACATCGTCCAGTCGCTGTGAGTGTGTCCGCAGATGGCCTAGCGTGAACACGGTCAAGAGTGTGTTGGCATAGCGATGCGATGGACCGGAAGAGTCTTCGCGGTCGAGAATGCGCTGGTCTCTCGACAGGCGTGCTTGTTCTTGGCCGTGGTGGTTCATGATTTTATGGAAAACTAGTTGAATTTGGTTTGGTGCATTGGGACTTGTGAATGACATACGGATCGTGCCCCACAATCGAGCTTCACCAAGTTAAGCATGGTCGTCGCGATTGATACTGTCAACATACCAAGGACAGTTGTCGTTTCTTTCCGGTGGAGAGTCCCTAATACGGCGTTAGAGCTAATCGCGAGTGAACAGCAATGATTCACGTCGGCAGGATTGGAGTACACCAATGATCTCTCGGCACTGTTTGGTCGAGTATCCAAATGTCGATACCGAAGAAGTCATGTGATCTTCGCGATCTTGAATAACGAGAAACTGGATAAGGAAGTGACCCACCACACAGACCATGAGCAAAGTTTGCTTCAACTTCATCAAGCGTCTCGATCGAAGCACGGTTTGGAGCAGGAAAATATTCTACGTGGGCCCAGTATAACCATTCCAATACGACTTCTGCAGAGGCAAGCTGAGTTTCGGGACTGTGGATCCGGCGAGAGACCTACTCAGATGCGACGCTGACACAATCTCGGGAAGCTGAAGTGTGCCCGTATCACACATTTCCAGCCAGAACAGAACACGATTCGAGTGATCCACAAAATAGTAGCCGCATTCTCCATTTTCCTCTGGTTCGATAAGTAACTCGATCTCGGTGTCTGGCGGTAATAATGTGTGCTTTCTGGTCCGCGCGAGCAGTGCTTTTATTTGATCGGTGCAGGAATCGACAGCTTCGAGAGTGGACACATTTTGTAAATTGGCACAGGTCACGACGGGCAATTGGCTGGCAAGTGTCGAGTAGTACACGTTGCCCTCTGGATGCGTCTCTGCAGTCCACCCGTGTTCCAGATGTGGCATCCTAAATGATTAGCTCTGGGAAATCGATAGGAGGGGCGTACGAGCACTTTGACTCAATCTCATTCATACAAGTCCTTCGTGTAGAGAAACCGGGCCAGATCTTCATTGTAGACGTTCTAACCCTGGTAGTGCATGAGGCCCTCCACGTTCGCATGCGAGTGACAGAGCATACAATTGCCTTGTGTCGTAGCGGCTCGTACTGCAGGGAGTCACTGGTCGCAGAGACCATTTTACTGACGCAGGCGAGTCCAGTTCTTCAAGTTTTTCTACCAGTACCGAGTCCATGCTGACCAGAGCGTGAGTGGTCGCTTTTATACTGAGGTCACCTGCATACCTTGGGAGCACCATGCTTCTTAGGGGGCGCTCAGGTGGCCAAATGCTGTAGAAAACGCCTTGTTCTATCACGAAATTAAGTATGCTGGACACCTGCTAAATCCGAGCGTAAAATGTTTATCGTCATTCAAGCTGCGAGTATTCTGCGGCAGTCGGAGTTAAGCCTTTGGACACCAATATGAATCAGACATTCTGATTCTCTCTTTCGTGCGGACTCCAATGCGGAGAGCGAAGATTAACATCTTCCGAGTTGAAGCCGCTCGAAAGTAGCGCTGGCATTGGCTAGATCTTTTGTGGGTTGCAGGAGGATCTGTGGCACGCCACAACGTGGGATGGCTATGGCGACATTGGTCTTGAGCTTTTGCGGAAGGGGAAAAGATTGTCCAGTCGGAACTTCCCCTAATATCGGGTGGCAGCGCTCTGTAAAAATAAAAGTGATACGGCTGGGCCTGAATCTTTGCTTTGTCATCGTTTCCGCCTGTGGCACTATCATTGCCCAGAAAAAGCAAATTTTCTGGACTGGCCCTCGAGGGAAAGCTACTATCGACATAAAAGCACTATGAGCGCTTGAAACACGACAGGATTAACGCTCGCCAGCCTCAACCGAAGAGCGCCGAATTTCGCAAACAGGGCAGAGCGTCAACTGGACCCTCTCTCTGTGTCGAGAAACGCTGATAGCATGAGGCATGACAGTCCCGCACATAGTCAATCAAGCGAGCCAGCACCGCTGGCGCCAAAAGATGTATTGGGCAGCGAAAATTCCAGGAGAATTAAAGCTGTTAACCAACGGCAGGTGGTCAACCTTCTCCCGCATTCTTCCCTCTGAATCCAACACTAAGGTATGCCGATTCGAGGATCCGGTATCGGTCATTCCATATCGATGAAACTACAACACGAGAATTTATTTTGCCTTGCTCATGCTCCTCGAGAAGAAGTCAAGTCTATACTTCTCCATGAGGCAACTCGAAGGTGCAAGATTTCGTCCCGGATGGGGAGATTCGCATCAAACACCGGTTGACCCCAGGCGCTTGATCCTGTTTCCGGTGATTTGGAGCCGCCGTTAGGCAGTCAGCAACCACAGCGCCTATGTCGCTTCAAGATAGTGTGCCGCAAGGAACGCCAATGGCTCGTATTGGGCCAGTTGGGCCACCGTAACGATTGCTTGTGGGACATATCTTGTTTCTTTGAGGATAGCAGTGATAAGATTGTGGTCGTGGTCAACTCCGTCCTTCACGGCCATACCGCCACCATCGATGATGTCGGGAAGACCCGCAACCGCACAAAAAAGGTCCTGGGCGGCAGATAGGGAGAGGGGAGGGAGGAGGAGAACGGAGGCGCGACTTGTAAAGGACTCGACGCCAGCGATATGGAGTGGTTCACGGCTTGCCACAACAACATAGACACGAGGGATGGCTGAGAGCGCGTCGAGGAGGTTGACGAGTGCTCCAAGCTGGCTGAATGGTAGAACATCTACCGCAAAAAAGTCAGTGTTGCTGTGCAAGAAATGGAATGGACAGAGACACACACCGAGATCGTCTAATGCAATCAGAGTTAAAAACGGGGATGAGGACAAGATTTCGACGACAGTCGTGATTTGCGATTCGCTTGCCTGAGCTTCGGAGGGAACGGGGAGCCCAAGAAGTAACGCCAACTGTTGCAACAGAGTTGCGGCACCATGCGAACGCGACGGTCGTATTATAAACCGTCTAGCACCATAATGCGAGACGATCTGGGGATGATGAAAGAGCGAAAGGACGACCGCCGACTTCCCAACGCCTTCTGGGCCCAACACCATCACATTCGCCTTGCTTTCGGCTGTGAAATGTCGTACAAGGGAGGATACTTCTTCGTCGCGGCCATAGAACAACTGAGGGGGTGGTGGAAGATCGGAAATATGATACGGCTACAGTGGTAGTCAGTGACTTTGAAGCGACGAAGTTGCAATTTGCGGCCCACCGGTAATGTCACGTTTGCCATTTCAGCTATCGCGGTCCGCAGCGGAGTCAAAAGTTTCATGACGTTGCCCTCAAACTCGTCCTCGAGGACCTCTCTCCGCTTCAAATAAGACAAAACATCCGCTTGCACCTGCATCTATTTTCAGCAGAAGAGGAATGGAATTGACGCGCAAAGAACCTCTTGCTGAAGATATTTTTCGGGATCTCGATATTGTACAGCGGGAGACGTTTTCCGCGACAACCTTAGGACGCGTAAAAGACGCACAATTGCACTAGGAACGAGGGTAAGTCACAAGTACTTTTTTGAGGCTTTAGGGCTCACTCGACAAAGCCATCGAGGGCAGCCAAAATAGGCAAGCGACTGGAGAAAGTGTCGGATTTGCGCTCATATTCAGCAACCATCTGTTGCAACTTGGTCAGTGTCGTCGAGAGAGAAAAAAGGGATTTTGGCAACGCACCGACAGCCCTTATAAAACACGTCAAGCGCCGTGAAGCACGAGAGCAGCCACGACATTCCACAGGGAACCCGGGCATGGATGGAAGGAAGGATACAGCCACAGAGTAGGCGTAATGGCGACGCCGAAACCCCGTTTTTGCTCCGGAAACAGCGGCCAGCAGGAATCGGGTCAGAAACCATCGGCGCGCGCGGGAGGGCACAAATGCATGTAATTCAAGTCCATAGAATGGACCCAAGTGGCAGGCACAGAGATGGGGAGGATCAGAAACTCGGTGAGTTTAGCCAGCCGACATCGGTGCAGCATGGATAATGACTCATCCCATGGCCGCTGTGAGCAGTATGCGTTGTGCCACGCGGTTCGTGCTTTGAAGCCTTCATACGAGAAATGACAAGATAAGTAGTTGAGGTCAAAAGCAGTCAAGATCACGTGCACAAGTGATAAGTGCTAACTCGTTAGTTTCTCGTCAAGTTTACCTATATGTAGAATATCTAAGCAATCTAGGCATTAGCTGAGTCTCAGAGCCCTAGGCAGCCGCTCTTAACTATCATTGCTTCCAAGCTCAGCTGCTGCCGCGTCACATCGTGGGAATCTGTGACATAATGATCCATATAAGGCAGAAAAAATTCTTCCGCTCCTTGAACAAAACCATGAGGACGTATGTGGCTCGACCGCGCCTGTGCCTCTCCTACTAACCCACAACTACAGATAAAAGTTCGGACCCGGTTTAAGCTCTTCCGCCTCCTCGTCCGCGTTCCCGTCCTCTAGAGCAATGGCCGGCATTTCTTAGTGTCGGGTCGCACGCTACCTCTTTCACGCTCGTCGAAGGGTCGGAGAGACGCCGAGGTGCCGCTTCTGCTGGTGCTCAGGACACGTCTCTGCAGTCTGGAGAGTTGTGTTGTGGTTAGTGTATGATCTACAATTCTGTTGTTGATTAGTTGGCTTGCATTTGTGTTTGTCAATGGTATCTTAGAACAAACTTTGGAACATCTCTGTCGTCAAGACTTGAATGCATTTCGCAAATACTTGAGAGCCTAATCCTAATATCAAACGGATGTAGCATTGGCGGCGGTCTCTGCTTCCATTACAGTGCAAAAATATATGTAGAGCGATGACCGAACACCCCCCTACTGGAATTCAGGCGCTAGAGCGTCATAAGTCGGACACAGTTGCTTCCATTGTGCAGTCTGAATCTGCGACTGCGGTCCAGCTCTGTTGGCGGAAGGCGCTTCCCCAAAGACGACCGCTAATCCGGCTTCCAAATGCCAATCGATATGACTAGAGAAAAGGCTCAATGCGAACGAGTAGCGACATAAAAGGCTCACCAGTGTAAGAACCATGCTCCCGGATTGTCGGTAAAGAACCTTCGGCATATGAACAACATTTTTTATCTCTCTCAAACGGGAAACTGACCGGAAGGTGGTGTTTCCACCGTTGATGGGCGTTACATCGCGACGCGGTGGATTGACAAAGTTTTTGGTGCCGGCGTTGGACTGCAGGATGACATCGAAGTTGTGCCCATGCACTGTAGGCCATGGTTTTAACAGGAAAATGAGGAAAGAATAAACGTACAGTGGAATGGATGAGCGCCGGTCCCTGGTATGCTGATGTCAACAATGCTGTTTGGTGGCAAAAGGATGCTAACCAAGTTAGCGTCCAGCGTGGCGGAGCGATAAGACCTACAGATTCTCTGAAGGAATGAGGTCTTGTGGTTTAGATGCACCGCTGAGAAGCTGCAACAAGGCCGGGAGAGAGGGCGATTGATATGACTGCCCGAGGTCTCAGCTTCTACTCCATGGAAAGCAGCGACAACGCACGATCCCATTGATATCGAAGAACGGCAAGTTTGGTTGGGCGATATTCAACGTGACAGCAAAGTCGGGTGGGCCGGACCCAAGCTTTCCGGGACGCTCAGACGCAATTGGCTGCAACACGCAATGAGTCCTTGCAGGCAAGACTATTTGAAACGAACATGCATAAGCCCGTCGTCCATTTTCGGGCCAGGAACGTTGACGGTCGTAGGCTCAACAGCAGGAGCGCCTTCGTAACGGAGAATCGCCAAGGTCAAGCTGGAATTGAAGTTTGGGTTATTGGCCGACGATCCGCCGGTTGGCGGAGCACGAATCCAATAGTTGTCCACGCTCTGGTTCGCGTGGAGGACGACGGAAATCCGCTGGGCTATTACATTGTCCATTTAGTCATTGGCGCAAGCCCAACTCGAGCTATGTACTTACCCGCATAGACATCAGCATTTTGGAATGGAACAGGATCGTGCTCGACACCGTCGAGTTCAATGACATCTAGGTTGGTAGCTCAGTATGGCCCCAACAATCTTCTGAGAAACCAACCGAAAGTGTGGTTGTCGAATGAAAGGGTCATGAATGGACGGCATGAGAGCGAGAAAACGCGAAAGCGGTAGCGCAAACCCTGTTAATATTAATTGCTATTCTACGCGGATATGAAGGAATGCTGACCTGCTTTACAGTGATTACAGCATATGGGACTAGCGGTCCACCATTGAAGCGCCTAATCCCAAGTTCAATATATAGTCCAGAAACAACCCAAACCAAAAGACAAACCCGACACCATTGATGAGTCCCGAGTCCTGGACAGGGACAATGCCGGTTTTGAAGAAAGAGTCTTGACCAGCAGGCGCAAGAACGTGATACCTATTCGACAGTGAGAATCGGTGGTGCGATTAATATTGGTGGCCCATGGCATCTACTTACCATTCGGCTAGTGTAATGATCGTTGAGGCTGAGAATCCCATGAGCTGATGTTGCTTTGGATCAGGAAAGCATCACCATCATCGACATCGCTGGGAAAAGCCCATCAGTCCATGAAAAGCTCGAAATTGGAATGAACACGTACTACAGGCTCTTCAAGGGATCATTGGGGTCTAAAAGGCCGAGTCAGGGAAGTTTTGTAAGGAATACTCGGCTAGTATCCAAACCATATACGACAAATGCTCCTGTAGAAAGAAGTGAGTGAGAGAGTTCAATGACATCGTAGAGGACCAACCCCGTAGTCCGTCACAGTATTGAGTGGAAAGATGCGAGTGATACCAGTAGTTGCCAGTCTGGCCAGCAGTATCAAAAACGTAGTCGAATGTGGTACCAGGCGCTATTGGACACTGGTTGACGAAGCTAGAATAAGCCGTAAGGGTATGAAGAATGAGAGTCGCGATAACTCACGAAGGGCCATCCATGCCAGATGTGCGGGCTTGGAAGCTACACGACGACAAGTTATAAGTTGGACCTCATTGGTGATAACGATAGACTTACAAGCCGTGCCAATGCTAGGAATCATCATGCTGAGCGAGGAAGTGGAATTTGGGAAGCAGAAGTCACATACGATGGATGTACTGCGACGCATAAGAGCATCTGTGAGTTTGTTGTGGGTATGGATGACCACGGAGTCGCCTTTGTTGACGGCGAATGTTGGTCCCGGGAAAGTGCCGTTGGGGACTACAGTACTGCAAACCAATTGAGAAAAGACCCTCAGTCGTTGTTCGAAACTTACTCGCGGACGAAGCCATCTGGGGCGAGCTTGGTATTCACGATACTAAGGTCGAACACGTGCTGAGCCGCGAAAGCGGAGGGGATAAAGGCCGCAATCCGAAGGAATGCTAGCATGATATGGTGAGCACAAGCCTTGAAAATGAAGCCGGAACCGAGACGTACCTTTATACGCTCATGAAACCCAAGTGAAATGCGAGCCATTTGTGCGTCACTCATTTTCATCGTTCGCCAGAGGCCACGGCATAACAGAAAAGGCCTCGCAATCCCAACACAATGAGTGGTTTGGTGGTGGTGTGTATCGCACGACGTCGTGGCTATGGAATGTGTGGGATTGAGACATATTTCGTGGGTTCCGGTCCACGAACTCAATTCCTCAGTACCGATTGAGCAGCTGCTGAAATAAAGGGCCTTGGCAAGGGTGATGGTGGGAGTAGAGAAAGAAAGCTGGGAGCCATCATTTTTTGACAAATCAGCGTCGATTATCGTGAGATTCGCATTTTGGACCGTCTCAGCCCTCAAACTTGAATGTGCTTTTTTTTGAGAAAGCAAGTAGGTAGGTAGATACATGGACTAACTAATTGACTCGGAGTAATCAGAAACCCAGGGCCGTGTTGGTTTGGCTAAAGCCCTCTGCAACAAGGAATTGTCTTGCGTCTCGCATCCTGAGTAAAGCTTAGTCCTTTGTGACGACTTGGAAAAAGGTTGTTTACATGATACCAGCGAGCACTGTTCCGCCAGGGAGAGTCGTATTGAATTGGTTGAGAGTCTTCGCAATGATTGGGTCGAGGGTGGCCACCATGGTGGCGAATCCAGGGACAGCGCCAGTAGAAATGACACCAGAGAGGCTGGTCGCAACAAGCCTTCGAGGAATGTGAGCAACCGGTATTATACGAAAGGAATAAGGCATACGCAATTGCATCAGACAGGACGACACTAATTTCGTCGTTGGTCGGGCTGACGGTGGTGGACCCTGTGCTGACAGGAACACTGGCCAGTTTGGTGTCGGCCGATGAGAAAGCGTTCTCCATTTGAGTGAATTGCGGCCCAAGACTGTTCTGAGTAAGAGTATGGCTGGCCTGAAGAGTCACTGAAAGTCATCAGAGGCGGAGAACTTGAGTTAAAACGACGAACAGACTGTCGGTCCGACTTTATGCATTGCGACGTCGATCGAGTCAATGATAGGCTTAATTTGTGCATTCGTGTTGGTGGCTTGGCGAACTTGGAGCTTGCTGGCGCAAGTCAAGCCGAAGGAGGCAAGGGCGAGAATGTTGCGAAACACAAGCATAGCACTAGCTGAGGTCCCACATATCTCAGCGTGTTGATATAAAGCTGCTGGAGTGACAGCATTGGCCAGGGCTACGGTGAGAGACTGGTCCAATACGGCGCGTTGAGTTCTGTATGTTGCAATTTGTCGCAAGAAAAATAGTCGCAGCGTCGGAAAGTTCTCAGCTTCGTGAGAACTTGAGGAAACAGCCATGTGTATTCTCAAAAAGAGACTACATCGGAGCCGCCATGTCCAAAATAGTGCAGGAAAAAACGTTGGCTGCGTCATACGTTGGGAACATTGCGAACATATTCATCGAAGCGTCGAGTTGTATGAGTTCCGATGATTTCACCGCCTTGTGTTGGCGGTCTTGAGTCTTGTTCGCTGCCGAGAAGGATCTCAACTTGTCCCAGGGCCGGAAAAAGTAGAGTTCAGGGTCAACATCAGCCGCAAATGCTGTAGTCAACAAGGTGGTTGGCCAAAAGGTGGAAGGCACAGCCCCACATTAAATTACACGGTCACATGCGCGGGCTTATCTAAGTGGGACGCGTTAAGACAGTCCGAGCTTGCAAGCGTGCGATCTCCCGTTGTATTTCAGCCAACTCTATCCATGTTGTTAAGCATCGGTCAGGTTATGAGCCTCACTACGTACCATCTTGTGTCCGTTGAACCTGGGAAACTAGGTGTTTTCAAAGTATGCAATGTCAGCCGTGAGCAGAATAAGGCTCACCAGCGGTTTGTCTTTCTTGTCTGGAAGAGTCAGCTTGCCTCTGAAGTCTTGCGAGTACTGCATTCTTATGAGTTCCACTAACTCTGTGGCAATGTTGATTGATCACCTTCCCGCAATTCTTCCAACTCTGCTGATGATCGTTGTTCAGCCTCTTCAAGAGCTAAAACATGAGTGAGCGGAGATAGCGAGCACGAAGTATGCCAAAACCAACCAATAGTCAGTTCTCGTTCACGCTTTTGATAGTGGTACGACACTGAATGGCGCGCTCATGTGGGAGATGTCAAATTGCAGTGGAAACGCACTGCTGATAACATCCTTTTCTTTCTGTCTCACTAATCAACGTTTGAGACCAGTCGCTGACGAGGGAGGTACTACATACGCTTCGAAAGTTCTCGGTTCTTCGATTTCAGCTCTGAGGTCGTATGAGATGGTTGTCTATATTCCGAATGAGCACGCGCCATGCTTTGATTTCAATTCAGCTTCTTGAGCTCTACGCATGTCATTCAACGCTTTCATCTCTGGGGTATGCTGCCTTGGACTAGCATTGACAGGTGATGAATAAGGGCTAACGTTGGCAGCTGGTCGCGGAGAGTACTCCGAGGTTGACGACACCTCATGGCCCTGGGGAGACACCAAGGGCGATGAAAGAGGGTTGGAGGGAATTGAGGGAGAACGCGGCCCGTTATTTGATGTTGGCCGGAAGGGAAGATGAATAGAGCTTCGGCGTTGATTCTGCACCACTGATGTTGAATGTGAGTTGACGAGAGAGATGGAGCCGCGCCGAGACGAGTTGCCAATGAGGGGCGACTTGTGATCTGGGTTTCTATTGTTAATGACTGGCGTCAAAGAGCGTTGCACGAGCGGCTTCTGTTCAGCACTGATCATGCGATGCAGAACTTCGGAAACAAGGGCATGGACATCTGGCATAGTCGTGGAATCGACTGCAGCAATCCCCTTTTCAATCATCTTCGCGCGACTTGCGCAAAGCGCGTCTTTCGTAGTCCAAGTTATACCGCCAGGATCGACCCATAAGTATATATCGCATTCTTCTGGGTTTTGGACCCACGGGTGGGGGGTGAGAAAGCGATAGAGAGGGACTTGGTCGAGCAAGATTCCCGTCCAGCGAGTCCAAGAGCCAGCACGATGCGTGTGTGGGCGGCGCTCTCGCCAGTAAAGTGCATAAAGTCGTGGATTGAGGTCGACATAGACGTCCCCCGGATGTCCGAAGTCAGAGGATGGTGGTCCCGTGCCACGAAAACTCGTAGAATGGAATACTGCACGAGTTACTTCCGGTCGGAATAGAGTACGGATGGCCAGGGGAGAGGACAGAAGGGTTGACTATAAATGTCCGTTGGGTGTAGGTCGTGCCTGCCATTACTAACGACCATCTTTCTTCGTCTGCTTGAACGAAGGCTATATATGCTTGGAGTCCGCAACTGAAATCTGCCTGACGTGCGAAGCATATACGCCTTCGTTGATGAGCTATGCAGGATTCGACAACTGAAAGTACTAATGGCCGAATCTTCTGCAAGATGCTGATGTTCTGAGAGCCTGCCAGTGGTAAAAGCCCGGAACACAGGTCCCGAGAAGTGAATTAAGCAGGGGGAATTAGGAAGGAGAGAACATCGTCTCGACATCAGTTTCGGGAACGGACAAGAACCGATGTGGGTGTTTCTTGTACCATCATATAGCTGGGTTATAAATGAGCGGCGACACGAAATATGACTGTCTCTCACCATCCCGAACCAGTCAGCGGAAGAGCATCGGCAACTTCAAAAAGGGAGTAGGCTAGATTATCATTCGATGAGTTGACTGGGCAAGTATAGAACACTTGACGAGCGCAGAAGACGCATATATAGACATGTGTTGCCTAGTTCTATATGTGGAATGAGCGCCAGTTGGTGGTGGGCTTCAAATACGCACCGTTGACATCACAATCAAAATGCTACTCATACCCATACCCACGCGCGTAGGAGTGTTCAGGCTCAAGCCTCGTACACAACCTCGGCGAATGACCCTCTGAGAGACCGGGTTGGCTCCATATCATTCAGTTTCCGATGTTCTGATCAACAGTGAGACTGCCTGAAGAGTCGAAGGGGAAAGCTACCGCACTTCCGACTTCGATCTCACATTCAGAAGACTGCGGGACGAAGACGCATGGGGTTGGCTGCATCAACAGAACAAGGTAACTGTCTGCCACTGTCATTGAATAGCTCAGGCTGCAGCCTTTCTTGAGGGATGACGAGTAGGAGGAGGTCAAAGAGCGCTCCATCTGGTACTCGGATGTCGGTGCCAACCGTCATGTTCGGAAGATAGATGCACGAGTATTCAATTTTCGAAGCCATCGCCGTTTGGGTAGCCTCCGCTGGCAAAACTAGTTGATGGTCATCGAGGGTTGAGGTATAGGGGCGAACATCGCGTTGGTTTGGATGCTTGGAGTGCGTTACAGGGTCTTGCATAATGGAATGCAGTCCGATTTTTGATTTCTCGCCATTTTTGATTGATTTTTGGCATAAGTGTGCCATCGGCTGGCATTCCCGAGCCTTTCCGAGCCCCCCTTATGCCTGATTTCAGCCCAAAACAGGTGGCAGCTGTCACACAAATCCAAAATCACGACTGCACTCCATTATGCAAAAGTCTGTAAACACGAGATGGATTCCGAATGATGTTGAAGGTTTGGGAAAAGGTTTTGAAAGGTCACGTGCTTCGAGGATTTTAAATTGTCATTACTGCTTTACACCCCGATAATTGTACATGTACAGCGTTAAAAATCGAGTTCACTTGGGAATGAATGATTTCCACAATGATTTAGGTTGAGCAGCCTTGACTTTCGCCTCGGCTGCTTCCCTACGCTCTTTCTCCGCCAAGAGCATCCGCTCCATAATGTCCATCTCGCGTTTCTTCATCTGCTCTTCTGTCAAAGACCCCTTGCCACCATCTATCTCGGTGTCATGATCTGCCTCCGAATCATATAGACCCTCTTTGAGCCCAGAGACAACCAAGAGCGCAGCAACTTTGCTCTGGAACCATTCTCGATGACGCATCCCATCCCGCCACTCTGGAGGAAGGTACCTGTACCCAATCAACGCCCCCATTAGAGCACCAGCAACAGCGCCGTTGGTATCCGCGTCGCCACCGTGCATGATAAGAGTCATCATAGCTGACCGAAAAGTGTCTTGTCGAGTGAGAGTGCGACGCAGACACCACAAAGCGGAGCCGAGACATTTATAGACGTAGCCCATCGTTCGGTCAGCAAGCACGAGCGAGTCGAGGGTCTCCGCATACGCATGGCGGTCAAATTCTGCTCGGTCCAGCAATGAGGCGTGTTCAGGCATCTTGACCTCCGTGTAAGCCCAAGCACGGTCGATTAATGCTTTCACATCGTCGATGTCGCGGACCTCCCCGAGACACAGCGCGCGGACGAGGCCAGACACAATGGCGACCGAAAGGGCACAGCGAGGATCGGCATGGGTGACAGCCCCCATTCGGATTGCCGAGAAGAATGTTTCTTCTTCAGATTGGGGTATGCAAACTACGCCAACTGGTGTTGTCCTCATTATAGAGCCATTCGGGGCGACATTCTTGCCGCTTTCTTCCCAGCGCTCAAGCGCAGTCCGAGCCGGATGTGATTTGAAGTCCGGAGCGAAGACAACGCTGCCAACGAGTTCTGTCAGGTATCAGCAGATTGTGCAAGGAAGGGGAGGGTACTGACTGCCGAGTCCCATAGGAAGTCTATCCAAAACACGCAGGCCCTGTGTACACCAGAAATGTAACCGAGCAGCGAAATCGTCGGGTGAAAGTTCGCGTTTTCGCAGAAACGAGAGCATCATGAGGATGGTGTGGTCCGTATCATCTGTCCATGCTCTCTTGCGTAGCAATTAGCGCAAAGTAACCAGGTCAAGAGCCAAACGAACGCTTTCGAAGCGACCTAGTAAAGAAAATTACCATCGCTTTTTGGCAGTTCAAATAGGTTTACGCACATCGATGGGTATCGTTATGGAGCGGCGTCTCCGGTGGGATGAGAGAGATCTTTGGTTCTGGCCCATAGAACTCGGTCGCTTGGAACGCCGCCATGAACTCTGCCCAAGGTTGAGAAAAGTATCATCACACCCACACCCCTGCAACTTACCGGTATAGATCCCAATTGCATCACCCAGCGCCGACCCAAATAGCGCTCCCTCAGCTCTATCGAGTACCTTGGAGTCGTACGTGGCCATGGTTGTGGTAAGAATCAAAAGTTGGATGAGCGGTGCAACCCCTATCGCGGTCACGTGAAGGTAAGTGATTACACTCAAGATGAGACAACGCGCCAGCTTGCAACAGAACCACCACCATGTTCTGCAGACTCGCCATCCTATCTATTCTCACACTCTCTACTGCCGTCTACGCCACACGTCCCAGAGCGAATAACATCGTTTCTATCGTGAGCAAATCGAAGTTCTGGTTAGTTTACTGCTGTTCGGTCTCGCTTGTCCTCAAAACACAAAATCTCGCTTAGCATGATCATGCCAAAAACTGCACATACTGACATCGGCGCGAGCGAGCATCCAGGTGGAATGACGACATATTGTTCTAGCGAGGCTCGCTACTCCAACGCCCAAGGCACTTTTCCGCGTGGCTTCTGGACAAAGGTCGAATACAAGGCGAGAAAGAACTACGTACAGTGTGGGTATTTATTCACATCGAGGTTATGTCGATTAACACATCGCCAGTGACCGGATGCATCAACCCTACTCTTGTCGACCGGCTCAATCCAGGTGACGATGGAGGGCAATACGATTCGAGCGGGGGTGACGGTGGACATGGAAATCCTGCTGGCTCCGTCTGTCTTGGGTGTGTTATTTTGTCGGTCTTCCTTCTGACAACTGACCCATGAAGTTACAACCACTATGTCGAAATCGTCGAGCCAGCGGGTAACCGTGCGTGTATTCGTTGCTGCAACAATCCCGCGGACTGCCCAACAAACAAAGGTCCGAGAGAGACCCTCCTCACTCTGGTCAACGGCTGACGATCATCTTAAATCAGACACGCAGGGTTGCCTGAACGTCATTCCTGGAAACTACTTTCATTGTCTGTAGTGGCTTGTACATGTCTTCATTCTTCTACAACGCTTGTTCAACCCCAGTTGTCAAATCCGAGGTCAACGGCTATCGAATTTTAGTATATACCCACGAAAGAGTGAAATGACGAACGCCATGGGGGCATGATGAAACGCTTCTGTTTGCCTGCAGCGGCCAGCCCGTCCAATTTCTCGATATCTTCTTTGGTAAGCTTGGCCCAGGCGTCTATCGGGCCAGTGGCATTCGCCTTGATACGGGCTGGAGTTACGGATTTGGGGAGGGTGATGATGTCATTAGCAACTGAAAGGAACATAAGTGGGATCTACGAGAGGAAGATAAGACTACCAAGATAACCGAGGAGGATGTCAGTGGGCTGTACTCCGTATTGTTCAGCTAATTTAACAACGAGCTCATCGGCAACAAGCGGCGAGCCAGAGGAGCCAAGAGGGGAGTAGGCTTGGGGGCGAATAGTTTTCGAACGGAGATATGCGAGCAGCTTGTGTTGTGGGTTATAAATATGGAGTTCGAGCTGGTTCACGGCGGGAATGATCTCTGCAGTCGGCAAAATCTTTTCGAGGTTCATTTCGGAGAAGTTGGATACGCCGATGGAGCGAACTTTGCCTGGAGCGGTGTTAAAGAGATGTGAATCCAGAGAAGCAAGAGCATACCCTTCTTGACCAAGTCTTCTAGCTGCTTCCACGTGTCCTTGAGGTCCCAAGAGTGGATGACGTCTCGTTTGCCATCGGGAAGGGTTGGGAAAAACGGATGATTGCCGTTTGGATTGAGGACGACCGGCCAGTGAATGAGACACACTATATGTTGTGAGGGACGATAAGGCTTTGATAGCAAGAATAAGCGTACGATCGAGGTAGTCGGTCCCAAGATTGGCGAGCGACTGGTCAACACATTCTTCGACGCGAGAGTGCCAAGTGCTCCAAACTTTGCTCGTAATCTGTTGCGCAGGCGCTTAGAAAGAGTGGGAGAGTGGTATCAACACGCACGAAGAGCTCTGAACGGGGAATTCCAGACGCTTTGATACCCTCGCCGACTTCCTTCTCGTTTCCATAACTGCAAGCCACTCATCAGCCCTTCATTCACGGTGGATAGCCCCGACCCACGCGAATGCACAGTCTATGTGTCTGATTCCAGCCTCTTTGATTGCAAACTCCACCGCACTGACGACTTCGCCTGCCTTGGACTGCCAGGTGCCTGACGTGCGACCGGGTCAGCCGATACAGAAACAGCTACTAGCAGAAAGAACTGACCAAGACCAAGGATTGGTATCTCGTAGCCACTGTTGAGGGTGACGGTAGGGATTGGGGCCATGAGAGTAGAGTTAAAGAGTAAACACCATCGATTAGTGGAGTCATGGTTCGGTCCGGGCCGATCCGCTTTCACTTAGACTACATCACGAGTTTCGCTTTGGGGTGCTCTGCGGAGTATTGCGTCGGGAAAGCTGTGAGCGTCGAATGGTATACTGTAAGTCACCGGCCAAGTCGTGGTTCGGAAACAGAAAAGTTTCTAGGTTCCGTGATATGTGACGCACTGTGACACACTGGCGCCCAACCACCGACAACAATTCAAGTTCAAGCTATACATTCAAATTACGCTCGACCGACTGTACTGAGACCGGGCTCATTGAATGTTCAACGACAGGCCAACAAGGCTCCGTCACTATCTCCAACTAGTAATGCTCACTATGAAGTATTTCAATCCCAATTCAAGTTAGTATGCGAAGTTTTACATCAACCATTGCACTAAGAGCAACGTTGATTCTCTATTCAAGACTCAAGACTCAAGACTTTCATCTTCACCTCACTCAGCGCTTGAAACGTTAAACTTGGATGAATGCCTTCGATTCGTTTCATTAGACATCTATTATGCTCTTTGGAAGCCTGAGCAATCCCCACTAAGTAACTACTTCCACCATGGACAAGCCGCCGTCATGACTTCCCATAGGATATTCGCCTATCTCGAGCTTCGGTCAATGTTGGCTAAAGCCCAACCATTCACTTACTACCTAGCAATACAATCACAGATTTCCGCAGCAGTGAGGATCGACAACACCCAGCTTCAAGTTGAAGTCGTCCTGCCAATTGACGACGCAGGGGCATTGGCCAACATCAGCAACGAACCAGTCCAGATCGCTTCGCCATCTCTTTCGTCTGACGCAAAGTGAGGCCCTGGGGCGTCAAGCATGATTACAATTAGCTTCAGTAACCTGGACTCTCTCTCGTCACAGCAAACACTTACTCGACCATGCTTCGCTTATCCAGAGAAAACAAACTACAAGCCGAATCCTTGCCGATCGGTTGCGATGGCAAAATGTCGCTCCCGTGCTATGGGAGTCCCGCCGAGATGACACCTCAAATCGACGTGACGTCCTTGTTGAGCAAGATGGGTACCAGGCGGGCCGATTACTTGTCAACATTACGATGGTTCAACACGGAGTCTCGACGCTCGAGGACGTCTACACTGTGTCCACCGTGACTCCGTCCCTAGGTTCAATTGCAAAGCAGCCTAAATATTTCGCACAAGTTAATTCCGGTCTGTTTCGTTTTTCAAGTACTTTTTCGCATTCAATATTATACTGCAGACAACTTCCAATCGTGAAAAACCGTGTCAGACTCGATGTGAGTCGCGATCTTTGTTTTTTGTTGGCTTTGGAAGAACGTACCTTCGATTTCTCGGCACCGGTCTTCGCAGTGGATCCATCGCTCAGGACAAAATAATCTCAACTAGTAAGCACAGCACTTAGCAATGTGTATGATCAGCTCTTTAACAACGTTGATCTTGCTCTCAGAGGATCACACAAATTTAAACTAGGCAACCTCCACAAAGACTTGAAGAAATAGCCCAAGGTGAGCGGGATAAACTGCAAGTCATTTGTGGAGTGATCACAGTGTAAGTGGCTCTTTCGTGGGCGCTCGGCGTACCTCGCATTGCTGATTGGCATCGACGTCGTGGATACCCACATCAAAATTTGTTGCCGTGACGTGACGTGTCCTGCACCGCTTTTCCTCTTTCCTCCAATTCTGGCCAACTTCTCGTGTCAGTGCAAGTGGTGAGGATGCCGATCCTCTTCAGACTCGCCTGAAAGCTCAGAAATTTGGATCAGATATCTATTATGTGCTGTCCTAAAGCTGCCCAAAGCAGTGTGGCTATTCGTATGCTCTCATAGAGACCCGCGCCAGAACTGCTTCGCGCTGCATCGAAGGAGGACGTGTCAATAACCCTCGATATACTTCGTGGAGGCTTGTCTCCAGGCGTGGAATAGATTCATTTGGGGCCGATGCACGGCAATGCTCCCTACGAATGAGCATCGATATTACGCATATCGGTTCTGCTCTCAAGCGCTGTCCTTCATGTTATCGTCCGCAAATCTCGCCTGACGTGTCCCATCATGAAACGCGTACGCTTTCGATGCAGTGAACCTCGAAGGCGTACTGAAGTTGATATAAAGGCCGCGATGAAGTCTTAATCGAAACCGTCCCCAGCATGTCTTCGACTTCTTCCGCTTCCGCAACCACATCAAAGCTCTTCCAAAAGCGAAGACGCGCCTACATCGCTTGCTCCAACTGTAGAAAGCGCAAGGTGAAGGTAATGCTACCTCATAACTCCTCGCCCGTCGTACATTTCTCTAACCACAATTATTCTCAGTGCATCACTGTCTCAGATGCCGACTATCGCCCATGCACGCGCTGTTCACAAAAGGGTCTGCTATGCGAGTATATCGCGGTGACCGATGACCCTGACTCGCTCTCTCTCAATCCCGATACACCACCTGAGGCTTCCCATGGAGTTGATGAGTGGCCCCAACCCATCACACCTCCATCTGCTGGTCTTAACGGCTTTCTGCCTCCTCACTCTGCTCCCGCTCGAGGAGGTCGCGGAGCATCATCTCACCCTCACACGCCTCCGACTTCTCAGCAAAGCCTCTACCGTCCGCAAACATGGCCAGCAACAGTAGCTCCTCCATCGGGCTATTCCTCTCGAATCACGCAACCTCGGCCATACCCTCCAGCATCCGGCATGGTAATGGGTGCATATGAGGCCTCGATGAACCCGTATAATGAGCTTCCCAACTATACCCCCGGTTATGCCGGTGGATTGCAATCCGGACTCCCTACTGATGCCTGGCAGCAGCGTCCGTAAGTCGTACTCTCTGCTATAGCGAACAACTTGGCTGACAAATATATTCCAGCGCGGTTTGCATCTGTCCTCCTGGCACACCTTGCTATTGTGGTGCTAATTTTGGACGATGAAAACTACGCACAGAATCGAGCCCGATGAGCGCCCTGGTGAGTCAGGGCGACCGATGGTGTCCCATAAGCTTTTCTATTGCAACTTCAAAACCTGTGCGTCTCGGTTTCTGGTAACTTTCGTAGACTTTCCTCGCTTTCATTTCGTATACTTACTAGTAATTGATCGGAGTTGGACAATTAAATACTTGGATTGTACTCTGTTACGTGCCTATACGCTCCGATGAAGCAAAATCAGTTCTCGTGCACTAGTAGCAACTTCATGCTGTGCCCGCAAATCTCAGGCTTTGGCATGGGATCCGCGTTCGCAGCAGCAGTGAGTCAGGCTCTTCTATAGTTCCTCTATGCGGCCAAAGATACTGTACAGCCAAAGGCATCAAGGAAGAGCATCGAGATGCCGTTCGGAGATCGTGAAAAGTACTTTTCCGCATGTGACCGCGTAAGTCAGGTGATGATATGAGTTTGTTGATTGTTGATGTGACCCTCAGGCTCATCCGATTCCCGAACCTCCCTAAAACCTTCCCGAATCGCAGAACGGGGGATCTCATGCCGCCAAACGGACTAAACCTGGTCGCGATACATGCTTACCCGACATTACTTGCCATCACATAGGTCACCTGTTTACGATCGCCGAGCTGCTTCTTCGCGCGAGCGGCCATGATGTTGGATAAGAGAACGCTCGTATTGCTGTCGCTCACGCTATCTCAGCGGAGTACTCTAGCTCGAGCCCAAGACTTTGCTCCAGGGGTTCTAGCTACCGGCACGCAGGGAGTAACGAACCCTCCGGTTCCAACTCTCCCGACAACAATTGACCAAACATCGATGGCAAGGCTATTGAGTATCAACTCCATTGACGATTTCTGCATATTTGCGCCTCCTTCTTTCGACACAATTCCAAATACAGAGGTGCGCCAACGCTGCCCCCACGTGTTTTCTCATTGGCTATAGACTGTCGAAGTTGCTTGGTGTACTCAGCCCAGAAACAATGCTCGCGTTATCCCAGATGGCACCCTTTCTGGCGTGAGCTTCCTCCACACGCCGTTCTACATCCAAGTTTTCGGCTTTGGGAATTTGACCAACCTGAATATCGCCCCCAACGACGCTGGCGGGGAACTTGACCCTCACGGGGCCTTCGGTACCGGGAATCCGGTCGGCGGCAACGTTAGCACTACCATCATAGATGGCTTTGACCGCCCTCTGGCCGAGTGGATGCTGTTCATCGACTGGCAATATTTCTGCCTCCGTATTTGCACGAATGCAAATACAACGTACGACCCCGCACATATGTGCTGGCACGAGTTGGACGAGATGGGCTGCGAATTCGTCATGCCTGGACAGTATAACTTTCAAGGTGGAGTCTTGTGAGACCTTTTCTTCGTCGATTATGATACTTTGCTCAATTCGACATAGCGAGACATGTGATGCTGATGCGGCCTACCCGCCTGGCTGGTATCCGCAAGTCGTCAACGGGCAAACGACGTTCTCGACATTCGCGCAGTATTTTACGGGGGTTTACACCGGTGCCGATGGGCAACCCACTGGCTACACAGTCGGCGACACAGTCACTCCCACTGCTCCTGCGACTATCCCTCAGTCTTCAAATTGCGTCACGCAGGCGACCATTGCCAACGGGATTCCTCTTATCTCGCTGACGCCCGGCGCTAAAGGGACCGCTCCTCCACCCGGATTTTCTTCAGTCACTGCCACCTTTGTCGCAAACACTCTTCCGATGCCCACAAGCTCTGTTAATGTTCCAGTAAAAGCTCTCGGCTCGTCATCGATCTCATCTCCTTCAAGTCCGACAACAAACAGCAATAGCGCAGTGATAACCATACCTTCAGGTATTTACGTCGTTGCGTTCATAGCTGGCGCTGCGTTCTTTGTGCTCGGATGACTCTTGAAGCTGTCGGGCTCAAGATTCACTACGAAATGACTCTAGAAACATTGTTGTAACTTGTACAAACCTCTAATACTGAAACCTTATCGGCCAGATGTTATGACTCGGAGTAAGCCGTTGACTTCGTTCTACCAATGCATTTATAATTAGTACTCCACGACTGCTTAGTGTGAATTCGGAGCCATTGACGCCTTGTTGTGAAGGCATCAAAGGAGGAATTGTCACGTGCTCAACAATTTCTCTTGTTGTTACCCCCTTGATGCAAAGCTCCAAGACGTTGTAACCTCCAGCAATATTCCTCATTCCAGCCAAAGGCCTCTCCTTTGTGGCTGTAAGTGTACTATCGACTCAATGCATCACGCTCATTTTTGAAAGCATGCGCCGAAGCGCCCTTTTCTTTGACATACACGAGGCTGCCCTGCGACTCTGCGCCGTCGGTGCTTCGTTTCTTCGAGCTAGAATCGAGTCACCAGAACACGTCCACGCCTGTTCTCACCCTCACAACGCCTTATCGACACGTGTTCATGAAACTGCGCTGACGAAATAGCGCTAGCTCCCAACGCCTCGTTGAAGCCATCCGTCTCGAAGTGGAGCATGGTATAAGACCCTTGGGCACCCTGACGAGTCCTCCCACCCACCCCCATCACCATCGCTATCCAGCATGAGCAGCACCCCTTCGCAGATCCCGGTTCCGAAAAAATCACTTCGGTCGCGAATGGGCGGCGTAATACGGCGCACATCGTCTGCGCTTTCCCTGCCAAAGTCGAAATCTGGCTCGACAGACGATAGCAGCAGCAACACCCGCCGCTCGTCAGTAGGCACTATCTCCAAGAACGCTGACGCCAAGCGGTCGTCGTCGTCGTTGATTCGGCGGGGCTCTGAAGCCAAAGAGAGCCAGCCGCAGGATGTTATCAACATCGAGCCAACGACTATTCCCCAGGCGGAGCCCGCGGAAGTCGCCTCTGCTAATAACTCCGTGCCCATTTCCCCCACCACAATGGTCGAGCCGATTGTCGTGCTCCCGCCAGCCAACGGGGACATCCATGACCCAACGAAATCGTCGCCGGTAGTGAAGCGACTTCTCCCCGTCCTCGCCCACTACCAAATGCACCCTTCTCCCATCTCGGAGTCGCCTATCCGCGAGGCAGCCGCCAATGCTGAAGAGGCAGCAGAGAGCAATCCACAAGTCCAGCCGTCACCCTTGGCCAACGTCGTGGCTGCTGATGCCCCGGCTATGGAGGACGAGCCTACACCCGCTGTTTCGGCTCCGCTGGTGTTTGATGACGCCGACATGGGAGTGCTGACGGATGAGCCGCAAGACATGCATGTGGAGGAAGTTATTGTTATTCCGGTCGTCGAGCAGCCAGGGGCTGAATCCGCGCCTGATCCATCTTACTTCGAGTTGGTTCCCCCACCCGCTGCTGACACGGTTGCGCTGGAGTCGACGGTCATCGTTGCTGTGCCTATTCCCGATGACACAGTCGAGCCCACTCAAGAGTCGCATTCGCCTCTTCCTAGTCACACATTCGTGGAGCCCACTCAAGACTCGCATTCGCCTCTTCCGGATCACACATTTGTTGAGCTGACCGAAGAGTCCCAGCCGCCGCTTCCCGATGTCCCCGTTGCCGAATCTGTCTTGAACGCGGACAGCAAACCCTCTGACGAGTTGAAGGACAAGGAGACTGTTCCCCCGCCTGCAACTCAATCGACCAGCTCGGCTGTTCACACAGCGCCAGAATCCGTAGCTAATGGGAAGATGCCTGCCAACGCAACGACCTCCAACGCCCCTCCCCCTTCCGTTGCCGAAGAGGTCCAACCTGGTGGTTGGTGGGAGACATGGGCCGCCAGCATCTACAACTGGCTGTGGCTCCTGTGGTCCAATGCCGGCAGCACCAGCCGCTGCGAGCCCCCGAAGTCGACCTGATCAATGTTGCCTATATATCGAGGAGCGGGTCTCTGCCAAAAGCCCGCTACAGTCTTTTCTCAACTAGGCATATTTATTTTATTGTACCGTGTACTCTGCCATGTGAACTTCAGAAGAGCATTGTTTGTACCGTTTGGATCTGAATGTTGGGTTGGTGACCCGGGAGCGGCCGACGCGTGATAACCTACTCATATGTTGTCCATGTGTTGGAGAAGACGAGAATCTGCACTGCACAAGTTCTTTGAGTTCGTAAGTGATAGTTGGTGACCCGGTAGCCGACGCGTGATAACCATATGATAATGTTGTCCATGTGTTGTTTGTGTGTTTGTTTTACTGTCAATCTGGCAAACAGCCGGCAAGTGCGACGCTGTCTTAGTAGGGTACGTGATGCGGTATGCCAAGGAGCGGCCTTATCGCTCCGTGCCCGCTTTGCCGGCGCCGGCGCCGGCGGCTGGTCAGTTCCCTGATGGATAAGTGCCGACAATCAAGATGCATTTTCCAGCCTCATTGTGAGCATGCGCATTTCTCAGCCGTTTGATTGATAAGTTAAGTCCTTACTACTAGTTTATATGCATTTTCCTCCAACTTTTTCCTGTGAAGGCCGGCCATCCAAACTCCGATTCAATCCTACATCAAGACCCCATGTGCGGCAGAACAGCCGCGGACTGATGGAATGACGATACATCATGACCAATTGACCTGGCGGGTCCGTATTTACCAACTGTCTCTTTGTCGGCGTGATAATTTTGCGGGCGGATCCGCGCAGATCTGCGATTGTGAGAACGTTGCGAGAACGTCCACCTTCTCGGTAGATCGCTCAGAACATATTTTTTTCAAGGTATTTTTCATTTTTCATTCCCCCCCACGAGAAAAGGCTTCCACAGCGCCTGTATGTACTAGAGTAAACGAAATAGCGTGGGTGCCCAGCTAGTGCGGGGCGCCCAGGTATTAGCAGAGCGTACGCGGGAGGGCCGGCCGTGTGTGTCCACCATAAACCCTGCAAGAAAGAGAGAGAGCGGGGCTCGCCGCTCAGTAGAGGAAGTACTTGGCGGTGTACTTGACCTGGATGTCGGGCGATCCCGGAGTGCACTGGAAGGTGATGAGCGAAGGTGGGATATAATAATCAAGCCTTACAGAGGATGGGGGCTGGCCACCGGCGGTGTCGACGCGGAAGACCTTCGAGGCAAGGTCGCCCTGAACGCTGTTAAGCACGAGCCAGTCGACGTTGGTCGCAGGGTCGGCGGGTGCAGGGATGTTGGCAAGCTTGGCGGCCACAACGAATTGGCCGGACTTGAAGTCCCACTTGGGCGAGATGCCCGTGCCCGAGGGGGAGGGGACGAAGTAGTGGTGCTAGAGAAACCGTTCAGTATGTCGCTTGGACAGGAAAAACGAAACCAGGCTCACGCCGAGTTGGATAGGGGCACCGATCTTGTCACCGAGCGTCGCGGCAGCAACGCTGGCGGGTGCAGCCTTCCACATCTTCAGGGCCATGCTGTCGACGTTCTTGAAGAGCGCAGGGGTCTTGGCAAGGCATGAAATGTCGAAGATCGACGCGACAGCGCCAATTGAGCTAGGGTGAACGGGTTAATGAAGAGAAGCGATGTCGTGATGAAGGGGCATACGTGTACTTGGAGGTCGCAGCCGAGCAGGTGTAGTTTTGGATACCAACACCGATGGTCACGAATTTAGGTGCCTCAGCCGGGGCAACGAGGGCGGTTTGGCCAGCAGGTAAGTCCATTTTGGCAGCCGAAGTGTCGCATTGAGCGAGCTTGGGCAAGGCGGGGAAAGGCGGTGGAGCCGCAGAAGCGAAGATCGCGACAGAAGAAAGAGCGGTGAGCAGGTTGAAGGCCAACATGTTTGTGGAAAGTGGTATGTAAGAAAGAATGTGAGTTGGGGGAGAGGAGAAAGAAGCGTTTGGTGAGGATGTCGCTTTTCTCTGGCGCTTTATACTCCGGAGTTAGTCAGCTAGCGATTTGAAGGGTTGACCAGAGAGACCGATTCGCGTTTCATCGTTCAAAAACACCTGCAGCTAGGCACAAACTCTTGTGACAAACGACTGAATGGTTTTACAGCAAGCGATGTTACTTAGTTGCTGGTTTGTTCCGTTATTCGGGCTCTCACGGTCCTGGATTTAATGGCAGGCGGAGGCATGGCAGCAACATGGCGGAGCATGGCGGAGGCAAGGAAGGATAATCGAATTTTCAAATGCGTGACTAACGTGACAAGACGTCGATCACCGCCAATCACTAACCCTCACCTATTATTTTTCTCTCTCTGAACGCCAGAACGTAGCGACGTGTCTCTCCTGTTTATTCTATTCTAGTTTTGCTGTTACACAGCCAACGGTCCCTCTCGAAGGGACTCCTAGCAATTGCAATGCTAGGGGTAAAATGGAGACTTGCAGATAAAAGTACCAGGATTCAACTATCTCTGTCCCACCACAGTGACCCATGAAGACCGGCTTCCTCTCTCTTGTTCTCTTTTTCTCGCCGCTCGTTCTTTCTTCGCCGACCGGTCTGGCAGTAGGAACCTCAGAATCTCCATCGTCGACAGTCTTGCGTTCCATCCAATTGGACGCAAGCCGTGCTGTTGATAGGTCAGCTGCTGGACAGAGGGGTGCAGTCGCCCAACAGCACGACATCACTCGTTTGCGATCTCAATGGGAAGCAGGTGAGGCCAATCTCCATGCTGATCTGCAACGTTCCACGATCTGAACCTTATCGGCCTAGTGCTAAACTCTCAAGTCCGGCTAACAACTCCGCTCACAAGCCCAACCCTGTGTGTCCCTAGCTTTCCATCCATTATGCCTATTGACGTGCGGTCGTCCGTAGAGGAATCATCTCCGTTCATCTCAAGACCAACGACCGCCCCTTCGTTGGGTTTCTTGCGGAAAACGGGCTGGTCCCTCTCCAAAATGCGGCACCGATATACTCCATCGACTCCCCCACTGCCCCTTTGATCCAGATCGACGTCTTTCCCTCTGCTAATATTTCACTCGCGATCGCAGTTGGCCCCTTTGGTGAAACCCTTGCCCCCACAAAACATAACTTCCACTTTTCGCGATATGTCCAGAACGCTGGCCAGACGCGCGTCCTCACTCACTTCTCTTTGAGCCCCGATTCACGCGAAATCACCCCTAAGTGGGTCAATCCAGACGGAGGTTCGCAATCTACCTTCTCCTATTCCAAATCAATATCCTGATGACCCTAGTTTCGCCCCAGGTTTCCATCGTCCACGCATTTAACCGAATCTTCTACACGGGGGATGTCTCCGCTTTCGAACGAGTGCTCGGAAAAACGGCCAACATCGTCACTTTGAACTGGATCGAATTACGGTGATTTCTCTTAACTCATCAGCATCCCCCCACGTTCGTTCCATCTTGTAAGCTAGTCTCGTAGTGAATGTATATTGTCTCTAGAACGCCTTGTATGGGGAACACATGCAAGTCTTGGCCGTGAAAAACGGGCGATTTGCGCCGGAGGATCGTGAAAAGAGTTTCTGCTTCCGAATAGTGAATGAAAAAATTGATACCAAATGCAAAGCCGAGTGCAAACACGACATAGACGACTATCAACAAGCGCCGAAGGACAAGCTGCACATTAAGAAGCGCATTAAACTCCGGTTTAAACCAAAGCCACATCCATACTAAACCACCCAATGCTCCTAGGTCTCCGGTAGACCTTTCTCCTTCAGCGAGGCGTCGAAGCATGACAGTATACCATGCCATGATGGTACCAGCACCGATAAGCCTGATTTGCGGGAGACGATCAAACAACTTGACGCGGAAATTCGGTTGGTGGATAAACGGCTCCTCCGATTGGCCATTCCAGTTCAGGACGCGTTGAGGAAGGTCTGGGAAAATAACTGAGGCACGACCAAGCCCGAGAAGATCTGCGTGTCCAGAAGACAGGGCAGTCGAAAGGTGGGCTGGAGTCGAGAGACCACCAGTGAGGAGGATAAGAGGACGAGAGGGAGAAGGGATGGATTCCATTGATTGGGCGGCTCGATGAGAGAAGTGGGCAAAGCGCGCTTGTCGATGATCGGGAGACGCTTCACTCTCGGTCAGAAAGTCTTGGTGAAAAAAAAAAATTGAGCAACAGGTTGGGCCGAATAGAGTTCGCATACCAGGTTTCTCATAGTCTCCTCCGCTAATTTCAATAAAGTCGACTAAACTCCAGGATGCTATGATCTGCACGTATTGCAAAGCATCTGCCGTGGTCTCGTCCGCCGAGTTAAGTTTGACGCCCAATACAAACTTGGAAGGCACAACGAGACGGATGTCGTGAATAATACGAGACAGAAAAAGGAGTCCGTGTGCAGAGTACTCGTCTGTACGTTTGTTGGCTTTGGGAGACATGAATTGAGCAAGCAAGTCTGTTTGAGATTAGATCTAACGAAAAGGCGGCGGAGAAAAATGCTCACATCCATGAGCAGCATGCAGCTCGATACCGTCAAATCCCGCCTCTACCGCCACTCTCGCCCCATGAACAAATGCGGAAACGACTTGGTCGATAGCTTCAATGGACATGCTCTTTGGGGTTTGGAACATCAGGGAATGGAAAATTGAGGAAGCAGCACCCGTCACCGACTGTCCGACACGAATGCGACTGGGGCCCAGCGGGGCAGTAAAAGGAAGACGTCCTCCTAGTATATTCGGTGACTGGCGTCCAGCGTGGCTCAGCTGCATGATCGCTAGAGGCTGATGTTCTCGCTGGCCGTGAATTGCGTTTGCTAACGCCCTAAATGGCTCAAGTTTGTCATCGGAGAGGTCGGAGGGGAGAACGATGTCCCTAGCAAGAGATAGGTGTGTCTGCGAGACCTGGACATTTCCAGTAATGATCATGCCCCAGTCATGAGCTGACCACGTCGCGTAGAGCGCGAAATGTAGTCCATTTGGAGGGCCCCCATAAAAGGTAGCAAGGTGTTCATAAAGCGCAGCCTGTATAGAGTAAGATGAATATAGTGGCTGGTGGTGTTTACCGACCTTTACTAGTCGATTTCGCAGTTGCCGACCACAAGGCAGTTGAGCGGGAGAGAAAATGGTAGGAGTCATGTGCCATAACAAACAAGAGCCAACAATGCAACGCTATCAGCCAGGAAAGGCAATATTTTGTGCTTCTCTCAACTCAGTTTCCCGTTGTCCCAGGTAAGTTGTCCCTCCTCCCCCTATATAAAAGTGTTTTAATCAAATCATGCCGCAAAGATATTTTCCGTCGTGAACAACTTCAAGGACAGTACTGTCATGATTGTCCGACCCAGTGCAAGCTAGTCTCACTCGCAATCCTTTCTTCTGACCAGTAGTTCGCGAGAGAGAAGAAAGAATTTGTGCACCGGCACTCATTCATCGGCAAGGATCAGCGGGCATCACTGTCGATCATAAGCGCCGAGACGGAAGGAGCATTTGAGTGTTCCGCTTACCATGACATTCTTGCATCTTGCCTTTCTGCCTTAGTCCATGTTCAACGAACTTGAGCACCCGATATCTTTCCATGGACTATGAACAATCCACACACACTGCAGTGAGTCCGTGACGCACAACATACGCCAACAATTGTCTGTCTTGTATGTTAGCAGTTTCGTTCGGCTTTCTCGGCGGTTCAAGGATCAGAAACGTGTCGTGACTGTGCCTGACTCAGGTCCTCCGTTATATACTAGGACAATATTGATCCGTTGCTCCCTCCACTCTTTTCTTCAATGTCTAACGAGGCATACGACCTGCTCATCGTTACCGATGCCACAGCAAGCATGGGCGGTTGTGAGTAGAACCACAGGTGCACATGGTTCGTGAGCTAATCAAGCACAACAGATCTTGATGCGCTTAGAACTTCCATCCCTGAAATCCTAGCACTTGCAAAACTTTCTGGCGCATTCTCACGCCTCGGTCTATTGGCGTACAAAGACTATTGCGACCCAGAGAACGAGATTGCTGCATGGTCTGGCTGGGATTCTCCGACCCTGACCACCTTCGTCCATGACCTCCAACCATCTGGCGGTGGCGACTTTCCCGAAGCCGCCAAGACTGCGCTCATCCGAGCCATGCAAGCAACGGATAAAAACTCCAAAACTCTCATGCTGTGGTATGCGGACGCGCCTCCGCATCACGCTTCATTCCAAAGCGTCGAAAACGACGAAAAGGAGAAGAAGGCTTTCCCCGAGCATGCGACTGATTGGGTGAAACTTTGTCAGATTGCGCGTCGTCGAAACTGTACCGTCTTTTGCTTCGTCCCTCGGACAATGGAGTCGAATTCCGCGTCTTTCTACACCCTACTATCGACTCTTACGGGGGGTATTTGTGTGGGTTCAAAGGGTGGAGAGAACGACAGTGCCATTCTATCCCGTTTGACATTGGCCGTGATAATGCAATGGATGGGTCGTGGAACAACAACAATCGAAAAGGTTTTACAAGCTTCCGAGGCGGTCTACGTGCGCTATGAGCAGTCGCCGCTTGAGACAAATGTCAAACTTTCGGACGAGGACAAAGGCTCGCATGGCTATCTTCCTCCCCCACATAAAGCCCCCCGCCGGTTCATGCACCCCTCTCCGCGCAATCCTCAAATCTACAATGGAACCCAATCATATTCCTGTGCGCGACCAGTCTACCATCGGGACATCTGATCCCAGTAAACGATTCATGGAACCTGAAGAGTCGGAGTTCAGGGACCTCGTTTACGACTCCTTGGCCAACATCATCCAAACCAACGTCGCCGCATTGACTTATAACGCTCTCTTCGGTCAACTCTGGCGAGCAGTATGCAAGTATACCGGTGACCCTGCTCGCAAAGCAGAGCTCGTGAATGCTTTTAGTGTTGCAGTCGGTAAAATTCGTGGCGCAGATCAAAAAGCGGCGTTGAGGCAATGGCTTGAGGAGAGCTTCGATATGACGGAGGAGATCGAGGGTATCATCAAACGACACTACGACGAGATGGGGTCCCAGCTGGAGCTCGTCTATCTGGATTTAGACGCTGATATTCAGCTCACCCGGACCGAGCTCCTTGAGGTTTCACGCAGTTGCTATTCAGGCGTTATAAAGAGGATTGCTCGAGTGTTTACTCATCTGAAAGTGCGTCCATCGTCTCTCTCTGATGCTATTCCATGTTGACTTCGGTAGCTTGTCGAACCAGGGGTCACACTCGCGCCGCGTCAACGTTCATTGCCATTGAGCCTCCCCGCGAACGATTTCTTCCGCCTCCTCCCACACCTCATTGTCCCAGGAACCATGTATTCTTCACGTGCATCCGCATTAACAGCTGTGGTAGCACTCACAACTGGCGTTCCCTTCCTCCAGACCATCGCTTCGACATTTCTCTCGACATCGTTCAAAGGCAAATGGATCAATCTCAACATCCCAGAGAACATCAGCTTCGATTGTGCTCAGTTCCTCTTGACCTCTCCTGAGGGTGTAGTTTTGACCGCTCAAGAGCGCAAGTTGTACGAAGCAATGCGACGATATAGACTGCTGGAGCTCAACCTTGACGCTCCGATTGAAGCGAAAGTACCATGGACCCCGCAAAAGTCTCGCGGACCTGGCGGTGTCAAGGTACAATGCAGTCGGTGTCAAGTGCGGTATGTCCTCCATGAACTCCCTGATGACAATGTCATTGACCTGCTCAAGGCGGAGCGTAACGATTATGAGCCATCTCCCTGGCGGACTGTGTGGCTTTTGTGTCGGAACCACGTTGTCTGGCAAGAGGATTGCAGAACTTTACCCCCAAATCGACGACCCCGAAAGTTGCTGGGTCCAGTGCTCAGCCAAAATATGTCGGGCCCAATACGTTGTCGAGCGAGTTGATTCTCTTCAACGAAGCCCTCGCTGTTACTACTGTCGTAACAACACCCCCTGCCCCGCACTAGAGTGCTCTATTTGCACCAACCGCATCATTGTCCCGAATCTATACCGCTCCGCCTCAGACAAGCAAAAGTATACTTGTCCAGGCTGCCTCGACGCCGACTGGTCCAATAAAACCGTGGTTTCGACAGAAACTACCGTCCGAGCATTGAACCAAGAGAACAAAGTTCAGTGGCTTGGGTTTACCGCGGCCGACAACGAACGTGTATTCCTTGGCAAATCAGCCTTCAAGTTGATGCAGGCATTTGACCAGAGCGTGTTTGGGAAGCCCATAACTGGCTCAAGCCAGTTGACTCTAGCCGGCAAACAAGTGCAGAATGTGGCGTCGATTTTATGGCAAGTCGAGGAGCGGGTGGGCAGGGGAGAAGTCGTGTTGGCCTACTGTGCTCTGTGTTTCGAGGAAAAAGCCAAGAGCAAGCTCATGCCAGCTTGTGGACGGTCTGGTTGCGCTCAACTTGTCGATGAGGCATGTCTTCGTGAATGGGTGAGTTTCGCATAGAATGTTGACGCTTATGACTGACCTTCCCCTCCCAGTATGGCGGCAATCGCCCAGGAAAACTGCTCAACATGGCCCAGTTTACATGCCCCTTCTGTCGCCGCAAGCCAACGCTGAAGACTATGATGCGCTACAACGCCCCAGCAGCGAGTCTGGGCAGTCTTGCCCGTGCAATGGATGATCGTCGGTTCTTGTACGCCTGGTGTCTTGACTGTGGTCATGCACAAGTCGCCTATGAGCGAGTGTGTTGTACGGAGGAGACACTTCCGCCTATCGAGAACTTCCGCTGTGAAGATTGCCAGCCTCCACCCGCCGAGACTGCCGCCCCCCGTGAACGACGAGTACGACCGCGCGAACAGCAAACGAGCACCAAATATCTGCGAAAGCTAATGGAGGGGAAACGGGCCTGTCCAAACTCCAGTTGCGGCTTGCTGATCGAGAAAGTGGATGGATGCAACCACATGCGTTGTGTTTGTGGGACCCACTTTTGCTGGGAGTGCGGGAAGGCGGTGGGTGAGGGGAGAATATATTCGCATATGAGCACTGAGCATAACTCGTGGTGGGAGGAGATTGAGTAGGGTAGACAACAACTCCCCAAAAGCTGATCGTATGACGACTAGTTTCCTCAGATTCTATACCCTTGTTATTTTAGTTGCCTACTCTGGGTAGAGGAGCCAACTTCTTTTGAGGGAGCTGGATTTGAGCCTCTTGGAGTAAAATGGAGTTGCGAGAATGTGAGTAGTCCCTACTTAGATACGCCCCGCCTCTTTCAGAATTTCGCGGACTTTCTCGACCGGCAAAGCGCGCCATCGTCTGCCCGTATATCCCTCCGTCTCCTCAGCCGCAAATAGGGCATTGAGGATGGCTTCTTCGGTCGCATCTGCAGCCGCTCGGAAGATAGCATCCAGGGTTTCGCTGTTGACCGCTTCGACGGACTGAACAACCGATTAATACTCGTCATTTTCTCAGTCATAAACACTCGCATAGACTGAAACCGGTTCGATCTTCGTTTCGTGCAGGGGCGGGATTGGCGGCGTGAGCGGTCGCGCAGTCGAGAAGCATAAGAAGATGTCTGACTGAGAGGTCAGTAAATTTGGAAAAGGTGTGTCGATTTCCCTGCCTCCACTGAAAAACATCGTGCCCCCTCCACCTCTGGAGATACCGACTCCAGCACGACGGGCAACAGCGCTGCATTGATGAGGCAGCAGAGGCGCATCCGTGGCGATTATGACGATGATACTGACCAACACGTTATCACAACTGAATCTGAAGTGGCACAAACCTGCCCTCTCCATCTTGTGGCTGCTTGATTTTTCTCCCCTCGTCGTGTTTGGGGAACCATGGGTCCATGTAGCCTTCTTTCGCAAGCACTTTCCCGACATGGACTCCGTCGATGGTCAGGTCAGAGGGAGAGCCATGGTTAGCCTGAATCAGGACGCCAACCGTATAATTTCTGCCTTGTCGAGCAGGAACCAGGCGGGAAGATGTACCGGTCCCGCCTTTCATCCCGAACGACACCATGGATGCACCACCACTGGAGACAAGTCAGATGATGCTAAACCAACAAGTCGCAACGCACCCAACATTGCCTTCACGCAATCTACCACTGGTCAGATCTGCAAACGCTTTCTCTACTTCTTCAGACCCGACTTGATTGGGCGCAAGTGGATGCGTCATTCTATCGAACGTTTCCGCCACGATAGGGAGACTAATCATGAGTGGATGATGAACTTGCATAGCTAGAAACACCAAGGTCAATAGACTGCGAGCAGAAAAAGGCTGGAGACATGCCATGGTGGACCGCGCCGACCTGCATTGTTCCCGTAATCGCCAGAGAGTCGGTCAAGAGCCCGCTTTCGGTGATAAAATGCGCGCCAGTCAGTTCGCCAGAGCCCTGAAGCACGCCAACGCCGGCGAAAACGGGAATTGTCGCGATATCCTCGACAGTAACAATGGTGACGCCTGCACGGACAATCTTCTTTCGCTCCTCTTCGTCCGTTCTATGGAGAGAGTGTAGGTATTCGGACGGCCAGGAGGAAGTGGATACTTACGAGGACACATTTCCAAGGAATTTCTCGGAGGTGCCAACCTTGACTCGAACAACGTCGGTGATTGCGTTCAGCGGTCCGGGTTGCAGGTCGTCTCCTATGACAATTCCAATGTCGCGGGCGCGAGGACGATTTGTACTGCTGCCACCCATGAGTGAGATGGAGAGGATTACTCTTCTCTACTGCGGTCTGCGGAGATGCGATGAAAATCACGAGAGCATTGCAACTTGAAGGCGCGGTTTTGGGACCGTTTAAGGTGGACGTTAGCCTGGCGGTAAGGAGAGAGAAGGAAGGTGAAAGTGGCTGCAACAGTGCAAATGGTTGATAATCACCGCCACGGTTGTCGCAACTCCGTTTTACAGTACTCCAAGAGGACTACTTACATTCTCGCTAGTCCCCTATTTCTAGTATATTGACAGCCTCAGTTCCAGGACAACTGGTTTCTTCGTCATGGACTTTGTTGTGAGATGGGTGTAGTGGATACAGTAATTAGAGCAGAAATTAGATACTTTTTGTGTCTATCCTTCACGATTCGACGAACTTGCCGACACTATCTAACCACTCAACATATTCCTGACAAGAATTCAGACGGGCGGAGCGGCGTGGGGAAATTAATACCTCCTGCTCCTTGAACTGAGCATATTCAGCAACGAATTCGGCCAGCGATGAGTCAAGGCCGCGCTCTTGCAAGAAGGCTTCGAAGTTTCCTTGCAGGGTCACATCCAGAGTTTCAAACTATCAAATATTGAGCGTAGGGAATTAGAAACTCTGTTGGAGCTTACTGGAGGGCCAGAATATAACGTCCGGCGCGCAAAATCACTCTCCATGGTCAACTCCGTGCTCATCTTGCTCGACTTGTAGAAGGTGATGTTGGCTGTGTGAAAAGCACCCTCCGCGCAGTACAGATCGACACTGAGGGCCCCAGGAGCGCTCGTCTGTTGCGGATGTCAGATATATCGTGCGTTTCTGTTGTTCGTAGCGCACTTTGGTAATTGAAACGGAGACGCGGAGCTCGATAGGTGGCTCCTCTTCTTCTCCCTGTTCATTAGCTTGGGACTCCATATCATCCTCTTCATAGTCGTGCAGATCGGCAACGGAGAACATGACGCGAATTCTAATCAACCCGAACATTATTGATACCTTTCGTGGTAAGAAAAAAACGCACGTCTCGTTGCCAAATTTCCTTGTCAGGAGTACCTCGTCGTTACCGGGTACGTCGTTAATCTATTTCCAAGCCGTTTATAGTCTGCTCTCAACTGTGTCCGAGCAACGCACCTCCCAAACGCCTTGCTGCTTGAAAGCGGTCAGAAATTCAGGCTGTCCCTCGGTTCCAGTCTCTGAGGTGCTTATTTCATGGTTGAGCTCTTGGTGCAGCTTCTCCAGTAGTTGCTGGGACACTGTGCATGGAAATGAGCCAGGAAAATTATCGCTCAGAAAAAGCGTTCCAACCAGCTGTCGCTTCAAAACGGCGCGCGGAAGATACAAAAGTACGCGCTGCAGTCGGTCTAATAGCAGCTATGGCACGCGCAGAGAGTGGTCGGAGAGTCCTCGAGATGGCGCGCACGGTGGTGGAAGCAAACATAACTTTTTCCTATGTGTGACAGTGACGTGACACCCGGAAGTGTGGATGAACTCCGACCTACATAGTGCCTCATCCAGTCCTTAGACCCGCCCTATCTACTATGACCTCGATTGCTATAAGCACTGCAAGGCCACTCAACTCGGCATTGAATTGCTGTTATCCGAACTCCATTCAACAAAAGCGCCACGGCGGGTTACCAACACATCTACCCGCACATTCCTAAGCAGAGGAGTCGGCGTATAAACCTCGGCTGCGCTGCCATTCAAGCTGTCTACCCTCCGCTCCCCGTTTTCATGAACGGCAGCAAATTATTTTCTCGTTTCTGGCGGGATGGGCCCAGCACCAACTCCAACTCTGGCGATGTCGAATACGAAATGCTCCTCCCTGCTGACAATCAACCGCCACGGCACATTAATCGGGCCAGGTCTAGAGAAATACGGCCTTTGTGGATTTGCCTAACCCTTTGCTTCTTCTTCGCCTCGGGATTCTTTGTTCACGGCTGGTGGTCTGGGGGTGTCAACCAGTCAAACCACCGTTCTAAGGATCCGCCACTTTACGGTCAATATCGACAACGAGAAAGAATGCTTTCACAACACAATTCGTCCCATCTCGACCCAGAAACCAAGTTTCTATGGTTTGCCAATCACGGAGAAGGTAGGTCACCTCCAGTTCGTAGAGCATGACGACTTTAACTATAGACAGATTTTGGTTGGGGAAACTACCTCCAAGAGCTGCTATTTAATGCATATCTGGCTTACGCCTCTCGGAGATCGTACGTGTGGTTGCTGCGTGAATACTTCACGAGACCTAAAATTCATGGAGATTTGTCTTCGATGATTATACCTGGCGTCGAACTGGGCCTGATGTCGTTGAATGGTATGGTCACCGGATTCCGGCAAGGATACCATTAAGCGCCATTATAACTGGTCCGCCGATTCCATGCATGCCATATGTTGCTAAGAGTGTTCCACAGGACCGCTCGTCGGAGGAGAGTCTCCAAATCTCAACGTTCCACCTGCGGTCTCGAGAGAATACTACCTCAGTGTATGCCCCGAAGACCAGCGCGTTATTTTGAACACGCAATCCATTAACGCAGCTCTAGGGGAAACACCGAGCGCCAGCCAGATAGTCCAGCGATGGGTGACGGAGCTGGATAAGATAAACGCAACTTGTGTCGAACTCGACGAGCAAAGCCCTGCACTGTTCAGCTACAAGTCAGTGCAGCTAACCCGATTGCACAAATCTAACCATGCAATAGCGTTACAAACACTGCTCGAATCCTTGACATTCTTCCTCGTCTCTCAAAATCACCTATTCTTTCTGATTTTGGCTGGTCACCACTTATCTTGAGCGAATTTTATACCAACTTGCCGCACTTCGACTCATATACCGAAATGGACACAATATCTACGACCGAGACCTCCACCAAACCACTAAAGGGGCTTCTCGTCATACACATTCGCCGAGGGGATTATGGTTGGTGGTGCAAGGAAGCATGGAAGAACCGACAAGCGTTTACCGGTGTTAACAGCTTACCGGAGCTATTGGACAAATACCCACATCCGCCAAATGGCAGGGGACCTAAAGAGGTTTTCAGAAAACATTGCTATCCGACCATCGAAGAGATTGTCTCCAAAGTTTTACAGGTCGCGAAGGCCAAAAAGGACGTCAAATGGGTCTACATCATGAGCAACGCAAAACGTGCTTGGTTAAGAAAACTTGTTGCTGCGCTTGAGGTCGCATATGAATGGCATATGGTCAGCACAAGTCGCGATTTAGAGCTTTCCTGGGAGGGAAAATACGTTTCTCAAGCTCTGGATATGTATGTGGGTCAGAGGGCTGAGCTGTTCATTGGCAATGGAGTGAGTTTTGACCGCTTATGTCAGCCGTGATAATATTGATGATGGATCTAGTTTTCGAGTCTGACATCCAACACTGTCCTTCTTCGGAGGCAAAATCCTGAGCTCGACCCATCCGACATTCATTTCTGGTAGCTCCGAGCTCATCCATTTCTGATCGGCGTCAACAAAGCGACAATGTCGCTTTGACTTTCCCCACAGACTATAAAAGCAGTCTCCATGGCCCAACCACAACAATCATCTACTATGTCTTCAGCTTCTTGTGTTGAGCAGGCTATCAACACTTCATCCTCCATCGTTTTTTTTCGGCGATTCAAGCGCCAGGTCGTTGGCTTGCATGACTCATTCTTCAAAGACACCACTCTCTACAAACTTTTCGAGGCCGACGCCATTTCTGAACAGGGCAAGCCTACCCCGCCGCTTCGCGAGCCGCCCAAGCCGCTGTTTGATCTAAAGGAATACGCTTCACAATCCACCGATGAAGTATTCCAGGAGCTATTCGATGCCACCGGCGTGAATGCCGAAGCAATGTATGCATTATGGGAAAGTGACATATCGGAAAAGGCGCAGAATGTAGCTATAGAGGAGACGCGAAATGTGGCATACCAGCAGAAGGAGAATCGCAGCCTGGTGCCACCCTCCAACGCCAGATCTCGAACGGGGGCGATGAGGGCAAGTTCCGCCTTGCGTTTTGGCCAGAAAACCCCAAGTAGCTATACTTAAGTAATGCAGCATAATTCGCTTTTCTTTACTTCGCCAAAAACACGGATAAAATTATCGTTCAAATCACACCAATGTCTGGCGGTCCGTTCAACGATGCGTGAGGTCACACACGGCCCGTTTGACTCCGGCCTCCACGAACACAACCCCAGGCAATTGCAACGTGCTGCAATGGCTTCTGCCAGAACGAATTGGCCACAACTCCTCCACCCATGCCGGAATTTATAGCTATTTGTACACCCGGGTATGCGAATGGTCTTTCTTCCAGTTCTTCCAATGTCGGAGAAAATGTCGCGATGACCCATGGCCTTGTGGCCTGATCAGGAGATCTCGTCTCTGTCCCCGACTTTTCCGCTGGTGACGCATCGCGAGAATGTATAAGTAAGAGGGTCCGCTTAACCTACATCAAGCTCAATGTTGCTCAAGTTTTCTCGTCTCGCCGCCGTTCTCATTGCTGGGGCCAATTTGGTCACCGCACTGACCTGGCATTCGGCCGACTTCTCCTCTCTCATCAACCTTGAGAACTCAGGCATCCGGTATAAAGATAACGGCGCAACTACGCCATTAGAGACGATCCTTCACAACCATGGTGTCAACCTTGCGCGGATTCGGATCTGGACAAGCTCGAACAACACATCATATAGTTTGAGCTACGGTCTTGCGTTGGCAAAAAGGGCTCGCGCGGCAGGCATGTCGCTACTGGTTGACCTGCATTATAGCGATACCTGTGGGTTGTTTTTTTCGTCATGCAGTACAGAATTACTCAAAGATTTCAAGGGGCTGACCCCGCACATCAGGCCATTCCTTCTGGCTGGCCGACGACAGTCTCCGGGCTGAACACCCAAATTTACACCTACACACTCAATCTGGTCAACGCGTTCAACAACCAAGGCACTCCTATCTCCCTCATCCAAATCGGCAACGAAATATCAGACGGCTTTCTTTGGCCGGTCGGGAGGCTTTCCAGTGAGTCTCATTCCCCGACCACTATTACTCCCCACTGAAGAGGCAAACAAGCCAATGGATTTTCTCCCGCCTCTCAGATGCTCCATTCAGCAATCAGTGCTGTTCGAACAGCTTCCCCCAGTACCCGCACGGTCATCCATCTCGCCAATGGCTGGGACGCCTCGGCTACCAACTGGTTCTACAACTCTATCTTCATCTCAGGCCAACTATCACTGGCCGATGTCGATATTTTGGGTTAGTGAACTTGGTCAGTGTGGTCAACGACTGAATTCAGCACAGGATTTTCGTTCTACCCCTTCTATGGCACCAGCGCCACCTATTCCAACCTCCAGTCCAATCTCCAGGCACTGGTCAACAAATTCGGCAAGGATGTCATGGTCGTTGAGACCGACTGGCCTGCCTCCTGCTCCTCTTCTGTCGCTCTCAGCCAGAACATCGCTGTCTCCGCAGCTGGCCAACAGTCGTGGGTCCTTGGTATCCGCAACGTTCTTTCCGCAATCAGTGGCGGTCATGGTATCGGAATTTCGTACTGGGAGCCAGCCTGGGTGAGTCGCTCACTTTGCCCATGAAAACCCCCATCTTATGGTTTCGAGATTGGAAATGCCGGTCTGGGCTCATCTTGCGCTGACAACCTCGTTGTCGATGGCTCAGGAAACACGCGCTCATCAGTCGCAATGTTTTCAGCGAGCATGTAATTTTTTCTGGAATAAATCGGTTTATTCACGATCACATGACCTTCCGTGGGCATGCTAAGTCTATCATATCCACTCATTACATCTCCTGCTCCTGTGCGACTTGGAAATATGCAGTATACTCCTCTGGCGTCATCAAGTCGTGCTCTGCTTCTGTGACCTGTGAAAAGGGCATCGGGTTGCCGTTCACTAGGACAACTGAATGTGTTGAACAGGTAAATGGGCAAGCACTGACCATACACAATCGGGTCGTCTTTGGGTGCCTCTGGCAGCGGCTCTACTTCCATCTCCACATCTATATGACCATTTGTCAAAATCACTGGTTCCGGCTCCTCCAATTTTGGCGTCTTGTTGGGCGTGACCATCTCCTCACGCGAACGCGACCGTTTCTTGTACTCGTTCAACGAGTCAAGATACTCAGGCTGCGGCTTCCGGTCCTCCTCTTCAATGTCGTCAAAGTCTGAGCTCCCTGGCATACTCAAAGTTGGCGTAGGCTGCGCAGAGTTTTGCAATGAGGCGTAATAGTGGTCGTAATCTGCTTGTCGTCAGCGAAAGTCAAGTCAAACACAAAAACGAACGCACATTGCGACTCCGCATTGATGACCGGCTTGACATCCACCTGAGGCGTGAAGGTTATCGACGGCTTCTGATCCTTCCCGTTCTTCATCCCAATAATACCCAAACCCCGTAAGATATCGTCGTTGGAGCTTCCACCCGCTCCAGCCTGCATCATCTCCGCCTCTTTTGCCGCCTCACGAGCCTGTTGCTCGGTTCCCAGCGCCGTAAGCTGCCCCGAGACCGTACTAACACGATGCCACTCTGGCAAAGTGTTCTGCTGTCGTTTCGCCTGCGCCTGCTCGTCCCGTTCTCTTCGACGTGTGGCCTCGTCTTTGTCTGTTGAAATGAGGACACCAATGCCCACATCTTCAAATTTGACACCGTCAGAGCCGGCAATTTTGAGACCGGCCCCAGGCGTCGCTTCAGCTTGTTTCTCGGTATCGGGTTGATGAGCCTTGACCCAAGTTGCAACATCAAAACTAGTTGTTGGGTCAATAAAAACATGCCACAGAGCAAGACATTACGCACGCAGGCATCGTCATGTCCTCACTCTTCTGCAGCCCTGCACGAATAAACCGCATCTGGTGGTTGAACCGTTGCATCCGGTCTTTGTTTCCCAATACACATTCAGCCTCCTCGTTGTCGATTACTTCGGCATGGCATATCTCGCATATAAGGGCGTTCAACGTCATGTCCATGAGCTTGTCGACTTCCAGTGGCGTGTACGAGGCTTTGCATTGAGGGCAAATGTAGCCCTTGTTGTCAAGCTCCTGGCAAAGAGATTGAGATATAAAAAACGAACGAACAATAGAAGCCCTACATTCCTAGCCTTGGTGTCGATTTGCTTTCTCATTCGCGCTATTCTCCATTTGACAACGTTGCAGAAATGTTCGTAGTCGATGTAGTAATATTGCTTCGAGGTGGCACGCTGGGCTCCTTCACGAAGTTCATTTTGCCGGTATCTAAAAGTGATTCAGTCGAAAGGGGTCGCAGAGCGCAAAAACTAGGCGTACATTTGTACAAGCCTATCGTTGGAAAGCGTCGCGATGATCTTGTTCAGTTCTTTGGGCTGGAGACCCATCCGACTGGCCAAGTCATCGTCCTTGAGGCTGTTGCGATAAGCAAACGCTCCAAGAAGAATGTTTGCGGGTCATACACGGTGTGCCTCGCGAGCTGGTCCATGATAATGGTGTATTTGGGCTCGTAAAATGCCCGGGAAACATGCTGAACAAGCAGCCGAAGCGTCTCGCGATCTTCCGTCGTCAACATTGCCAGCTGTGCCTCCCGCGTCACCAGTTATGCCCCGCGGGGCTAGCGAGTATCGTATTGCCACCAAAGATAATGCGTTGGCGAGAGTTTTGGTGGGTGGTGGGCGTGCAGAGTCAAGAACAAAACGTCACCTGTCACATTCGGTTTCTGCCTGTTTCTGCTGTCGTTTGCGATGGACCAAGAGTCCTTCCGACGCCTTCTAGCCACCCAATCTGCTACCGGTGCAACCAAGCATGCCAACCAGTCGTTTCAGAAATCGCGTGGCTCTCTGTTTCCGTCCACTTCGACAAGCAAGACTGTCTCCGCGTCTGAACCCGCATTCAAACCCCGCAAATTGAAAAAGGCTGACGAGGGGGCTGATAAATACCGAAATCGAGCTGCAGAGCGGAGAGACGGGCAAGGGAACGACTATGCTCAGGTGGAAGCGATTCTGACAGACCTGGAAAGGCGGCAAGGCCCAAATAGGCCCGTAACCGACGAGCAGCGGCGCCTCCTGGGCGGGGACGGCGAGCATTCCATTCTAGTCAAGGGCCTCGATATGGCTCTCCTCGCGCAAAACAAAGCCAAGGCAGCCTCCTCCGCCGCGGTTGACGACGAGTCGCTTGAGCAAGCCTATAACCACGTTTCGGAGCCTTCAACTGCACCTGCTACTACTGGGAAGAAGCGCACACGCGACGACATAATACGCGAACTAAAGGAGAAGAAGGGTGGAAATACGGCCAGCCAGCCACAAAATGCATTGGATTCGAAGTTCAAGCCTATCGGATTCAAACCTATTGGGAGCACGGACGATAAGAGGAAGAAGAAGGGCTTAGAGGGAGACAAAGACCGGAAGAAAAAGAAACGGAAAGTAGAGGCTGAAACCACGAAACCAGAGTTATCGCAAACGACGTCAACGTTACCACCCAAAACCGACGTTCCATCGCTACCTCCACCTGAAGAAGATCCAGATGATGATTTCGACATATTTTCTGGAGTAGCAGAGTATAGAGGGCTCGACGACAACGACATGGCCGATGAAGACAAAACGACAACGGACGAAGTATTGCTACCTCCTCCCGGGGCAAGAGGCTGGTTTGATGACGGACCTCAAGAAGAAGAGACATCCATACCACCAGCTTCTACAAAACCACCAATAGAACCAATACCTCCGCCTCATGAGCCCGATATCGACGAAGAGGAGCAGCCAATGCGACTTGTTCCACTTGCGAGTTCTGCGATGCCGTCCATCAGGGACTTTCTCTCAATGGGCGAAGAGTCGGGGAGCAAAAAGAAAAAGAAAGGAAAGAAGAAGAAAAAGGCAGGCAAGGGTGATAATGACGACGACGAAGATTGAGATTCTGGTTGCTTAGTTGGCTTTGTGGATCCAAATGATAAGCCCAAGGGTGGATGCTTGTGCAGCAGTTTGACACATTGTCTTCAAACATCATCTATTCAAACCAAAAGACAGGCCAGCCAGAAGATGAGCAAAGTTACATGAGTACACAATTGTTAGGTCTGTCCGGGGGAGGCAAGCCTGGGGATCGTGGCGGTACGAGTCTGCGCTCTATCTCTTCAAGACAGAGTTCAAACACTTTCACTATTAATGTTCAGTGTCGCTAGAAGACTGGAACCATATATATACCGATGTCCCCATGCACCATCGCGCTTGCCTCTGTCCACGCGCATTGCGTTTCGTCGGCGAGGGTCTGACCGTCTGTTGAGCTGACCTTGCGGCTACGATTCGAATGGGGGAGAGTTGGGAAGAAGAGAAAACACGACAATGTGAGACCATAGACAAGGAGGGCAAGACGAGATAAACCACGGACAACCCACCTCATAACCAGATCGGCCTTTGAGCCGACAATAACCGCGGGGACTGAGCCCGGAGGAAGACCACAGAAATCAAGAATCTTGTCGTAGATGGTGCGAACCATGTCAAATGATGTCTTCGACGTAATCGAGTACACCAATACGTAGCCGTGTATTCCTATGGCATATTGCGGGGGAAGTTGTGAATACTCGTCCTGTTAGAGGTTGTGAGGATCTACAGGCAAGCTTGTTTGACGTACATACCTGCCCTGCCGTGTCTATGATTTCACATGGGTACTCAACGCCGTTCAGCGTTATAGTCTTGTGCGAAGTCATTGACGTTGTAGGGTAGTAGGATTCAGAGAAACGATGGTCGACGAGCTGCTTGATGAGCGAAGACTTGCCTTTGGAGGGTGGGTGAGTCAGCGAGAGGAAAATTTGCAAGAACGAGTTGCAAACTAACCCACAGACCGAGACCCCAGAACAACGATCTTGCGACGGTTGAGTGAAATGCGTGCAGCCATGAGCCCGTGCAGCAGCTGGGGAGGGGGAAGGTAAGTGGACAAGTCGGCGCCGTGGTTGGGAGAAAGAGAGCGACGGCCATCCATCAATTTCATTCTGCATATTACGAGAAGGAGACTCTACTTCATCACGGACTTCATAGACTTTGAGCGAAGGGGATCAAAGCTAAACTTATAGCGCAAACAGGGCCGATCCTTCCATCGTAATGAGTACATACATATGTCGGCTTGTTGAGTTAGGCAGAGACCGGTAGAACTGCAATTTGCGTTATCACTGCGTATTATAGAACCAGGCGCCAGGAAGCTTCAGCTTCACCATATACGGACCAAGTCTTTACACAAAACCTGAGAGGAAGCGTTCCTTCTTAGTCGTTATTTACTGCCGGCCACCTCAGATTAGCTTGAACTCTTCATTGGTCTATATACTATAGATCAAGACAATTAGGCGTCACTGCAAACTACAAAACTTCATGCAACTAGGCGTCACAGCAAAAACCCGGGAACAAAACTTCAAGCATGGAGTTCAAAACAGTTACTGCACATCCCCTTCGGTTTGAACGGGTTCTGCTTAAAGTCTGCGCAGCCATTGGCGCTAGGTCCATATGCTTCAGACAGTTCTGTCGCACTGTCGAACGGAGACCGGTCATAACCACTGCTCTCCGAGGAGGCGGAAGCGGACAAATAGCCCCCGCCGCTACGGCCAACAGAACCGAAGCCTGATGCAGAAGGCGGTCGAGAGCCAGGTCGACGTTCAGGAATTCGGGGACTGGCTGTTGTCATCGCTGTCGCTGAACGACGTGGGGGTGGCGGCGGAGCCTTCTTTCCCCCGGCCAAATCACTCGTTGTTGACCTCCGTGGCATCGGTGGGGGCGAGAACGGCGTCTTCTCGTCATCATCAGCAACACTACTGACAATGCTGGCAGCATCAGAGCCCCCATAGAATGGGCTGCTTGTGGTCGGTGACAATACCGCCATCGGCCGACCATAGTGTTCATAATCGTCCTCGGTTTCAGGGTTGTCATCTTCAGATTCGAGATTCAGTCCTAATCCATTCGGGCGTCTTGGAAGTGGAGGAACATCTGACGAGATCGGCTCCGTATAGGGAGTGGGGAAAAGCCCTTGCTTTCCGTTTAGCTCTCCCATCCACCACCCGTCGAGGACTTCATTGATAACAATGATTGTGTCACCAACGTTGAATGACAGCTCGTCTGAGCCACCAGAAAAGTCGTACAACGCCCGAACTGTCTTGCGGTTTGCCAGAGACGCAGAAGGAGGCTTGAGAATGCGGGATGGAAGTTTCGGAGTCGTTTGTCCCTTTGTTGACGATGCAGACTTGCGCCGACCAAGCCCTGCAATTCCACTGCTGTCTGATTCACCGCCGGGTCCAGAAGAGTCGCGGTCCGGGTCGTCTGTTAAACTCGCAAACGCGTCCTTGTCCTTGTTTTTCCTACCCCGGCCCGTAACCGAGCCGACAGCAGTTGATGCCCACCCAGCAACACTGAGCCGTCGTTTGTCACCGCCAGCAGTACCCGTACTATCTGAGCGCTTGCGAGAAGAGCGTGAAGCAGGGCGAGAAGGTGGCCGACTTGGTGTGCGTTCAGATTCATCTTCAGATGAAGAAGAAGGTCTTGGAGGGGGAGCTGGCGCGGGCGTAGAAGACTTTCGACGCGGAGTACTCGGTTTCTGTCGCGGAAAACTGGGCGTATGCTTGCTAGAGTTTGGATCAGCGGATGAATAACGCGGAACACAACACCCACTCTCCAGGCCAGTTATCCTTCGTTTCCTTCAATGTCTCCAGATACTGTTCCACGAAGTTGATTTGCAGAGTCAGGAATGCGCCGAGCTCGCGCAATTGGCCAGTTTCATTCTCTTGAATTGCATGCATATGAGCCTCAACTTCGTCGGTGGTTTCCTCACTGACGGGGTCAGAACACAACAGGGGTCCAGGTTGTTCAGCTTACTATCGCATTTTAGCGTGGTTCATATCCTCCTCAGCATCTCTCCGCTCCCGATCCTTGTCCTTCTTGCCATTCTTCAGCTTCTCATACTTGGAGATCGCCGCGTCGTAACTCAGACTGTTGTAGAATTAAGTAGTAATTGACACGACCACGGAAAAGCCCACCGTCTACTGTCAAGCTTCTTTCGCAAAGCCTCATACTCTTTGACATCATCCGCGAACCGCGTCAAGGAGCTCATAAAGTTATCCGCGAATGATTGAGCGTAGCTTTCCTGGAACTTCGCGATTTTACATTGCGCTCGACCGAGAGAGACCAGAGCTCCGCCTAGCGGTCGCGTGAGCTTCCGATTAAACTCCTTGAAATAGCTCGCACGAACCAAAGGGAGAATCTTCCCCGAACTCTTCACCATGAATAACCATGACGATGCCGAGCGTTTCAATAGGCAAGAGCTTCTCTGAGTCGTCGAGGGCGGCATTGTCTTTTCGCTTTGAGAGCGCTCGATGGTATGCTTCAGAGGCGAGAAACAGCCTGGGGGCCGAATAAGTGACAATGCTTGGAGTACACGACCAAACGAGCCTGTGGGCGCCGTCTCTCCTTCGTTCCACATCCTTTTCGAGCTCCTTGAACTCGTCTGAGACGGTTGTCTTGTCCTTAGATGTCGAGATGACTTCTCCTGCCCACTACGAAAAACATGAGCAAAAGTGGCCTGATTTCGCCGTCGTTGCTTGTTATGCTCACTTGTCTGAGTTTTCCGAGCTAAGAAGGAGATAAGCAGGTCGTAGTCAAGAGAGAACACCATGGGGTACGTACTTGTTTACTGGCCATGGAGAATGTGTGGGGAAGGGCGGAAGAAAGGGATGAATTTGCGCATCATACGATTGCGGACAAATTGGGAATAGTCGACAAGGCACGCGCCAGTGTCTTTCGTGCCACTGTTGGTCTTCGTTCAAACTATATTGACATCGACGACCCCCCAAGTAAAGTTAGACTCAAAACCAAGGCAGCTCGCCACCGAGAATGTTGCGCTTCGTCGACTGGACCGAAATGACCGCTGACGCATCAATATCACGTAAGCTGTGCAACTTTGCTGCTGCCCAACACTTTCAAGTTTCAAGGAGAAACGCGTAACTTCAAACAGACCTGATTCCTTGCTTGCAGCTGGTGCTCCTCCTCACGCCTGTCTCAGAATTTCTGACCGTCATGTGCCTCTCAAGCTTTAATGCTGTTCTGTGCGGGTACAGGTGGGTAGCTAAAAAAAGCTTCGACATTCTTTTATTCTCCATGAACATTTCCTCCCGATCAACACACTGGGAACCCGGCTCGTCCCGATAATGCACTTATAAACCTGCAGTACCCGTGCTAGCATTCAATATCAACTCGTAAATGTCCTCGAACGAGAAGCTCGACAGACAAGGAATCTTCATGTCCAATGCGATGTATGTCCCTCCAAACGAGGCTTTTAAATTTCAGCACACTCATCTGTGTAGGGGTGGACCCATAATCGCACCTGCTCCATTGGAACAACTCAGTGCCATCCTCGACGCCGGTACTGGGACTACTGGATGGCTCTCGGAAGTGGCCTCTCTTCCTGGTTTACCCACCTCGACTGAATTACACGGCATTGATATCAACAATGCACGGTTTCCCCACCCACCCATGACGCAAGACGGCTCCCGACAGTTATACCTCGACGTAATTGACCTGACTGAGCCTCTGCCCGAGAAATACCACAACAAATTTGACCTGGTGAATGTCCGCCATGTCGTAACTTGGCTGGATCCCACTCAGTGGGATATTGTCTACCGGAATTTTCTTACTGCTCTTAAGCCGGGGGGCTTTGTGCAGGTATGGATCGCATGGGTGTTTGCTCCCGGTATCCAACTGGTTGATATTTTGAATCTTGTTTAGGTCCAAGATACAAGAATGACTGTCCCAGAAGACTTTGCCAAATATTCTCCCGGAATTAAGAAATATGTTGGTACAATGGCGAAGTGAGGATCTGTGCTACTAACCTTGGTTAGAGCTCAATTGCTCCAAATTAGGGTCTTCACTCTCGACTCACCCGCGCAAGTTGAGATTGCTCGGATTCTCCCGTTGCTCCCGCAACATCTACCGACCCTCGGCTACACGGATGCTTCTCAAACCATCTACCCACTCCTCTACGGAAAGCTGCAACCCGATCCTGAAGTGCGCAAAGCCGGTATTGCACAAATGATGGGCTCAGCGCGTGGTTTCCAGGCCCGCGGCGCAGGCTGTGAAGGGGAGCGACTGAAGAACATCGTGGATGGCGTCATATACGAGGTCCCGGCCTCCTTCGATGGTCAGTCAGTTTCACAAATTCAATTCTCCGATTGACCTTGATCAGAGTGGGATGCGTTTATTACGGAATCCGAGCACACATTCAACGAAGAAGGTTGGGCGTTACCAATGAGAATAACAGTGGCTCGGAAGCCCCAATAAGATGTCAGCACGTCGCTGTCTATTCATCCAATCAAGCGCATCACAGCCGCATCAGTTGGCGCATCAGATGTATCGGACAATCAATCTGTTCTTACATAATCTACATATTCCCTCTTCTTCTCCTCCGATGATCCCTTTGAGAGACTTGCTTCGCAACAGATGACAGCTTGCCAAAGCGAATCAATTTCTACTTCTCCACGTCTGACAGCCAGTGACAGGCCTCGCTTTGATTATCGAGGGAAGAACAGGCCTCATAAGGCAGTTTTCTGTGTTCCGTGGCCACGACTCGCGTCTTTCGATAATGGGATCAGCGTCCAAGCCAGAGTCACAATGCGAGGGTGGTGAGAAAATACAATGAGGACGGCACGGTGTGCTAACATGAAGGGGTAAGTGTCCCACGGGCCTGCTTTTGGTAACTCCCGCGTTCTTCCTGAAGGCTAGAAAAGCATTTCAGCCAAAATGCGGCACTACACAACTCGGACTCATCGCTCTCGACTCGCAGCTTACTCCAGCTCACTTCTAAACAATGACCAAGGCTCATTCCACCAAGTCCCGGTCGGCAACTCGCCATTGTCGAGGTTCTTCACCATGTCTGTCCATCCCCCTATAACGCGTCGCGTCACCCTAACATTTACAAACAGACTTGGGTGATATAATCTACAAGAAGAAACCCTCCGATGGCCACATTCGACGTCCTCGAAACGCGTTCATTTGCTATCGATCGTGGTTTGTCGCGCAAGCCAAGGAGGCAGCAGCGCAACCAAAGTCACTCGACCAAACTACGCTGAGCCAGAGCGCTGCCATTTCTTGGAAGGCATTACCCGCTCACGAGAAAGCGCGGTTTCGTCAGGAGGCAACGGAGGAGAAGGAGAGACACGCAGAGTGGTACCCCGACTACAAATACTGTCCCAATGGTCTCGGGCCTGCTCGGAAGTCGAGTTCTTCTTCTCGCAGCTCTGCCTCATCTATGAGCCCACCCCCGCCAATACCTTCCCCCAAAGTTCGCTCCAAACGCGTCGTCGCAACGAAAGTTCCGCTTCAAGTTGACGAACCAGATGTCAAACCCAAGGTTCGTTCCTTTTCAACTCGATTTTTTGCTGCTGAAATGAACTCCAGAAGGAAGAAATTCTCCCCTTCTACAGCCCTTCATCGGTCCACAAGGACCCCTCCCCATTCAAATCAACACTGCTCCCTTCGACCATCGTCTCCCTCAGCTTCGTTCCAGACGACGAGCCCGCATTTGCTTCTACTTCCCGTGCGCCTGAAATAACACCATTCGTCTCTTATGCGTCCCCATCACCACCGCCTATGCCGCAACCGATGGACAGCTTCAACTTCGAGGCGTGGACATACGAGTTCGGACTGGAGCATGAGAAAATAGACATGGACTGGGTGTTTTCTTCACCAACACCTTGCAGCTTTTACGACTCGCCGGAGCTGGAGGGCTTCAAGTCGACCCAGTGTTTCGTGGACGAATTCGGCTTGGTCGGGCTTGGATATGGTCTCGGAGTCGAACCTTCAGAAGAAGAACGCGACCAGCATCTCACGAAACTGTTGTACCAGTAATTTCTCTACTTCACACTTGTATACCTAGACACCATATGTAGCCCAAGCACAATCTGTAAACTATTCATGGAGACATTAACTGCACTCGAGTAGTGGAGGCCTGGAATCAAAGGAGTGTTCCTGTTGTGGTGCTTTCGCAGTTGATTTCTTTGCATATCGCGGCGAATTTAACAGCAGACGCAGGATAGTGATGTAGACCATTGACACCATGACTATGACTGCCAACACCCCAGCAATGCCCGAGACTATCCCAAGAAGGACGTTCGAAGGTCTATCGGAGCAACATTAATCGCCGGACAATGAGAAAGCAGCGCGGGTTCTTACTGGGAATTATTCGTCTGGCTCCCGGAAGAGTTCAACATATTATTGACTGTGCCATCCACAAGGGCATAGTCGATGGTAAAGACTGCATCGTCCGCGATGGAGGAGTCGGTAGCAAACGCGAGGGCATGTTTTCCGGGTCCAAGCCCGTCGGCATAATAGATGAGCTGGTTAGGAAGATAGTTTTCAGTGGGTGAATCCGAGATGCTTTGGTTCTCTGTGTATGATTGGATTGGGCCTCCATCCAGCTGAGCGGTAAACGGCGCCCCTTGCCCTCCGATTGCCCCGTAGACAGCGACTCTATCGCCCTGCACATATCGTCAGTCCGATCCATGTGCAGCAAAGAAAGCTTGATCAGTACGAAGAAATTGAGCAGAGCTGAAGACCCAGCTGTCCCCGCGCTGCAAAGAAGTCGTTATACATATGTGGAATGATAGGTTCAGTAACCTACTGGCCAGATCCGTCGTCGAAATTGGGCAAACTCGACATGTTTGTGCTCCAGGCACTGGGTGGGTTGTAAGCAAAAGACGTGCTATCGTCTTGTAACCGTGTGTCAATGGTAGAGTTGACTGTCGAGGTCCACGTGAACTAGAAGAATTTGCATGTGAGTGGGCCAAGTCAAAAGACCTTTGAAGAACGCTGCTTACGAAATCCAAGTCGTATGTTTGGCCGGGATTGGATGGCAGGTTGGAGATGGATACATTGTGAAGACTATCTTCGAGGGTTGTAGAGTTGAAGAGGTCAACTTGAAATATTTCTTGTGTTGATGGCAAGATAGGCCCATAGGTTTTCCCATCTAAGACGACTCTGTGCAGCACCGCAACTGCAGATTGAACGAATCAGTTGAGAGTTTATCGCTGCGAACAACAGCGGCAGTAGATCATAGATTTCTATGAAAGTCCTTCGATACTTGCGTGGGTATAACGGACAACGGTTGTGTGCATTGGTTTGGCCAAGTCTGACCCGGACCATGACGCGGCTAGTCACACTAGCCAGGTTAGTGATCACGTGCACCCAGAAACATTTGTTTTGAGTGTATTAAATCAAGTGCAAAAGTGTGTGTGGACAGGTTCAAGTGAGATGATGAGCCCCGAGTCAGAAATGGCGCGTGAGCAAGGGAGTGCGAATATCTTCTTGTTGGCTACAATAGAATAAGTACAATGAACAATAGTATAAAACAACGGGAGGAGAGAGCCTACACGTGAAGGAAGCCATCCCTTCCCTCGACCTCCCCGAGCATTATCCGATTGCTCAGCCCTTTCTCGACATCATCCTCTTCGATGTTGTGGAAAATCTTGCTCATGCCCCCCGCAGAGGCTGCCGCCATAAGCAGCCAAGGGTCGTTGGGGTCAAAGTCCGCGTTTGTTAATGGGATGCCGCGATTGTAGAATTGGGCAACGATGGCGATTGCAATGGACAATACGCTGAACGCGAGGATGGGCATTAATACGAGAACACTGGCAATTCCATCGTATTCGTAGCCTATCGTATGAACGATGACAGTCCCGTTGGTCGGTCGCATAACGTCTTGTGAGGGCTTGGGACCTAGATTTCCGGCTAGAGTGAGGAATTGCGTTTTGATAGCCTATGTAGAATATTAGTTGGATGGACAGAGTAAAGGAACGACATACTGTTCCTGTGAATTCGACGATTCCAGTGATATAGGCTTCCTATTTGTTGTGAGTAGCGTTCGCTTGCCAACCAATAAGAATCATACGCACCAATAGCGTCCCGAGAGACAAGCCCTGCTGTTGATCGAGGAATATGGAGAGTAACGAGTCACCGATGCTGTTGAGCAAAGTACTTTGAGCATAGGTAAACCCCGACTTCATAGCTCGGGTTGCTGCAAAAGCGATGGGCCCAGGATTGATGGGGATGGAACCCGGCGCAAAATCAGCGCTGACCAGACTCAAATCTTTGCCCGTGTAGTTTGCGACCATGTTCTGGATCTGCGGTGTGACGCTGCAGACATGGGAAATGTTCGAGTAGATGCCTTGACCAAAGACGATAACATCTAAAGCATTCATATTGGAACTAACCGCAAGTGAAATAGAAAGAGATGACAAACCAAAGCTTTTCTGAGCAACAATATTCTGACTCGGGACTTGACATCCAACCATGAAAAGCGAGTCAGCAGTGTCCGCTCTGGTGACGGCATCTAGATATTATGCCAATGAGTGGTGGAAACTGGACCAATGGCTCTGGGACGGACCTGATGAATCTTGGCCAACAGAGCAATCGGTCGAAACATTCCACAAGGTAAACCCACCCGCCAATGCCTGCGACGTGCGATGAAGTGTTGGACGACTTCTATCGCTGAGCACCATTGGAACACACGAAACATTGGCAGTAAGCCCTTGCTGGCTCATGACAAGGGACATATCTGATCGGGCTACGCCAGCTTGCAGTGGTGCGGTATTCGAAACGATGCGAGGCGAGCGCGTTGCAGCATCCATCGCCGAGTCCTGAAGGCGCACGGGCAGTATTCCACCTAAACACGCAGACATGTCACACTATCTTATCTTATCATGGAGTAACTTACGAGTTGATGTCCTATGGGCATAGCCACCGAAGTCGAGGAAAACAGGATAACCTGCTTTTGCGGTCGATGAAGCAGCGCCGCTAGCATCGACGAATGAAAGGAGGGTCGAATGGACTGCGCTCAGGTGAGCAATCATGACTTCAATTAGGTTAGAAACATACGGTAATAATCGATGGTTCCGTTGTTGAGCAGGGTGTTAACTGTGCTTTGTAGCGCGGGACTGGTGAAGTCGAATTCACGTCCAATTATTGGGACGATTACAGAGATAGGGTTTGGCGTGAGGAGAGACGACCAGCTAAACAAAATATGACCAATTTTTTTTTAACAAAAAAGCGGGTATTGAAAAAGCGCAACTTACCCAGGGGTCTGGCCCAGTGAGACGATGAATATAGCCCCACTGATGGCGACCCACTTATAGTGGCGGTTCAGAATAAGTGACTTTCTTGAGATGATAATGCCGTGGCCGAGGGTAGAGAGGGACAAGGGACGTGTCAAAGAGACCAGAATAGCGTGTCGTACTGCCTGGGTAAAGAGACTCCACGAGTTCAAGATCAATTAATACAAAACAAGACATTCAGCTTACTAGGAGGAAACGAGGGCAAGTGCATTGGCCAGCAGCGTAAACACGTAGCTCTTGACCTGGGGATTAGCAGTGAAGAAGTCCGCGGCGTCTTGCGTCAACGGAATTTGGCCCCTCGAGCGAACACTAGCAAGGAATCCAAAACACAACAAAAGAAGTGCGAGTTGGCCAAATATGATGTACAGTGGCCATGCGATACGACTATAAAGCTTTGGTTCAAATCTGGAATCTTCGTCCACAAGATAACAACGAACCTAGTGATGTGGTCTGATGAACCCCATGAATGGCTCCTCTTCTCTTGACGGAGGGTAGTGCCAGCCTGGGCCATTGCGCAGCAATAGGGCGGAGAAAAGGATCGCCAGACATCGCCTATGCACAAGTGTTTTATGCAACTGGCCAGCGCTTAAAGTGGTCCTGGGAGTTGGACATGAGAGCAACAGCCGACGCCAAGGACATGTGTGCCCGGAGCCGAGATTCGAGATTCAGAAGAGAGACTTTCATCCACCCACAGAAGATCCCAGTCCAATTACTGACGTGATTAGGGGCCTAAGAGGATGAGTGGATCCAAACCCAGAAGAAACATCGAGAGAGACCCAAAGAGTGGACAAATCAATTCATTGGAAGGGAATACTGACGAGTCCGGGCGAAGCTCGGCCAGTATCGGTTTGTCAGAGAAGGATTCTCATGATGTTCCCGATCAGATCGTCTCTGCTTATTGATGTTATTATGATTTGTCGATTCGTGCAGATTTCTCCGCGCGCTTGAATTCGGAAACGGTATTTGGTTGTTCGTCAAGTCGAGCCTTCTACATCGACAAGATTCTATTGCGTCAAGATGTAAGATCAAAGAGCAAGTTTCTACCCTTTCCCAACCCTTTGAAGACAGCGCTGAGAGTTGCATAAGGCGGGGATTCAGAGCAGATTGGCAACACGAGAGAACTATGTTGGTCATTCAAAGATCGAGTTAACAGTACGTACAAAAGCATTGTAAGCGAAGTTTTCGAGGAGCTAGTGCGATATTTCATTGACCGTTTTTTTTAACGGATTCAGCAACGAGCAACCAGTTACAGTGGTCTTCGATGTGGGGAGGCTGGGCCGCAGTGACCGAACTTTGTTAGCGGCACAAAGTTGGTGAGGCGTCGCAAAGATTCCTTTCCTAAGTAAGGTGTGTCGAGTCTGGTCAACAGATATTTTGCTTCTTGTGGTGGTGTCTGAATTTTGAACGAATCGAGACGTGGTGACTGTGACTGTCACGGCGCTGTCACGCGCCGCTGACGCGGTTGTCTCTGACTCTCTCTCTCCCAATGCTCCAAATTTGCCGCGCTGAGGACGGTCATGTCTTCCAGGTTCTCTCTATTAGCTCAAGTCTAAGTTTTGAACCTGAAGCTGACCAACACAAAGGTAAACGCGGGCGTACGGGACATCGAACGGTGGTGTTTCTCTTTACCTTCTTGTTTGTCAACTAACACAGATCAGGACCGGCAGTCTGGAGCTCTTCATCCAGCAAGAAACCGGAATTGACCAGCAATACATACTTGCATACCTTCCTGACGGGCGACGATTGACGAATGCCAATTTGAGGGAACTGAGTGGGTCGCAAACACAAGTACGCAATTACCATCCCACAGCACCTCATTTCACTCAATTTTCCAGTCCATATTTGTTTTTAATAAATATTATCTGGATCTAAGTCTGGAAGAAGTTTTGCGCGAGCTACGAATAGACGCGCCCCTGCAACCTCCCATCGAAGGTCCCTTCACACCCACCTTTTACCGACAGGACATTGCTAATCAGCTTTAGATGATATTGCTGCCACCCCTCCCTTCCGTCCTTCAATCCTTGCCTCATCCTACCTTCGTACCGCACAAATACACCGAGACCATGTCCATAACCTGCTTTCGAGCATTCATTGTCAACACGAAGCCATCCAAGTTGCTCTCACAAGTCTAGAACACAATGTGCTCCAGATAGGCGACACATTTGATAGTATTTCTACTGCGTCGCGGAGGGAGTTGGAAAAGCAAGGGGTGCTGCTCGCTGGTGTGGACAGCGACTTAATGATTATTGGCCGGGTTCGAATCCATCCCGAATTCATGTCGGCGGCTATGCGTGTGGCAATTGAAGCAGGTGAACGTCCGCGCACCTTGGGGGACTACGTATCGACGGCCAAGATGCGGTCTGTGGCCCACACTTGCGCCGACACGCATGGTTCGTGGCTGTCCAAATCTCTACTGAAATAGTGATTACGTTCAGATCAACTGCAAGCCCGCTTCTCTCAAATTGAGAGGGCAGTATCCCAACTTCAGCAAGGAACCCATTCGGTTCGGTCGGCAGTTATCAACACGAGGTGAATTGGCCACCACTCATCATCACGTCGTTGACGCCCATTCTAGTCTTTTGGATGATGCAGAGACATGCGCGAGGCGCTCGCAGGATGCTTTCGATAAGATTTCTCATAGTACTGGTGTCCTCGAAGGTATATAACTGCGTGGTCGCTGTGAACCACACTAAAACATTAGCAGGCCATGTTCCTGACCCAGATGGAGTCTTACAAGGTCCGTAGCCGCTCGGATCTCCGTGAAAAGCCTAATATCGTTGTAGAGCTTCGTCAGCTTGACTTTTCCCTCCGTCAAGAACTGCAGTTCATTGCCAATATCAAGGTAGGTCATCCCGCATGGCCTGTGCTGATTCTTTCATTGACGTTTGTAGCGTAGAACTCCTATACTCAACACTCCATAAACGCCCTAAGAACCATCAGCATGCTCAATAACGATATGGTCCAAATTCCCCCTTCGTTGGTTATTGTGCAAGCTAGCTTCCGAAACAAGAACAGCTTTCCTCATATACAACGACTGCACAATATGCTCTACGCCTATGGAGCTACAGTCATTGAGATTGTGAGGCGAAAAGAATTTTGTGAGCTTGTTTCGCCCATTTGCATGTCGACTAATATTGTACCACATAGCAAGATTCTTTTATCAGCGAGCACAAAGCATTCTTGAGGTTATGGCCAAGCTTTCGTATGTCATTGTTATTCCAGACGCTGTGCTGTTGTTGATTGTGAACCTCAGGGCCAATGAACGTAAGAGGCGGCAGGTCCATCGAGGCGAGGTCCTTGGACAACTGCCCTTCACCATTCGAGGGATGGATGATCCTGTCCCGACCATCGACTTCTCTCCCACTGGAAGCGTAGACTCGTCATACTCCCTAGAAAGAGATGATGTTGATGGTCAGTGTGATCTTCTTGCCAAACATCTCAACCAACATTCATAGGCATCGTTCGCATATTGGATGAGCTCGAAGACGCTTCCAGAGCGGAGAATGACCCCATGGCGCTCACCGCCATTCGAGAGTGTCGAATAGCCCTCGACAAACTGGTGGTTCGGATGGATGGCCTGGAAGCAAACTTCGATCGCATCGCGGAGCGTTCCTGTAAGGTGGATTAGCTAACTGCTTCCGATCTCACTCCAGTTCTCAGTGCTATCTGCTTCGCGTCTTTCCATGTCTCGAAGGCGATGTAAGCAGTCTCTTCAAAGTATCACGTGATATTCAATTTGGTTAGCCACTGAGGCCGATGAGCAAGCAATTCAAGAACTCGTACAGCAACTTCAGGAGGCTACAGATGTCCAAACGCGACAGGAATCTCTCTTCAAAGAAGAACGTTATGGAATGCAAGGTCAAATACATCGTCTGCAAGCCGAGCTTCGCGAGGCACAAGCAACAGTCTCTACTGAGCAAACCCGAGCAGAACGATTAGAGCGGGAGCTGGAGCAACTTCGTGCTCACGTGGAGACCGAGAGCAATAAGCGGAGAATTGTGGAGGATAGAAACGGTCATTTGAGTGACGACATGGAAAGCCAGCGACAAGAACTAGCTATCGCTTTGGCCGACGCAACAGAGCAGACGAAAATCGCGGAATCCCTTCGTCAAGAGCTTTCTCAAGCTCGGGCTGACTTCGAGGATGTTAAAACACTCGAGTCACGGAATGGGCAGAAAGTCGCGCTTTTACTTGAGGACCAAGCAAATAATCTGCGGCTCTTGGAGGAGGCGCGGGCGCGAGGCGAAGATCTGGAGGAGCAAATCAAGGCTGCTCGGGCTGAAAGCACAAAAGTTGACGAAGCGTTGAAGGAGGCTAGTCGGGACAAAGATAGACTCCTTCGTGCCCAGGCGACTGAGCATGATCGCATTATTCGTGATCACATTGCGGAGGCAGATGGAGATCGTGCCGTGCTTGAACGCCAGTTTCATGAGCTGAAGGCGGTCCAGGAGCATACCTTACGCCAACTGGACGGGGCTAGGGCTGAGGTTGAAGTCGCAACTGCCGATGCTCAAGGGAAACGCGAAGAGCTCGCTCGGATTGAGCGTGAGCTGCGTGAGGCAAGACATGCCGAACGTGTCTTAAGAGAAGACCTTCGAGCTGGTCGCGCATCACAGTCGAGCTTCGAACAACGGTTGGAGGATAGTGGTCGTCTCGTTGCCCAGATTCTCGATGTTGCTTTGGCTTTCCGCAACGCGCATGTTAAAGCTTTGCAAGCGACACAACTCATGAATTCCCATCCAGGCACCACCGCAAAGTCTACTGCTGGTCTCGCGGAGTCATTTTCACCATCCATTCGCCATGGTATTATCAGTCAGTTGGACGAGCCATCTCCGATCGACCCATCGGAACCGGCTACTGCCTTGGAGGTGTTGAGGTCATTTGACCACGACCACTTCTTGGAAGCTATAACGAAAACGGGCTCTACAATTCGGAAATGGCAAAAGCAGTGCAAAGAATACCGGGAGCGTGCGAAGGGCAAGATCTCATTCCGAAATTTCGCCAAGGGCGATCTGGCTCTGTTCCTGCCCACCCGAAACTCAGTCTCGAAGCCATGGGCAGCATTCAATGGTCAGTTTGGCTTCAACTAGAAGCAGGTGTATTCCGAGGTTGACCCTCTTGTTAGTCTCCTTCCCGCACTATTTTCTCCAAGCGACAGGCCATCTTGCCGAACAGCTCAAGACCCGTGAGTGGATTGTGGCACGGATAACTTCGATAACGGAACGTGTTGTTGATCATAACGTGAGTTCTTAATGAAAAGCGCAATCTCACATCGATGCTAATCGTGTGCTATTGCAGGACGCCTCTAGCAATCCATATGGCCTTGGTGACGGAGTCAAATATTATATGCTAGAGGTTGAAGACTGGACTCAAAACAATGCCCAGAATAAGCGTCGGCCGTCTTCCAGGAAAACGTCAAGAGACCAACCGCCTTTGTCTACTGCACCAGCTCCCGCGGTCCCTCCCGATCCTGCCGAAACCGAAGATACCTTCATGACGAATCCACCAGCCAGCTTACATCTTTTCCCCGTGCGAGCCCGTACAAGCTTAAGCACATCACCTCCTGTTCGACCATCTTCTCTTTCGCGATTATTAGCACAAGCCCCTTCTCCATTAGAGCCGCCTTTGGACCCGGAGCCGGAACCTTCTTCGTCCACAAATAAACCGGATTCACCGTCCTCCCCGCCACCACCGACTTCTCCATCACAACTTCAAACCGGTTTACCGGGCTCGATCCCACAGCATGTCGCCTCCCCGCTCCGACCAGGCTCGCGAGCGTCACGTATCTCAACGACATCACGATTTTCCGTCGGTCGAATACCGGGTTTGGGAAGTGCTTCATCAGGGTCCCCAGTCACCAAAGCGCCACCAACTACGGCACTAGCCGGACTTTCCGCATCACCATCTTCTCCAGACGATGCCAATCCCTTCCGGGAGTCGAGTGCGAGTACGCCATCCCCAAACGAGTCGGTGACTGAGGGTGTTTCGAATGTGTTGAGACATAGTCGACGAAGGACGACATCATATCACGTTCCGCGAACCTCGCCTCTTGCACCGAGCATTGTATCGGAAAGCACGAGTACCAGCACAGTCACGGCTCGCCCCGCAGCGTCGACCATGAATTCCAGCAACACCCTTGCCAATTTCGCGAGTAGCTGGGGTATGTCCTTTGGACGGAAGAAGAAGGCCGAAGTGGACGCTGCCGCGGTTATAGAGGATGGCGATCACAATAGAACGCTGGGAGCATCATCGTCGACAGCAACAGAAATGTTGAAGCGATTTTGATGTTCTCTGTGTGCTTCATGCAGTACGGCTTCTTTCCTTCCCACTTGGCGTTCGGGCTCAATCTGTCCGCGTACTTAGAACGTAGTTCCCCGCATATCACGTAGGAATCTGAAGTTACTCTATTTTGTGGGTATCATAATGTTGAAGAGCTTATAGTATTCCAGGGGTGGCGTGGACAGAGTGGACGGTTTGAGTCCTCTCGGAAAAACATGTCAGGCTCGATCGGGCGGCGAGGGTAGGCGGGCAAACCTCGGAGCAGTGTCGCGCGTTTCATCGCATTTCATTTACCCCACATTGCTGGGGAATTCTCGACGAATTTGTGGAGGAATATGGGGCCACAACGATAGGAGCAGGCACCATGCACTGGTGTGTTTGGTCTCTGGTTGAATGGAAAGTTTTTTTTTTTGCAGGAACAAGCGGGACAGACGATGATTTTTCCACGACTGGTTCCGAATATAGTCGGGTGTGTCAAGTGACCTTCCCCTTCGGGAAGACCCGTCAACGCGCCTCGTCGCGGTTGCGGAGTACCTCTGGAGAAACTTCTTCCATTGAGATTGTCAGCTGTACATAAAAACCCACACCCCAACACGGCAATGTTTCCTCAGGCGTATCTTCTTTCCGCCCCCCCTCATCGAACAACATGGTCGGCGGTGCTGCAGCGACTGCAAGTGGCGTCAATGCCTACACCCACCTCATGGACCCCAACCGCAAGTGGTACAACAACAGGCGGCTCATTGTCCTCAACGCCTGGATTGTCCTTCTGCTCATCACGTCCTCGACCAACGGCTACGACGGCTCCATGATGAACGGGTTGCAGTCCTTGACACAATGGGAGAGCTACTTCAACCACCCGACCAAGGGAAAACTCGGGCTGCTCAACGCTATTCAAGTGAGTTCTTCCTTGCTTCCTTGCCTCGCAACCGTACCCATCCTCGAAATAGAATATTGGTGGTCTCGCTGGATACCCCTTCGCCCCCTACATGTCTGACGGTATTGGTCGTCGCAAGACCGTCTTTTTCGGCGCAGTCATCATGTGCATCGCGACCGCCATTCAAACGGCCTCGCAATCTGTTGGCATGTTCATTGGCGCTCGGTGCGTGTCCACCGCAAGAAAAAAGTTCCAAATATACTCACCAACACACTCTACAGTTTCCTTATCGGTTTTGGCCTTACCTTCGCTGGTGCGTCCTCGGCACCAGTATCCTATTTTTTGCTGAGTTTCATCTTTTTTTTTTGAATAGCTAATGCCGCGCCGATGTTGGTTACCGAGCTCTCTTACCCCAAATATCGTGCCCCACTCACTTCGACCTACAACTCCCTCTGGTACTCTGGCGCCATTGTGTATGTTTGGTTGTTGGTCCCTTGCTTCTTCCGCTTACCAGCGCTCTATAGTGCCGCCTGGGCCACCTTCGGTACTTTCAAGATCAACAGCACGTGGGCGGTTCGTTTGTTTCTTGCGAAAAGGTCTTGGACAGTCGCTTATATTCATATTTAGTGGCGAGTACCCTCTGTCCTCCAGGCCCTTCCTTCCGTGCTCCAAGTCCTCCTCGTTCTGTTCGCGCCTGAGTCTCCCCGTTGGCTCGTCAGCAAAGGTCGCGAAACAGAGGCACTGAAGACCTTGGCGTACTACCATGCTGATAGCAACGAGTGCGTGATTCTCCCACCTTGTCTTTCCCCCGCCTGACCAATTTTTCGTCAGGGATGACCCGCTTGTCAAGTACGAGTTCGAAGAGATCAAGGCTGCGCTCGAGTTCGACCGCAATGGTATGTCGTTTTTTTCATCAGCCGCATCATTCACGGTCTCACCACCACATGCAAAAAGTTGCTGCCAACATCGGCTGGAAGTCCTTCTTCACAAGCGCGGGCAACCGCAAGCGTGTCCGCATCATTGTCGCGATCGCCTTCTTCTCGCAGTGGTCTGCCAACGGTCTCGTGTCGTACTACCTCAACAAGGTGCTCGACTCCATTGGCATCACGGACCCCACCATCCAGCTGCTCATCAACGGCATCCTGCAAATCTGGAACTTGGCCTGGGCCCTCGCTGCCTCCTCAATGGTCGAGCGCTTCGGCCGTCGTCTGCTGTTCTTGTCGTCGGTTGTGGGCATGACTGTCTTCTTCACGCTGCAAACCATTTGCACGGCCCGATTCAGAATCGACGGTGACGACAACGCGGCCCATGCGGTCATTGCGTTCATCTTCCTTTACTATGCCGCATACGACATTGCCTTCACGCCCCTCATCGTCACCTACACGCTGGAGATTCTGCCCTACAACATCCGTGCCAAGGGCTTCACGATCTTCAACTTCACCATCTCGTGTGCCCTCATCTTCAACCAATATGTCAACCCCATCGCCATGGGTGAGTTCTGTTTGGATTTTCGAGTTTCTTACTCATTGCTTGCCAGACAACATTGACTGGAAATACTACATCGTCTACTGCGTCTGGCTCGTGTTTGAGGGTGTCTTCCTCTACTTCTTTATCCTCGAGACCAAGAACCGCACCCTTGAGGAAACTGCCGCGCTCTTCGACGGTGACAGCGCTGCCGAGCACATCGTCGCTGACGCTGCCGACCACGCCGGCGTCAAGCACGACATTGGCATCGTCCACGACGACGATGATGAGAAGGTTACTGACGAGAAGGCCTCGACATAATTTTCTGGCTCTCCAACTCAAGGACCGGACGCGGGCGCGGGCTGGCTCGACTCTTATAATAACATCTCCCTTTTATGACTATTCACGCATCTACGCTGAGGGGGCACAGTGGGAAGTTAATTCGCTGTAGTTTCCGACCGCACGCTGTATTTGTAAACCAAGCAAAAACCATTTTTTCCCTCTCTCCCTCGAGCAGAAGCTTCGTGGAATGGAAAATGCCGAAATGGGTATGCTTGGCCTGAGAGTGATCCGCCTGGGGATCTGCATCACATGGCTGCCAGTGGTCAGAAGGCAGCGGACGTATGGCTCGTTCTGAGCTTGACTTGCGACCAAACGCTACTTTGCATGAAGCGCGGAGGGCAGTAAGCATGGTGATAATTGATGGAGACCACGAATTAGGCCACATGAGCGTGCTCGTGACGTTCAATTGCTTGACCAAAACTTCCATGGACTCGAAGCGGCCCCTTACCGGATGACAAGTTGCTCGCGAGTTGAATTCTCCGTCACTGCTTACAGCAGCCAAACAGCGCACCGACATCGATCACGACGAAAGTGAGGACGAGATTTTGCTCTCACGACGGTGGGGCTCGGAGGGCAGGTGGTAAAAGCTAGAGGCGTTACTGATACTCAGCTTGTAGTTGTACCGATCAACGAATTGAACGTTATCGCTATCTTATCTTGATGTTAACTTATCGTGTCCGCAAATTGGAATGCCACCTTCGAAGAGGAATCAGATTCAATAAATACAATTGGGTGCTTCAAGTTTGGTTGCAGTGATTCAGCAATAGCCCTTCCTGCGAGGTGGATCGGTCAGCCCAGATATGGCAATCTGTTCCCATCACGTGGTGCTAAACCTCTGTAGTTGCCTCTTCGTCGTTGACTCGGTTGAGCAACTCTCCGACTCTCAATATGTTCAAATAGATCTAGAACGCATTTGCGGGGTCACTTGATGTATTTCGTCTGTCGTGCAGGGGACCGACAGTGGTCGCAGTAAGTGCAGGGGACCGACCTAAAGAAAGAACAACGATGTCTACCAGTAACTCGTCGCATGGCGCGCTGTGGCTTGTATTGGATAGGTACGTGTCCATTGATACTGTGTGGATAGGTCCCAAAAAACCTCAAACTTGAAAGATCCAATGAGACGATTATGAAAAAGGCGCTCTGCTTCGAGTCGGTATGCTTCGTTTTCGTCCCCTATATTGTTCACGCTAACAGTTTTAGTTCTGACTACCGCATTTGCCTCAGCACACATGGACCACTTGTTATTCATCCCGGCCTGCTATTTCGTGTCTCCTCTTCACGCGTTGCAAATGCTAGCGTTGTCCTCGTTCCGGTACACGTCGCGGAAGCCTCAGGCTACCAGTGGCGTTAAGGCTACTCACCCAATCGTGCAGGACGCGGTTGCAGACGATTTGTGACAGTTTGGCGCTCGCCTTCTGGGTCCTATATAAAAACTTGACCAGTGTTTCCGACCGCAGCAAGAAATTACACCTTCCACCACATTCGTTTATATCAAATCAACATGGCAAGACCCCAAGGTGTGTGTTACCCCACAGCTCACAATTTATCCAGGCTCATGTCACCGCAGCCCTTCAGTGCCTGGTTCTTTGCCTGCTTATTTTTGCCACGCTGAGCTACGGTTCTGTGAACTTCCCTCAGTGTTTTTCCGAAATCCGCAACGGAGACCACGGCTTGGATGGTCTCACCGACAACAACGGCAACCCCACAACAGACCTGACTCGCGGCACTGCTGTCACATACAAGAGATGCGTCGAAGTCTGCGGAGGAGGTCAGTTTTACCGGCGTTCCAGCATCAAGCGCAGGCTCATCAATTGTCAGGCGGTGGCGCTTTTTCGTGGTCCTCGTTCTCACAACAGTTCTCCGCGTGGCTCCTTCCATGGCTCGCTTTGCTTTCCCAATTTCCATTTGTAAGTGGATTTTTATTCGCTTGTTGGGTGTGGATTGAGACCTTCCAGGGCTGCCGCGAAAGATGGGACAACTTTATGTCCATCTTTCTCGCTCTCGGTAGTCCGTGTCTCGCGGCGTATTCGCTGGCCCTCACTATCCTCAATGTCAAGTGGGTCGTCCATCGATTCCACAATGTCAGATACCCGAACAAGGACTGGGCCATCGTCATCCTTTCGAACCTGCAGCACATGCCGCTCAAAGTAACGAGAAGCTTTACAGCCGCGATTAACCAGCAAGACGTTGAATACCCGTTGTTGGCCTCCCTCATTGTTCTTCCTGACAACGATGCATGGTGGGAGAAGCTTGAGAGGGACCTCAACTACGCAGACCCTCATACCTGGTCGATTGCGAGTATGTCGTTAGCTTACATCCCGTGATCCGTGCTCACCTTGACAGGCGTAAGTTCGATTGCATGGGTCATTGTCGCGTACACTCTGACTGTTGTCGATGCATTCACAACTGTCTCGAGTGACCCCAACGAAAATGGGCAGGGACTCTCTGGCGTTGGGAGTATCTGGCTATGGATGATCCCCGTCACTATTGGTGAGTGTCGAAACGAACCTGTTTGCTCCACTAACTGCTCAGCAGGCTACCTTCAATTGTCTCCTCGCTGCGACGCCAACCGTGTAGAAGAAGTTCTGACCGAAGCCAATCGAAATTCGTTTGTCGCGGGCTCCTATGGCAGCATGGATGTGCCTTCGGGAGAACGGGCTATCACAATCCAACGGCACACCCAACACCAAGCGCTGCATGCGGATCAAGTTGCGACCGCCCCGATTTACAACTATGCTCGTTTTCTTTCCTTCGTCCACGCTGTGGAGGGATTCGCATGTGCTTTTGATGCTGCCACCGACAAGGCCCACAATCGGATCCCGGTTTCGGGTGGCCCGCCGGCCTGGAGACCGGGCGATGGAAAGACGGTCCACGCTGACAACCGACGTGGAAATAACGACCAGATCGAAGAATACTGCTCGCCTCTCCCAAACCGCTCGCATTGGGGATCCGGAGTGTTCACTCGGTTCTTTGTTGCCGCGTTGGCTGGGCTGGTGCTTCAGTGGGGCACAAGCGGCGGCTCCATTGTCATCGTCTACTACACCCCCACGGTCGGCTTTGGCTGCCGCTCAACGGCCTACCTCGTCTATGCCGGTTTCGCCACACTCATCTGGATCACCCTCGTTGTCAGCAGCTTCCTCGCCCACTACGCTATGTCCTATCGCTTCACCAATTCACCCACCCAGCCTCTGCCGCAAACAATCGCAGAGCAGCTCTCCATCTTCCTCCGGCGCGTGGCGAAGGTGGGCGCGATGCTCAATGCAGTGTGGATTCTGGTGGCCTTTCTCCTCCAGTTCAGCAACTTTTACGACCGCTGCTACTGCAATTCGGATGTGATCGGGCTGGGCAAACGGGCGCATAATGTCATGGTCCTACTGGCGCCGGACATTTCTAATATGAAGGCGGCCTGGGTGGGCGGCATTGCCCTGGCTGTGGTCGTAACGGTGGCTTGGTGGATCTTTATCACGTTGATGTCGAACCCACCACCGCGTCCTTATCATGTTGCGTGAGGGAGGAAGCTTGGTCTCAGTTTCAAGAGCTTGACTATTGGCTAGTTTGATTGTTTGTAATACGGTAATACTGCCTCATCCGATTGTTGCAAACATCGAAGGAAGCCAAAGCTTGTCAATGAGCAGAATGAATAGTTTACAGATTGTGCTTGGGCTACATATGGTGTCTAGGTATACAAGTGTGAAGTAGAGACATTACTGGTACAACAGTTTCGTGAGATGCTGGTCGCGTTCTTCTTCTGAAGGTTCGACTCCGAGACCATATCCAAGCCCGACCAAGCCGAATTCGTCCACGAAACACTGGCTCGACCTGAAGCCCTCCAGCTCCGGCGAGTCGTAAAAGCTGTAAGGTGTCGGTGAAGCAAACACCCAGTCCATGTCTATTTTCTCGTGCTCCAGTCCGAACTCGTATGTCCACGCCTCGAAGTTGAAGCTGTCCATCGGTTGCGGCATAGGCGGTGGTGATGGGGACGCATAAGAGACGAATGGTGTTGTTTCAGGCGCACGGGAAGTAGAAGCAAATGCGGGCTCGTCGTCTGGAACGAAGCTGAGGGAGACGATGGTCGAAGGGAGCAGTGTTGATTTGAATGGGGAGGGGTCCTTGTGGACCGATGAAGGGCTGTAGAAGGGGAGAATTTCTTCCTTCTGGAGTTCATTTCAGCAGCAAAAAATCGAGTTGAAAAGGAACGAACCTTGGGTTTGACATCTGGTTCGTCAACTTGAAGCGGAACTTTCGTTGCAACGACGCGTTTGGAGCGAACTTTGGGGGAAGGCAGACGCAGTTTTGGCGGGGGTGGGCTCATAGATGAGGCAGAGCTGCGAGAAGAAGGGTATGAAGTCGACTTCCGAGCAGGCCCGACACCATTGGGACAGTATTTGTAGTCGGGGTACAACTCTGCATGTCTTTCTTTCTCCTCCGTTGCCTCCTGCCGGAAGCGCGCTTTCTCGTGAGCGGGTAAGGCCTTCCAAGAAATGGCAGCGCTCTGGCTAAGCGTAGTTTGGTCGAGTGACTTTGGTTGCGCTGCTGCCTCCTTAGCTTGCGCGACAAACCACGATCGATAGCAAATGAACGCGTTTCGAGGACGTCGAATGTGGCCATCGGAGGGTTTCTTCTTGTAGATTATATCACCCAAGTCTGTTAAATGTTAGGGTGACGCGACGCGTTATAGGGGGATGGACAGACATGGTGAAGAACCTCGACAATGGCGAGTTGTGGACCGGGACTTGGTGGAATGAGCCTTGGTCATTGCTTGGGAGTGAGCTGGAGTAAGCTGCGAGTCGAGAGCGACGAGTCCGAGTTGTGTAGTGCCGCATTTTGGCTGAAATGCTTTTCTAGCCTTCAGGAAGAACGCGGGAGTTACCAAAAGCAGGCCCGTGGGACACTTACCCCTTCATGTTAGCACACCGTGCCGTCCTCATTGTATCTCATTGTATTTTCTCACCACCCTCGCATTGTGACTCTGGCTTGGACGCTGATCCCATTATCGAAAGACGCGAGTCGTGGCCACGGAACACAGAAAACTGCCTTATGAGGCCTGTTCTTCCCTCGATAATCAAAGCGAGGCCTGTCAGACGTGGAGAAGTAGAAATTGATTCGCTTTGGCAAGCTGTCATCTGTTGCGAAGCAAGTCTCTCAAAGGGATCATCGGAGGAGGAGAAGAGAACGAATTATACCGGATCAATAAATGATCTGTTATCTGATGATACTGATGACTGAAAACCTCGGGACAGCTGCGCTGTAGAGACCTATTGCCTGGTCCAGCGCAACACAAAATAGTTTATGTCAAAACAGACAGACTTCTAACAAAGAACTCCTCCCTATCATAGTCACTAGTAATTCCGATGCAACAGAGATCGCGACGTTGGCAAGCGTCGAACTCTTCGTAATCAACCCTGAGCCTGATATTCTGCGAGAAAAGTGTCTTCCTCTATGCGTTTTTTCAATCCCGAAGTGAAGGAGAGGTATCCAAGATCACGTACCAGAAATGACTTCGAACCTGATCAGATCCTCTTTTGCATCGAGTTTGCGCAGCCAGTCCCGCACTTTCCGCCCATATCGACCACCTCGTTGTCGCGCAGACTTGGATGAGTCCCATTTATTCAATCGGAATACGATCCCCTTGTCGGTGGGTCCTTCTCGGCGAAGAGCGTTCACAAAAAACTCCCATAGCGCCAGCTGCTCATCCTCGTATCCCCAAGGAAGGGAACCAACGGGTCTTTCAATGGTTACGCCAGACGGTCGGAGGGAAGGGATAGACATGCAGTTTTCGTACATTTGGCCTATCAGAGCAAGGTCAAACTGACAACAGAGGTAGAGCTCAATTAGACGGGGAAAGCAGGCGGCAATATCGGGAAGTTGATGGGGTATGTGTGAGTCTACACAGAGTCTTGTTAAGTCAATCGATGACATATCTGGAATCAACTCACCATCTGTGAACCAGATGCGTAGATGCTTAATGTCATTTTGAGGGAAGACCTTTGGCAGCAGGCCATTCAGCTCGTCCGAATGGCAGAGTTTGAGAGAAAGGTGGGTAAGCCCGCATGTATCCAGACAAGACGAGAGAAACCGAAGCATCGGATAGGTCGGCTGATCTGAGAGTTTCAACGATTGCGGCTTTGGTCGCCAGTTGACCTGCAGCGTCTGCAACGGGGACACTTTCGTTTGTTTGACGAGCAGAGTTAACTGCGGGAGCGCAGGGTTATGAGTGCGTTCCATCAAAGCGATTAGAGTTTGCAATTCTGGCACAGAGGCAATCGAGATGTCAGGGAGGTATAAAAACCTCAGTTGAGGGGCAATGTTCTCCAGTGCTGACTTGAACGAGTCCCTTAGATCACCCCAAGGGAGGTAATGTGCCAATTTGGAGGTGCGAGACGGCGAGTTGACGGTCTCCATGCTGATACGCTCGAGCTTCGTGAGCATAGGAAGAACTAAGGACAATGCCCGACAGCCATCCGTGATCCAACCGTATGTCGTGCCATGTGGATGTTTCATTGCGTGAAGTCTACGCCCCATATATGCGTCGCCCTCGATGATACATAGTTCCTTCACCAATGGCGCAATATGCGGAGAATCGTTCAAGAGACGTATGAGTTTGTGTGCTGGGCTGTTGCCTGAATGCGCCCAGTGGCGAGCAGCGAGGGAGACTTTGCGAAAGATGACAGGCTGTACGATCGCTGCAAACCGATGGCAGCCTTGAGCGAGCGCAAACAATTTTTGCCTTTCATCGTCGGGAACGGCGTTGGCGATGAGCTGGAGAAGCTCCAGTGGGATTCGCATGAGAGTTTGAGTCAAGTTTCTTCAACACGTGTCGCTCCTCGAAGTCGAGTTATAGTTAAAATAGAACGTTTCCACATTCGTTTAGATAATCATCCCAAGAGGTCATCAAGAAAATCTTGCATCTCCTCCTTCTCGTCTTTGGGTGGTGGCATGGAGCCATCAGGCAAAGGAAGGGGTGGTGCTTCAACAGGCGCTGGGTCTTTGAAGGTTGGTTGGCTGTCGCTGAGTAAAAAGAAGAGAAAAGAACATACCAGCACGAGGTAAAATGGTAGCGGTTTTCTTGAGCTTCTCGGATTTGGCACGAAATCGCGACTTCAGTTCTGTAGTGGATATGAGTAATGGCTGACTCGCTTGAAGAAAGTATACCCCAGATAGCCTCCGCCGAAGTTTTCTCGCGCTCCAAAGACTCTAGTTCCTCATCCCATTTGATCTCTTGTACCTTGCCTTTCCGTGAAACTGCAGGTTTACTGCCAGAAGAGATGTGGGCGAGCGTGTGGTCGACATCTTCCAGCTCGTCTTGGACAGTTTCGCTTGGAATATCATCCAAACGTTGTCGCTCGAGAAAGGCAGAAAGATCGATTTCAGGCTCCAGCACCGGTTGCCCTGGAGAGAAATGAGTAACCTGGAAAACAAAACAAGAGACAAGCCCACCGTCATCGTCCAACTCTGGTTCTGGTTCAACATAGCGGTCCGCATTGGTTCCGAGCTGTCTTCTGGAGAATTTCCTGGCCATCTCAGCAGCGATTTCGGCAGCCTCTTCACCTTGAGGGTCAACCAGTTCTTCATCCTCCAATACGAGTCGCTTCGAGAATTCGGCTGGACGGCCATAGCCCCTTCCCCTCCCGCGAGCACGCAGATATTTTCCAAGACCGCCACGCGATTTATGACTGCCTCTTCCCTTCGAGGTCGAAGATTCGGTCGACATTGAATGTGTTACGTAAGTGTTACCAGACACTCACCGCCATGACTGGCAGCAGTTTCTCGCCCGGTCTCTTCACTCCGTATAGTGCGTCCTCAACTTTTAACAATGCTTGTTAGCCTAACAATCCCTGTAGATGCTTTTGGACCTCCCGGATGCCGTCCTCACTGCAATTTGCCGCCAACTGCCTGATGAATGCATATTTGCGGCAGCTCTTTCGTGCCACCGCCTCAACGAGCTCGCTCTTCGCGTCTTCCTCTCCAGAAACGACATTCCAGATCCCCTCCGTCAATGCGACGTTTATCTGGAAGGTCAAGGCGTGGAACGCACCGCGTTGGGACTGCTCCATGCCCTTAATTTGGCCACCCTCTCGTTTTTGAAGTCAACTAAGACTTTATCCTTCATATTCCTCAACGCGGACCTCTCCCTTGGTCTCAGAGACCTCGCCCAAGCGGCTTCACTCGTGAATCGCTTGTCGCCAATCCAGCATGTGTCCTTGGAGTTTCGTGGAACCATCTGCGAAAACCGGATAGAAATGAGTACTAGCATTCAACGACGATGGAATTCGGGCTTCTTGGACCTCTGGTCAGCCGTTTTGTCCAATCAAACGGTCTCGACGCTTTCAATTCGAACTAAATGGGATTTCCTCCAGAGCTACAAGCTCTATGACAGTCCCTCGCGCATCAGAGACGTTTCCTCGGCACGCTTGACTCGAGCTCAATCAATTTTACGCTCTACCTGGCGAAGGCTGCGTCCCATTCCCAGCCATACAAGCCCATCGTCGTCCGTTCAACGGGCATTACCCAGTCCACCCACCATTACCGCCTTTCACATCGAAAGCTCCCTAATACTCCATCCCGCGTTTTACCAGATGACATTATTCACATTGCGATGCTCTCCGATCACATCGCTCAAGCTGCATTCAGTACCAGAGCTCATCAAACGCCGAAACACAAAGGGCCCCAATCTATCCGAAGACATTGTGAACGCCCTACCGTTCCTCACATCTCTTACTATCGCCAATATGGAACTCGAGACCACTGTCTTATGCCGCTTCCTTTCCAAGTTTCCACAACTCACCAACTTGACGATTGAACCGCCCGGTCAATATTCGTATTTTCAATCGACAACCAGGCTTGTGCCGCCTTTACCACGCGATGTCCCGCGGCTAGCACTTCTCAACGAACTGTCTGTGGGCTCTGGCTACCTGGTTGCGTTTTTGCAGCGACCAAACTTTCTTGCCCGTATAGCCCGTCTTCACATTACGATTCCCATGGGTGATCTACTTCTCCCGTCCCTATTGAATGACCTCGCACCAATCAAGCGATCTCCTCCAGCACAGATGTCGCTCTCACTCGACAAATTCAACCTGCTTGCGAGCGCTATCTGGGCTATGGAAAATTGCATTGATGTTTCTCTCGGACTGGGAAACAAGTGGAAGGATGTGTTTTCCCGCGTAAAGGACTTGACTCTCGTTCGAACCCACTACCCGGCTTTGCATGAGAGCCCGGTATTTCGTCGTTGGTTGGCTCTGTTCCCAGCGGCTAAGAAAGTGACATGGGACGAATACTCTTCCGACGATTATCCCGTAGTCTTTTCAAAGCAACGGATTTACGCAAGCGAGGATGTGCATGAGACGAAGGAATCCAAGTCAAACAATACTCAATTCATGGACTTTCCCGACGACATCCTCATTTCCATTTTGGAATTGCTGACTGACGAGTTATTCGACGTTGCGCTTGTCTGTCGCCGGCTGAACTACCTCACCATCCCAATTTTCTTGATGGCTTCAAACATATGGAACCGCACAACACATTGTTGTGTCATTAAACTCAATTCGTATCCCATCGCCAGAGACCATCTCGCTGCACTCAGTATCGCACTGGTCCTTCCTCATATCGAAGAAGTCTGGGTCGACATTCCTCGTTCAGGCTACATTTATCCCTCCCTAAACCATGTTCAGCGACTGATTCCTGTCTTGAAACGAATCGACATGGTGAAGAAGGTGTCCCTTCGGTTTGGTGTGGCCCCAAAAATGCATCTCGAGGAGCATCATATTCACTTGCAGTATCGATGGTGCTCGCTTTTCCAAGAACTTCTCAATGTCGTCGTCAACAAGGAAACTTGCACCACCCTACACATTAGAGGGTCCCCGTACCTTTTCCCCGACGAAATTCGGTGGAATCAACGCCGTCATACGCAGCTGAAACAGCATGTGCTACTGGACCTGCCGACCCAAACGAATCTCACGCACATCTCATTCGAGCCTGCTGCCATGTTGTCGCCCATATTCGAGCCCTGGACAACATCCGTGCTCCAGAACTCGAAACTAGACTCTCTTCGACTGGATGTCACTATGGAAGACTATCGCTTTGTGGAAATTATTTCACAGGCGCTCCCGCACCTGCGTGAACTCGAGATCCGCTGGCTGATATCTCCTGAGAAGAACCTACGAATCGCAACATTCCTTTCGCGCCTAACCAAGCTTGAATCGCTTCGCATGTCGTCTGTCTTCACTGACTTGACATCAGCGCAGCCGATCCCACTCGCCATTCCCCATCTTCCCCATCTAACAACTTTGAATGCGTCCATTCCCTACATCAATCATCTCTTGCGCTGGGTCCCTCATGCGCTGCCCTCCCTTCAACAGCTCGAAATCAGCACGCTTCTTTCGTCTTCATCAACGCGCCCATCAACAGCTATTGGAAGCCTTGAAACGCTGTTTGAGGGGCTGCGGCGACATAACCTTTCTCCGCGCATAACCCTCGCTGTCAACTTTCGCACAACCTGGGAGCGCGACGCCCACTGGCCGCGAAACGCATTCGACTCGGTTCTCGGTGTTGGCTGGGTGCAGTGGTGCCCGACCATTTCGGCGCTCAAAGTGAAAGTGACTTCGCCGTATTCGCGGCTCGCCAACTGGGACAGCAACGCGGCCTATGTGTCCTTTTTGCGCGAACGGCTGACGATGTTCCCCGCGTTAACGGAGGTCTCGTTCGTGGATGGTATTGAGTATAAGACGGAGACTGAAATGATGGGAATGGCGTCAGTTATCGTGCAAACGGTAAAAGCGACTCATCCCACTATGGGGTCGATCTGGGTGAATAGGAAGAGGTTATTGTAGCTATTTTTTTCGGTAACTTTTGGACTTGTAGTGGACTACAGACCACCTTACGCATTTTGTACACTTGATCACGTGGATACTTTTGTGGTGACAGATAAGATAAGATGCATTGGTTGTGCCCTCGCCCAGGGTAGCATGAATACTGAGGTCTATAAAGGACATCTTTTGATGCTTCAGACTTGCTTTTCATGTCCGATACAGAGCGGACCCCGCTTGTCGCTGACCGCTCAGATGAAGTCGTCTACAGTCGATTTTCTCCTGCAAGGAAAGGAGTAATTGTCGCGTTAGTCAGCTGCGCGTCTCTGCTACCTAGTACGGACCGATACTCCTACATTCATCGTACTGAGTAGATCTGTCAGTGTTTGCCAGTGGCTCATTCATCCCCTCAATACAACAAATTGCCGTTGATCTGGACACTACGGGCCAAGTGGTTGGGTAAATTTCCTATTATCTTGACTTTTTGAAAGGATTCTGACCCTCCTTTGGAGCTACGCTGTTGGCCTATCCATGTGCGGAGCAGCGTTGAGCAGTTTCTTTTTCGCAACGTATTCGTCATTTTGTGTGTTCCCACTCAAAATCCTCGCCGGGTAGTGAGCCCATTTCATCTAGATGGCCGTCGCCCGATGTTCCTCGCGGGTTTACCACTTCTCTGCATCGGCTCTATAGGGGTCGCGACTGCCAACAGCGTTCCGCAATTGATGGCTTTCCGATTTTTACAAGCACTCGGAACGTCTGGCGGCGGAGCAGTGGGTGAGTGGTCGACCAGTCGCAGGCCTTTGATAGCAATGGATTCCACCAGGGGCTGGTGTCATTAGCGACATCTACAAATCGACAGAGCGCGGGACTGCATTAGGAATATTCGCCTCCGCCGCGTTGATGGGCAACGTTCTGGCGCCAATGATTGGCGGTTGGGGAGGTTAGCCTCATTTTGCTGGCTTGCGCAAAATTGCACTAAGCCGACCAAACAGCGAAGTATGCATCCTGGAGGATGGTGCAGCTCGGACTCTTCTTCGTCGGCGTAGTCATCTTTTTTTGCGTGTTCTTCTTGATGCCAGAGACATCACATCCAGGAACTCGGGGTGTAGACAAGTCGGTCGTCTGTCGGAGAAGGATCCCCGTTAACGTTGTGTGGCTCAACCCGTTTGCTTGCCTTCAGCTGCTGCGAAGCCCCAATGTGCTGGCAGTGACGATATCAGGAGGTCTTGCTCTGTTGGCGGATTATGGTCAGAGCCTTGCAATTTCCAACGAGATACTTGAAAAAACTGACCACTGAACTAGCAATCATCGTACCGATCGCTTACACTCTCGTGCGGTTTTCTCCTTCATGCTTGGTTGAGAGTTCATTGGATAGGGAGCGCGGTACGACATCACCAACGAAGCCGTCATCGGCGCTTTGTTCATTCCCAAGGGACTGGGAAATATGAGTGCGTGATTTGTTTCTTATCGACGTATCTTACCCAAACGTCAGTTGGGGCACCTCTTGCTGGGCGGTTGTCGGACCGTATTCTCGTGCATCGGCGGGCAAATGGGAGGCGCGTTCCAGAAGACCGACTTCTAGCCTGCATGCCGGGTGGTCTATTTCTTGTGCCGTTGTCGATGCTGTTCTGCGGGCTCACTATCCAGTTCATCGGCGGCATGACAGGGCTGGTACTTGCGCTGGTGTTCTTTTTCACAAACGGACTCGGCGTTGTCGCCATGCAAGGTCCCGCAAACGCTTATCTAGTCGACATCTTGAGGAATCGAAGTGCGGAGGTCACTGCGGCAACTATGTTTGTGAATCTATTGTTCGTGCAAAGCGAAAATAAACTCCTCATTAGCGGCGCTCGAGCCCTGCTGCTTTCGCTTCCAGTATCAGGTCTCGTGCCTGCGGTCATTCACTTTGGGGTGTTGCCAACATATGCGGGAGTCGCGATGCTGTCGTGGGCTGGCTATGGGTACGTCTCAGTTTGTGATTCTCGGCGGTCATTTTAATTTGCTTGTCAGGTTGATATCGCTCACGCTCAGGCACGGAGAGCAGATGCGCGCCTCGGCAGATGTTGGATTTGAGGTTGATTACGATTAATGGTTGTGCTGCCGTGAATATCAATCCCATCCATCGCGAAACCGGGCAATTTCGTTGCCTATGCCTGAAAAGACAATGATGGTGAGTCACGTCGAAGAAACTGTAGATTTGAGCGGAGATAGAGAGATGAGCCAAAGAAAAGGTTCCGAGGCTCTTTGAATCACTAGGAGTACCCAGATTGGGCCCGACCGACTCGTTATGTCGCTGCTGTGAACCGGTTGGTGTTGGCCGTGCCGAGAAGTGTTTCGGTAAGTGGAGCGATGATACTATTAGAGTTCACAACCGAACGCGACTAGTTCGGAGTTTGAATTTCATGGCAGCAGACTGGCGCTTCGAATTCTAAGAGACACTTGTTTCTCAAGAGGGCCTTCGTCGTGGCTTGATTTAATTTGTACGACCGCGGTAGGTAAGTACTATCGCAGCATTGACGACTAGACCATAAACGCGAGCGGGGAGAACAGGCTGACAGAACGTTGATACGTTTAGAGAGACTGAATACGAACTGTCAGGTTTTCAAGAGGCGAGTGAAGAGGAGGGGTACACGTGGACGTGAATTGGGCGCTTGGTTGGGAGTGAAAAGCAAGAGGCAACATCAGAGCCAAGCCGTTTCTTGCCGCGAGCGAAAGTTGAAGCGGAGACCAACAGTGCGTAGCCAAGGTCTCTTGCCGACCACACACTCATCCTTTCCAGTGGCCAAAGACACTTCCAAACCTGCTGCTCCGCCTGCTCCATTTCCTTACCCATATCCGCCACCGTTCTTCAACTATCCTCCCTCAAACAATGGGGAGTCAAGTTCAACGCCCCCATTTCCACCTGGCCTATTCTACCCCTACCCACCAACTGTCCAGCCTACGTCTACGCCCGCGCGTCCCAAACGTAGTCAAGTGAAGATGGCCGTATGACTTTGTTTGGCCCGAATTGGCGCTCGTATTCACCCCCTCTGACAGTGTACAAACTGCGCTCAAGCTTGCAAGCGCTGCGACGAAGACAGGCCTTGTACTCGGTGCCTGAAGTACAACATCCAGGATACGTGTGTCGATGGGCAGCGAAAGGAGCGGAAAAAGGGCGTTAAACGAGGCCCATACAAGCGCAAGACCAAGACAACAGAAGAGGGCGACTCACCTCCCGCCTCGCCAGCCCCAGTTGCAGCCCCTCCAGCCCCCGTATTCCCGCCATTTCCTGAAGGCTATCCACAGCCATATTACCCTCCTATGGGCGTTGCTTTCTTTCCGCCTCCACCAGGTTCTGCTGAAGGGGCCCCGCCAATTCCATACTACTTCCCGCTTCCATCATATATGTTTCCCCCTCAACTCTCAGCCAAGCCAGCAGCAGATTCAGAGTCCAAAGATGATGGCGAAAAGAAGAAAGAAGAAGTTGACGCAGAAGCCCCCCAACCGCAACCGGTTTCACCAGATAGCGGCACGCCACCGATTGAACACATTCACGACGACAACACTTCAGATGCAGACGCGGACGGCGACGATGACATCGACGCGGTCGGTGACATTGACGAATAACAAGTGCGTGTTAGTCTCTGAATCATTCTTGCGCCGCCTTCATTTACTGCCCTTTCAAGCTTGGCCAAAAGGTGCCCACTGCATGCGCGTAAAGAGCGCAGCTGTCATTTGACCTGGGACATCGCCGAGGGTCTGCGCGACCGTGTCTGTTGTCGTCAAATAACTGCTGCTTTCTTTTTGGTATCAATGGGTTGGATTCTCTTTTTGCTCTCTATATACGCTTTCTTTGTGCTTTGCGCTGTGTCCCGTATGTAAATGTCATCCACAGAAATCCTTGCTAGTCCAGTTGTTTTCCACTTGCTCTGAATTTGACTCCACTATCCAGAAGTACTAGTTATGTAAGCATGATGCTCAACGATTGTGGTTCCCTCCGGTTTTTGCAATTTCCTGCTATAGCACCTGGATGTATGAGCTCGGAATCTCACGGAATAGATTTCCCAGATGATTCCCTGCCTTCACATTACATCTTGCAGGTCATTGGGGAGGTTTAGCTGGACATAAACCCCGCTGAAGATCGGACGTGACCCACATTCAAGTTGCGCACCAAATTTGAGCATCTCAGTGTGCCTATAATATTTGGATCTTTGGTAGTTATACAGGCGGGAACTTAAACTTCTACTCTATGAGAAAAATCACCTATAGAGCATCTGCATATAGGCAGGGAATTAAAAAAACCGGGTCACAGGGAACCACAGTCCCACCATTTTACAAGGAGCCATTAATTTGCAATGAATACACATGTGTCTCGACAGTGAGAGAAGGGCGAATACAGATACTTGACGGTAAATATTCGATACAGTTAGTCGTTGCGAAGAGCGAAAGAGTATTGTGACATAAGAGCGAGACTGACGCTCAATAGATTGGATGCCGCTTTGTTAACGGCGAATGCGATGCTGCTGAACGCGAGCTGGAAGGTCCTCCTCCGAGCTTGACGAAAGAGGAGAGTCCTCCGAACTCGATCGGTCAGGAAACACCATAGCGAGCGGCACGCCATCTCCCAGAGTCCGACGAAGCTTGTCCATTTTTTGGCGCCGCTGATAGTTAGCGGACGGGACTGGGCCAAATGCGGGTGGCGAGGAAGGCGGCATCCTGGTGGCGGGGATGGTGTAGCTCGTATGGTGTGGCTGGGCAGAATAAGGTGGTGGCGGTGAGTACGGGCCGTGGGCTGGAGGAGAGTGGGGGGTAGGGTTTGCGATCCGCATGTAAGGTCTGTCGCTTGGAGGGCGACACCAAGGATCGCTCGGCTTGTCTGATTCAATACTACGTCGAGACTTGTGAGAGGTAGTCGACGGATATCGGACAAGCGCGTCATCGTCAGAGTAGGCTGACGAGAGTTGGACATGCAGCGGGACAGCAAGCCGTTGGAGGTTAAGAGGGACTAGCAAACGCGTCAGCACCAAGGAATAAGGGCAACAAAGAGACGGAACATACGCTGCAACGGCATCTCCTCCTTTTCCTCGAGCAAAGTTGGGGTGGTCCCGAGGATCCGACCCAGCTTTTGGGTGGTGCGGCGCAGTTGACTGCGTTGTTGATTCGAGAGCGCATTTGTGGTAGGGGGGCAGCTGACTTGAGTCGGGTAAGCCATTGCAGGAACTGAGGAACTGGGGATTTGCGCGTACGAGTCAGTGCAGGATTGGCCGAGTCTTATAGGGAATATAACAAAAGAGACAATAAAGGTCGAGAAATTGGCATCCGTGGAGATATTTCTTTGAGCATGGTCGACGAAACAATTGAAGTGCGATCGAGGTCACTTCCGTTTTGGGACAGGCTACTCGGATCACCCCGGCGTGATGATCCGGCCCACCACGTCTTTCCCCTTCAACCACATCGAGAGGTGGAACAAAAACGAAACTCTACTTGTGATTTAACCTTCTTGGACATGGATGGCTACCTCTCACAGTCCCTGTCGGGCGCAGGATCAATGCTTGTACGATGAGCGCTCATAGCACAGCCATCTCGATGGATTCTCCGTTTGCCCACCACCTCGACACGAATTATTGTCCTTCTGAAGCAGAGATTTCTATCATCGAAAACCTTCTCGTTGAACCGACTCAACAGATTGAAACCATCGACAAAGAAATCGCGGCTCTGAACGCTCAGATTGCAGCCTTACAACACAAGAGTGCACCCATAGCTTCCTTTGTCACCGCTCACAGAGCACTCATCTCTCCCATCCGTCAACTCCCCGACGACGTTCTGCAAGAAATATTCGTGGCATGTCTCCCTGCCAACAGCAACTGCGTCATGAGCGCCTCTGAAGCGCCTCTCCTTCTTGGACGAATCTGCTCTGCATGGCGCGATTTGGCATTTTCAACTCCGGTTCTTTGGTCCCGTTTGCACTGCTACGCCCCAGGATCTGTGCGGACCGACCCATTTGGCGCCGAAATCCCTGCTATTGCCACCAAGATTGAACGTCATCTTGACGCGTATAAAGCGTGGCTAGCACGCACAGGAAACCGGCCCTTGTCTGTATCAGTCTACCACGGTCAAGAACAGTGGTCATGTGCGACCACATCCCCCTTCCTCGATGTTTTAGTTTCCTTGGCTGCTCGATGGGAATTTATCCAAGTCTCAGCCAGCGAGCGGATGCTCACGGTCTTCAGTAACCTGACTCGCGACCAAGTCCCGCTTCTTAAGTCCCTGGAGCTTCAGGAGGTATCGGGTCCAACTTTCGTTGGTGGCGAAGAAACGCATTGGGGCTCCTGTGATATTCTTTCGGGGCCGAAGTTCTGCCAATTATCGGCGTCTGTCGCTGTGTTCCGATCTCTCTCCACTCCAAAACATTGGAATAGCTTGCACAAGCTGGTTGTTGCCTCTAAAGCTCGTCTTGGAATGAGCTTAGACAACAGTTTATCTGCTGACCACGTCCTCGCCCTCCTCCGGCAATGCCCCAATCTGCAGTACGGCAGATTTCAACTGGACAGAAGTCCAGACGCTCGCGACACCTCCGTTTTCGAACACAATTCTCTTCGCACCCTGATATTCGAGACGCAATACGACAATTCGCAATTTGAAACCCTCTCTCGACGGGTGTTATTGCCCCAGCTCCGGCATCTTCGGTGTTCAGGGAAAATCGAGTCCAGCAGAGCAGCGAAGGCTGCGCGTATTTTCTTTGCGGCCGCAAAGCGACTCGACAGCATTGACGTCAACGTCGACTTTTTCACCCGCTCGTCGCTGGAAGACTTCCTCCGCCAGATTACCCCGTCTTTCACAACCCTGAGCCTGCGGGGTCCGCAACACCAATTCGACTGGCGAGAATCCGCGCATGTTTTTGATGACGCACTTCTTCAGGCGCTCGTCGACCCAAAGCAGCCACTGGTTCCAAACCTCGAATGCCTGAGTCTTGACTACAGCGCCGACATATCCGATAAAGCGTTGCTGGCCTTCGTCCGTGCAAAAATGAATGACGAGGATGCCCTGCGACTGCGGCCGCTTCGCCGCCTATCGGTCAGCTTCAGGCGTCTGGTGGAGGACGACATTCTCCCGGACCTCCAAGGTTTCATAACGGAGCGCGGGCTACACGTGAGCCTTGCGTATCAGCAACCAGAGCATTTTAATTTCTCGCCCTGGGAAGGCCTGGACAAGGAAGATGAACGCGAGCAGCTGTTCTTGACACCGCCTCTGGAACCGTTTTATGAATGAGTGTTGGCGAGCGGACAGGTTTCAATTTTCACACTTGTACCAGGTACTAAGTATGTATACTGTCTTTCGTTAAGAATAGGTTCGTCAATAAAGGGCGAACCGAAGCTTGCCGTAGAACAAGCGCAGAGCCTGAGAGCAGTAGTCCACGCTTATCCTTTTCGTTTCGGTGATCATCTAGGTTAGAACATGACAAACTTAGCGCGGTTTGTTATCCATTGGTATGGGCTACCGTCGAGCTTGCGCGCGTTCTTGATATTAGGCACATCGTCACGAGACCGTGATCAGGATAGCGACACAGCCACCGCTTCCACGTCTTGCCATCACCCTCACCACCATTATTTCTTCATGGCACCAGCTTGCCTGCGGTCCTCGCTAGCGGCGCTCTTTCTGATTCTCTCTCTTGCACTCCTTCCTTCCACCAACGCCATCAAGTTTTCGCTTCCGCCATCTCGTTTCCCGGCCAGCAAATGCATCTGGAATCCCGCTCACAACAACGCGCTGGTCATCGTGACGGCCAACGTCGGGCCGGGGGCGAACCAGCGTGTAGACGTCGAGATCATAGACTCGAGCCCCCAGAAGAACGTATACCTGAGCAAGCGGAATATCAACGCTGAAACACGGCTTGCTGTGACAGCTCATGCGGAGGGCGAGGTTGGTGTTTGCTTCAAGAACTTTTTGGACAAGGGTATGCACTTTATTTCTGTCCACGGACCTATGCTCATATGGTGTTATAGAGATTTCGCAGGAGAAGGGTGCCAAAATGTCTCGCATAATCGACCTGGATGTCGATATTGGTGCTGAGGCGGTCGACTACAAGTCCGTGCCATATTCTTCAAATCTAGGATCAGCACTGACCGTTTACTAGCGCCATTGCTAACCAAGAATCGTTGTCAGGGCTCGAGACAGAGATGAGGAAACTAGAGGGTCTGCTGAAAGAAATCGTCGACGAGATGGGTTACCTTAAAAAGCGTGAAGAGAGGTTTGCGCAGACGAATGGTACGCTATCTTTCGCCTTATTTGCATTGTGCTAACTAGAACCTCCTTAGAATCGACGCAACAACGGGTGCAGAGCTTTGCTTGGTTTACGATATTGGCGCTGGCTTGTTTGGGTGCATGGCAGATAGTCCATCTGAGGTCGTTCTTCAAGCGTAAATACCTTATTGATTAACGGAAGCATGATTTTTTTCTCTCCTGTCCGTTTGCAACGAAAAAACTTGTGTAGAGCGGGATGAGGCGCATTTTTTAACTTTCTCTTGCCGCGGCGTGACGTCACATTTTTCCTTCTCATGCCGCCCTCCCACATCGCTGTTCTTGGTGGCGGTCTAACGGGTCTCTCTTCTGCCTTCCATCTCTCCAGACGATTCCCTTCATCTGTCGTCACTGTTGTCGATAGAAACAAGAAGCTGGGCGGCTGGGCAGCTAACACTGAACGTGTTAAACTTCCAAGTGGTGGTTCGGTTGTCCTCGAAGGGGGGCCTCGGACTCTGCGACCTAATTCGTATGCGGTACTCGAGCTGGTGAGGACACTTATACCACTCCCCGCTCAGTTAACGACTCTCAGGTATAGATCCACCTGCTTGGCCTTTCAGACGCGGTCATAACCACACCAAAATCTTCCCCGGCAGCGAAGAACCGTTATCTTCATGTACCCGGGACACCAGGGATATACCGCATACCGGGCCCAAGCCTGTCCTATCTCTGGTCTGAGCTCCGGTTTTTCATTACGCCTGGGGTCATTGCCGACCTTTTCCGCGGCTGGAACCGTCCTCCTGACATCGTGGACGAAAGCTTCGAAAGCTTTTTAGAACGGAGGGGACATCCAGACACCGCGCGAGTGCTGGGCAGTGCGCTGGTCCATGGTATATATGCAGCGGACGCGAGAAAACTGAGCGTGCGAGCAGCCTTCCCGATGCTTTGGGAGTACGAAGAGCGAGGGAATGGGCGTGTTCTCTGGGGTATATTGCGTAAGGAGAAGGAGGAAGAACGACTAAAGCTGGAGCAAACATTGGCTCGCTACGAGCTGGGCGACATGAGAAAGACAATGGAGGGCGTATCGGTATACTCATTCCGTGATGGGATGGGTACCCTCGTGGAAGCTCTCGTGAAGAGTCTCAAGACGCGACCTAATGTACGCATATTGGACAATACCGAAGTAACTGCAGTCGTCCCTGAAAGCGAGAGATTTGAGGTAAGTTCTAGTCTTTTTGATGGCTCATTCTTATTTATCTGTCTAGATAACCACAAACACAACAAACCCGCTCTACCCCTCGCATGTCGTCTCGGCATTGCCCCTCCCCGCCTTGAAGGTTTTACTTCCCGACCTTCCACATCTCACGGCCAACCCAACTTCCTCCGTGACCGCCATCAATCTTGTCTTCCCGGTTCCACCAGGAAAACTCTTTCCTCGCGGCTTTGGCTACCTCGTGTGTCGCCCTGCACATGACTACCTTGCCGACGACGCTGGCATTCTTGGTGTCACCTTTGACAGCGAGTCGCTCGCCGCGCAAGACGACCTTCCCCCCAACGAGCAGCTCACCAAAGTGACGGTGATGCTGGGCGGCCCGCACAACGCCTACCAGAAAATCGACACCGCGCTGCCAGTCGTCTTGGCGCACTTGCGCTACCATCTCAACCGGAGACAGCCGTTACCGCCGCCGATTCTCGCCAAGGTCTGGGATCACCGGAACTGCATCCCGACGCCCACACCGGGACATCTGCAGCGGATGGAGGAGCTGAAAGCGGCTCTTGTGGCGGAGGATGCGCCGTGGGGTGGTCGGTTAGAGGTGGTTGGTGCTGGTGTTAAAGGTGTTAGTTTGGGTGACTGTGTTGAGAGCGGAAGGCTTGTTGGCCGTGAATGGTAACAGGACTTGTCTCTTTTACAGACCTAATATTGTGGCGGTCGAAGTTTAAACTCCCTGCGAGAAAATAGGTCAACTGATCTGTCAATCACTCAGTTGGAGGTTGAGCCTATAATTAGTGGCTGGAGGATTCCCTATCTTGATGCTAAAAAGCCTTCTAGAGGTGTCTGGCTGTATGTATTGAGCATCAAAACTATATTACTCATCAAGTTACTCATGATATTTCTGTCCTATGTGAGCGGCGCAAACATTGATCGTTCACGCAACCATTTAGAGGAGCAGCCCTCCCAAAGATAGGTCAATCCCTCCTGTACAGCTTTGACTGATTCGTCTGGTGGGCCCCATCCGACCGTTGGGGCAATTGTGACCAGATGCTGCAGCCAAATTAGTTCAATCCATCCGGGAAATCAGGAAACTAGACTTGCCGCTCCAATATGTTTAGCGGCCGTCCCCGCCAAGTGATCTTCCATCTCGCCGCAATGCAGACGATACTCGGCGAGGAACGCCTTGATCAGCGCATCTGCCGAATTTGCCTTTTCTGGGTGGAAAATGCTGACACAGTGCATCTCTGCACAGAATTGACCAACATCGAGGGCTCGGATGCCGGGTTTTGCGAGTTCCCAGTCAATCACGTTGGCTTGGAGGAATTCGCCGGAAGAAGGCTCCATGTTGATCAGGACATTGCCTGTCCAAAAGTCGCCCATGGTGAGGGCGGTTTTGGCAGTATGAATTTGAGCGGTGCGCTCGTCTACGATAGCTTGGATAGCATCGAGATCCTCCTGAGGTATGGGCTCCGAGAGCAGTTCTACTGCGGGCACTTTCCGCGTGGTGAGCATGGGTATGAGACGTCCGTATGTGATTATGGCCGTGATATTCTGTTACGTAATGTAAGTAAAAAGCACTGGAGGACTTTTGAGCTTCTGACCTTCGCTTGCTCATTTTGATCGAAAAATGCCAGCAAATCCTTCTGTTCTTGCCCCCACGCATGAAACCTGCCGAGAAACTCTCCCAGTGCTGCGCCAATCCGGGTTGCAGTCTCGAGTGTGGGTGTCGCGGTGAGCATCAGTTGCTTGAGGGTAAGCGCTTGCTCGCCACAATCCTCAATGATGAGGAAATTTGCGGTCTTATCATGATGGATAACCGCTGGAACGTCCACAAGGTCACTGCAAACGCCGCTCTTCTTGACTTCCTCCAGTGCCCGCGACTCGTAGATCTGGCAGAATAATAAATATCGAGCGCAACAGAGCATGATACACGTGCCTGACGGTCCACGGAAAATGGAAAGTCTGGCGAGAGTGCAACGTATGGCTTTGCGTGCTTCAAAATGACGGTCCTATGTCCGTTATGAGGTGTCGACAAGAAGAGTCGGAATGTGAAGTTTCCAACGCCACCAGCCAGAGGGACTACGCGTGTCGCGGCAAACTGGGTGTTGGCCAGATAGCTTTCAACGCCAGAAGCGGTGGAAAGATCCAATGCGATTGACGAAGCCATTTTTGTGCAGCGCGGGTCAAAGCTTTGAAGACCAGCAATCACTATAACTTATAAGAAGGAAAGGTTGAGTCGATCTGAGTCAAACCGGGCCCGTGGACGAAATACGAACGGATTTCGCTGGAAGAAACATGCACGAATCACGATCTGGTGCAGCACTTGAGCGCTTGGACTCCATTACCGAGCATGGTTCCTAAAAACGGCGCGAGGTGACCGCCAAGGTCGTGAGCAAACACGTGACTGACAGATTACATCAGCAGCAACCACTCAATTTCGACATGCACGAGCTATCGCTCGCTATATTTATTGTCTCCCATTGCTTATCGCGAAAGCAATCGTCCCAGCCCTCTCACGCTTAAAAAAGACAATGCCATATCCAATTTCCAAGGAGACTTCGTTCTTTACACATCTCTTGCCCTCAGACCTCGCACTGACCTCGCAGAATGTTTTTTGGCCGGCATTGTCTTACTCTCAATGACAGGAACACAGTCTTATGGTCACTCTTCCATTTGCAGTATTAGCATGGCTTCTCGAAGCTCGAAGACTCGAACTCAGAAGCGATCCAAAAACGCAATCGCTTTGACACTTGGTGCAAGGACTTTGAACGGCATTCGGACAGCGCTACTAGTAGCGGCGACGCGGAGTGGCCCCAAACCTGATAAGCGCCACTCAGCTCTCAAGTGCCGACTACCATCATGTCCCCAGACAATATCTTTGAAGCCAAGTCGTCTTCCAACGTTTCCGTGGTCCAAGAAAAGGCAGTTGACGACATTCCGAAGGAAGAGCGACACAACAGCGACCTCGATGCGATCAAAGTTGATGTCCACACTGGCCTTTACGATGGAGTCCAACGCAACATGAAGCAAAGACACATCCAAATGATCGCACTAGCTGGTGTATGTGCTACGGTGGTCTATATTCTCACTGAACTGGATGCAGACGCTTGGAACTGGTTTGTTTTTGGGCAGCGGTAAAGCTATCGCGCATGCCGGGCCTGCTGGAGCATTGTGAGTGCGTTCACTCCCGACCTTGGTTACACTAAAATTGGATGGTCAGGCTTGCGTATATCCATGTCGGCACGATCACCTACTGCATGCTGATGTCTCTCGGAGAAATGATGTGCTACCTCCCCATTTCCGGCGGATGTAAACCTTCCAACTCTTACTGGTTTCACGTGCTTGACCACAGAATAGACATCCACTTTGCGGAACGCTTTGTCGACCCGGCTCTTGGTTTTGCTCTCGGCTGGCTGCAATGGTATAGCAACGTTGTCGGTCTCCCGACGGAAATCATTAGTGCGGCCCTCATCATCGGATTCTGGGACTCAAGACCCGACGGGTCAGGAATGCCCAACTCGCATCTCGCAGGCTATCTAACGGTAAGCTCATGACCTTTATTTGAACTTGTCCGAGTTCAAATCCTATGTGGCATAGTTATTGCTCTTCCTTTGCGCTGCGGTCAACTTTCTTGGTGTGCGCTGGTTTGGGGAATCAGAGTTCTATTTTGTCAGCCATTCTCTCATTGTGGTTGTCTATATACTCAGATTCCTGTTAGGCCCTGATAAAAATTGCTTTGATTCTCGGATGCGTCATTGGTGGTCTCGGTTTGTATGCTCTGTTGTCGCTTCAGGCGTCTCACTGCTCGTATTAGTCATTGATCTTGGTGGTGGTCCGGGACATGACCGTATTGGCTTTCGTTATTGGAAGGTACACTTCACACCGTCTTGATCCTTAGATACATACTCATCCCATTCAGGACCCAGGTGCATTCGTCCCATATCTTGTCGCTGGCAATACCGGCAAATTCTTGGGCTGGTTCCAAACCCTGCTGCAAGCTGTTTGTTTTCTCCACAACACATGAAAACTTGCCTATATCTCTGTAGGCTTACTCGTACCAAGGCATGGAGACGCTTGCCATGACTGCAGCAGAGGTCGAAAATCCTCGCTATGCGCTTGCTAAAGCGGTCCGACGCGTCTTTTATCGCATATTGATGTTTTATGTCTTGGGCATCCTCATCGTGGGCATGCTTGTTCGGTCAACCGACAGTGACCTACTTCAATCCACTGGCGATGCTGCATCTTCGCCTTTCGTTCTTGCTATGAAACGAGTTGGAATCAAGAGCCTTCCCTGTGAGTCGAAACTACGCTTTCTCTGATGAAATTAGACTGACTGTCAATTACTAGCTGTTATCAATGCTGGAGTCCTTACATCGGCCTTTTCCGCTGGAAACACTGGCCTATATACGTCCTCCCGGCAACTCTATGGCCTCGCATTACGCGGGCAAGCTCCAAAAGTGTTTGCCAAGACAACTAAAGTAAGTCTTCGTCTGACGCGGAATGCTCTGCCAGTGTTTGACTTCTTCAGGCTGGGCTGCCCATAATTGCACTTGCATTCTCGACGATTTGGATACTGCTCTCTTATATGGCATTGTCTGACGGGGCGTCTACGGTGCTCAACTGGTTGACTAACCTCACCTCCGTTCTGGGGTTCATGACCTGGGGTAACTTTTTTGCCCATTTTCGACACACCTGCTCATGTCAGAGATAGCTATCATTTGCTGGACATACATCCGCTTTTACAACGGTCTTCAGGCGCAAGGAATTGATCGCAGCCAGTTCGTCTATTGGAATCGTTTCCAACCGTTTCCGGCCTACTGGGCCCTGGCATGTATGACTTCCACTGCATCGCATTGCCATTTCCTGATCAAGACACAACTAGGGAGCATAATCATCACGCTCTTCAATGGCTTTGCCGTGTTCCTCAAAGGAGACTGGAATGCGTCGGACTTTGTCATTGCCTACATCAACATCCCCCTATTTGTTTTATTGCTCGTTGCGTACAAGGTCGTGAGAGGGTCGAAGGTGGTTGGGCTTAGGGAGATGGACTTTATCTCCAATCTTCCGCCATCGCAAATGGTTGATATCCATGAGCCAGTGCCAAAGACAATACCGGGTAAAATTGCAGCGTGGCTGTTCTAATTATTCCAGTGATAGTAGACGTATAGACGCCTCGAAAGTAACACTGTTTATGCTTTGCGTCCCGACGGAAATTGAAGTAGTGATGGCGGCTTTCCGAGGCACGTGGTCGCTTCGCTTATTCAGCGCACATTCAGTTTACTTACGATGAACTCTGGTCTCAATCGCCGCTTCTTGAACGCTCATGTCTGTAGCAAGCACTTCGAAAGCGAAGCCAACATGTATATCATGTCGCGAGCGAAAAGTTGTACGTCGACTTCTCTTTCTAGGCCGCTCAACTCTCAACTCACAGCGATGCGATGGCCAAAATCCTTGTGGTCGGTGTCACAAATCACGAAAGCAACTCATCTGCGAGTATGAGGCACCAAGTTCTAGTACATTCGTACGCGCAGAGCTCCCAAAGGGAGCTGCCTGCCTTTCTTGTCGGTGCGTTCACACATCTGTTCAATGATGAGTCCAATACTTAATCTCATGGGTAGGGAGAGGAAACGGGTGAGTGTAGCCATGCCCCAGTGATTATTTTCAAATTTTCGCCAGCGGTGTGACGGGAATCGACCCTGTAAAGCCTGTACCCGTCGCGGGGACGAATGCCAATACCTCCTCGACGCAATTCCGCGTCGAAAGGCCACGACCGTAGCCATGAGTTTACCGGAGGCAACGAATAATCCCGATGTCAACACATCTCGAGCTGCTATAGAGGCAGCAAAGGCTCCTTGGCGCAAATATCTATCCGACTCCCAAACCGGCTACTCCGTTCCCTATGCAGCTTTCTTTGACCTGTTGAACTCGAAAGCGCTTCACAATCATAACTATGTCTCGCGGGATAAGGTCACGGAATTGGGATTACTGCAAGTATTGTTTAGCCAATTGCACCACAATGCTCAACCCTTAATACAGACGGAAGCTCTTTCTGGACCAAGCCTGGCATCTTGGGCTCAACATATCCGCCTCCAAACGCGATGCCATCGCACGAGGAGACACTTCTGGCCATGTTGCACATCCAGTCTTCATCCCAGTCGCACAACTTTTGGGATCCATGCTTGCCAACCCCCGGCATTCACGGACAGAGGTCCGTCCAGAACGGTCTGCCATTGAAGCAGAACAGGCCCAAGTTGTTTTTGATTATCTGCGAGAGCCAAATTGGGACCAGAAGAGTGGTGGGAGAGCGGACCCCTTGACATACGTGCAGGTTTACCGACTCCTTGGAGCTTACTGTGCCCTCAAAGCGGATAAGCTTGGCTCACAAGAGTATATGGCTAATGCGAGTAATCTTGTTCTCAAGTATGCAGAACTCCTGGGAATCGAGGAGGACCGCGCCGAACAAGACCATCCCACAACAGCTCCCCCAGAAATTCAAGAAATCACTCCGCTTGAAGAAGGGCGTTCCGCGCTTGCACACATGGTTTATCTCGAGCTGGTGACCCGCATCCTTATGAAATTTGAACATGCTCCACGCTTTCCCCCTGTTATGTTGGCAAAGTTCGTCAAGATGGCAGTAGGTCATCGGCTCGAGTCCTCAACTCAAGTTCATATTTCTTAGACAAAATTCCACCAAGAGACCGAAGTGAACTTCTTAAAAGCGAAAAGTGCCCTTTATCTGGTAGAAAGTCAACAAATGGCAAAGGAATGGGACGATTGGCAGTCAGGTTTGTGTATTGCTCAATCGTCGAACTGCCCTTATGCTTTGCAAGGTAAATTCATGGCGGACGAGTGGACTCAACGTTGTCGCACACTCGCCCATAATGTTAACACCCATCTTCTCTTTGTAAAACGCACACAACACGAACTAGCCCAATACGGGGCGCCACGCGGCCAGTTGGTATCATTTTGTGGGTGCGCCCTCATCTCTCTTGCGGCCCTGGCGGAACTCTATGCCGTCTTTGCCCCGTTCCACCCTGCTCCTCGCCAGAAACTTCGTGAAATTATTGATGCCCTCGGGAGAATTGCCGCCACCTTCAACGAGTATGACCGGAAGTATATAGACTGTACCCTGGATGTGGGTCCTTCTCAAGTTCCCACTGTTAAAAGTGTCACTCATTGGCTTTTTACCTTGCTAGGTCTGCTACCAGATCTCGGGGAAGGAGATTAGAGAGCGACTGCCGACACCTCAGTGGCAGTTCTTCATGAAGACGGTGCTTTTCCCAACATACTTAAACAGTCTCGTCATGTAAAGTGTATGTTAGAGTTTCAGCCACGCGCGTACCCTAGCTTCCGTCGATAAAAGCTGGTCAGTGTTACAATTGTGACACAAATGGTTATGAGATTTCTTTGCACTTTGTCGCTAACCGTCATGCTGAGCTTGTCTTTGAGGCTCCCCGCTTGGGCTACGTCATTGTCAACAACAGGCACTTTTCTCGCCTTGTAAGTACCTGGACAGGCCTTGACACGGCTGCTACAAGTCAACAAATCATCAAAGAAGTCGACATCACCGCAATGCAATCCAGCATCATGATAAAACGGAGACCGACCACGTTCTTCAGCCCCCCCCTTCTCTTTGCTCCGCAGTCCCCGTACCCGCTATGTCTTCTTCCCCCTCCGTAGCAGGGCTCCTTCACTTCATTTCCGCTGGGGTTGGCACGGTGCTTACCAACGCGAGTTCACGCGCGTTGCAAAATCCTTTTCCATTCGATCCTGGCTTCAATATCGCCGCTGTAGCCACACTGGCGCAAGCCTTACCGACCCACTCCTGGGAATACGGGACCGCCGCCCAAATGCTTTTGGAAACCCACAATCCGGCTTACTCTGTTTTTGGACCCAACCCATTTCCCGTTCCGATCCTCAATGCATCCACCATTCCCGCGCTTTCCTACGCGCAAGCGCACATTTCGCTGGGGGGCCAGAACGGCCTTTCCAACGGAGACGGGTCTGTCGGAGACCCTGCGAGCTTGGGGGTTTCTGCGGTGATGTTGGCCAAGACACTCGACGGGTACAAAGACGCGTGCCAAAAGGAGATCAACTACATTCTTTCTGCCTCCCCTAGGTGGCCAAACGGCGCCATATCGCATCGAGCAAGCGTGCCTGAGCTATGGGCTGACTTTATGTACATGGCGCCCCCGTTCATCGCCTACTTGGGCGCAGACACCAACAACCTCACTCTCCTTGAGACCGCCTACCGCCAAAGCGGACTCTACCGCGAAGTGCTGCTGCTGGGGACCAACTCGACTTCACCCGCCCCGCTCGTCAACGCCTCGGTTTCTAACACGAAATGGCGGCATATTGTTGGCCCAGAAAGCGCTGACGCTGGCTTCTGGAGCACAGGAAATGCTTGGGCAGCTGCGGGCATGGCCCGAGTGCTTGCGACCATCACAAAAGCCCCCATTACAGCCAATGCGACATGGAAAGCAGCCGCTGTCCAGGACCTCACTGGCTGGATAAAGGAAATCGTTGATGGCGCTCGTCTTTCCCCGCCAGCTGCCGATGGCCTCCTGCGAAACTACCTCGACGACACGAACGACAGCGGCCTCGGGTTCGGCGAAATATCGGGGAGCTCGATGCTTGCAAGCGTTGTCTATCGCATGGTTGTCCTCGCCCCCAAGGCTTTCCCCGCCAAGACTTACCTTCCTTTTGCGGACGGCCTTCGCGGTGCGCTTGCCAAAAACCAACACATCACAAGCAACGGCACAGCTACCCCCGCTGTGAACCCACTGTGGTGGAAAGACACGAAACCGTGGACTGCAGGCAGTCCCGAAGGCCAAAGCTTTGTTGTGCTTATGTACGCTGCGTGGAGAGATTGTATTTGGTTGAAAGTGTGTAGTGTTTGAGTAGGTAGCAAATAAAAAAAGACAAATTGTTGTGCCAGTCCAATATTAATGCCAGGTCTTCACTCTCCAGGCATAAGTACCCGTCGGGTTGTGGACTTGTGAGGGATGCGCCCGTCAAATTACAGCGTTCCGGATGATATGAGATTCAATGAGTGACTCTTGAATTGAGGCTTCAGACGGGAGGTTGTGCAGTGGTTGTCGTACTATGTAGGTAGTTAGTTGTTCTTGTTTGGTTCAGATGTGATGAATCAGCAGCACGTCACACGTGACATCTCCCTTCGCGTCAACATCATCATGCCTGACCCCGACACGCTCTATGCGTCCGTGGCGTCCATATTCGAGCAGGCGCAAACATCTATTGCAAATCACCGCAAGAACTGCGTCGCGTTGTACAAGATCCATACCGGTGCTGCAAACCAAGGGACTTCCAAGAAACGTTCCGCCCACGGCGACCAGTCCGCCTTCGTTGCCACCTTCCTCGACATGGTTGGACGCGTTATCATTATCAAGAAGGGTCCTCCGACTGTCGAGAGAGTCATCAAGTTCATTTCGCACTACGTACGATTCGTCAATGAAAAGGGTATGTGAGAATGAAGTTGGTCGTGCTCTGATTCTCTGACTCGTACACATTAGCGCAAGAGGACACGACCAAGAAGCAGGCAGATAACCCTGCTGAGTCGATTTCTACCGGAGGCACCGAGGAAGACTCACTGGCCTCCGTATTCGTTTCAGCCATCTTAGAGTGGATTGTGCAAGGCTTTTTAGCGAAGAATAAGGTTGTCCGCTATCAGGCTGTGCATCTCGTTGCGGAGATGATTATGTACTTGGGCGAAGTCGAGTGCGTATCCTGCCTGATGCCCCATTCGACTGCTCATTCCTTCCAGTGAAGAGACTTATGTCTCTCTTCGCGAAAGTTTAATTGAGCGTGCGACATGCGACAAGGAATCTACAATAAGAGCCCAAGCTGTCTCTGCTCTTGCGCGTCTCATTGGGAGTGAAGACCCCAATGAACTCCAGGAAGGAGAAAGGACGATTCTCGAGATCATTCTTGACGTTGTTGTCTATGACCCAGCCGCGTGTGTTTCCTGTCCACTATCGTTATATTGTTCCCTGACTTTGGAGTAGCGATGTACGGCGAGCAGCCTTATTGCATCTCCCCCTTACATCTACCACTCTACCCACCCTCCTTACGCGGACTCTCGACGTTGATCCTCTCTTGCGCAAGCTTGTCTACGCCTCCGTGTTTCAACCTCGCCTTGAGCATCCACGTCTCCTTACGATCTCCCAACGCGAACAACTTGTTCAATCTGGCCTTGGGGATCGAGAACCAGCTGTGCGCCTGGCAGCCGGCAAAATGGTCTTTGCCTGGTTTGAACTTGTCTTAGCAGACCCAGCTAGGGCTCAAGATGATTTGCCTTGGGAAGGCGACGATGGTGGTATCATGGCGGCCCTAATCGCTTTCCTCAATCTTTTCGATGTAGTTGGTCCTGGCGAGGCTGTAGCAGTCGACGCCGTCCTTTCGCTCTTGACCACACGCCCGGAATTTTTCGACGTCTTTACGTTTTCTGGTAACGCATCTGCTTTCTGTGCACTACCAATTAACTCCTTCTAGAGGATTACTGGACAAACCTGACCCCGGAATCGGCCGTTCTGGCGCGCGTCTTCCTTGAGCATTGTCTTTCAGGGTCACGTGAGGACCGTATTGAAGCTGCGTCGCTTCCTGTTGTAACCGCATTCGCGTTCAACATGCAAGAAGTATATAACCAACTCCTTGCCATCCTCGAAGACGCCGAGGTAGCTCGTGCTCTTGCTGGCGACGATCCAGAGACAGAGCTCGACGACAGTGTTGAGGAAGAACTTGCCAAACGGGAGGTCATCATCAGCGAACTGCTTCGTATGGCCGTCAAGCTAGACTATGGTGATGAGATTGGTCGCAGAAAGGTGTACACGGTTACGAGTCAGTCCCACGAATCGTGATTGCCCCCCGCTCACACCGCTGTAGGAGCGATGCTGGCTCACCCGCAGTTGCCTCCGGGATTGATTCCCCGTTGCTTGGATGTTTTGAAGGAAATTCTACCATCGGAACGGGAGCTTATTCGTGTTGTTGTCGAGATCATCATGGATCTCCGAGAACCGGAGGAGGGTGAAATAGAGGCAAGTCCCATCGTTCATTGACTGATGCATTTGCAAACTAATTTGCTAGCCCGACTTCAATCAAGCTGACACAACCCAATCGTCAATTCGGCGGGAGCGATCCCTTCGTCGGGACAAAACTCGTGAGGAGATGTCACCCAACGAGGCTATGCGTGCGGATATGACCGATATGCGTTGCCTTGAAGTATGTATTAACATGCTTGAACGTGTCCATGGTGTATGTCATCACAAATGCTGGGATAGTATACTAACCTTTTTCATAGGACTTTGAGGACAATTCAACTTTGGAGGGTGTCCTCACCGATCTTGTAATCCCTGCTGTCCGGCGCAAAGAAGTTGGTATTCGTGAGAAGGGACTTGTTGCGCTCGGGCTATGTTGCTTGATTGCGAAGGTGCCAGTCAACATTTGTGTGTCTTTCTGGTGTCTAATCAGCCAGGGCATCGCGGTTAAATCGCTTCAACTCTTCCTCAGCCAGATTCAAAATGCTCCGGAACAGCTCAAACTGAACTTGCTGAAGATTGTATTTGATTTGATGGTTATGTATGACCAACAATTATGGGCAAGGGTCGAAGACGTGAGTCTTCTGCTCCAGCCATCATTCATTGCCTGACTGGTGTCAGGGTCAAGCCATATTAACTTTTCTTACAAGCACGTTGGAGGCGGAGGACTCGCCCGCTGTGCAAGCATTACTCTGCGCCGGTCTTGCGAAGCTTTTGCTTTCTGGGCTCGCTGAGGATCCACAGGTTTGGGACGTGCTCCATTAACTCCATATTTTGTTTATGTTTCCCCAGACTCTCAAGGGTTTGCTTCTTGCCTACGTGTCGCCGTATACCGCAGGCAACTCTGAACTGCGACAATGTTTGTCGTACTTCTTTTCCGTCTATTGCTACTCTTCGGCACTGAATCAGACTCGCTTACAATCAGTCAGTTTCGATGAACACAGAAGGTTTCGCTGACAAAACTTCATCAGATATTCATGTCTGCATTCGACGAAGTCACGAAGATGAACGAGGACCTGGGGGAAGAACCAGAGCATCCAATTGTATCACCTCAGCAATTCGGATTGCTTGTGATCGACTGGACGGACGCAAGGAAGGCAGCGCCAGCGTTTGTTCCACATTGCTTGGTCTTCTCCCTCCTGAATTGGTTCATGACAGAGTCGCAAACGACGAATATCCACAAAAGGCCCACGCTCAATTAGCATCAGATATCCTTCTCGCGTTATATGACTCAGATAGGAGAAGCGAAGACCAGGAGGTGCTCTGCGCGCTACTGAACAACCTCAATATCGAAGGCACACTCCCTACACCACTGATGGTGAAGCTCAGTGTACTCGTCCAACATATCCAAAAGGTGGTCTTCTTTGACCTGATCCGGTTCGTCTGACTGATTTCTGTTTTAACCTAGCAATGCCCCTTCGACGATCCCGCTCTTGACAAAGCAATTAGTCGATTCAAGAACAAGTTTGTGGGAACATATGGGGAGCTCCTCGGAGAGATTGATTGGAGTGAGTGGGAGACACCGGAGATGCAGGAGTTATATAATTTCATCGGAATCGATATACCCGACGCGTGCGTGGTCCTCCATGTCTCCGTGTTACTGTGCGCTGACGAATATCTGATGTTACAGCCGAGATGCTCGACCAGAAACCCCAGGGTGCGTGACTACAACTCAAAATCTTGACTGCTCCTCATATTGATTCTCTAGTTCTCCACTTCCAACGAAATCCCGCAAAGGCAAAGGAAAGGCCCCTCCAAAACCGGTCAAGCTCCGAGGACAATCCAAATCCAAGGCAGCGAGCGAGAGCGAGTCGGTGTCTCCCTTGACATATATTCCCAAGATTTAATCAATGCTCGCAGACAAGAATCGGAAGATGACAACGAAGAGGAGGAAAAGTCCGAACATTCTGATCCTTCTCCAACCGCTGCTCCGTTATCCAAACTTTCTGGTTCCAAATCGCCTTCTCCCCCACTCGCTGAAGACGATGAAGACGAGGAGGTCGAACAGCCTCCCAGTCCTACTCCGCCACCGAAATTCCTCAAGAGCAAAGGCAAGGCCCCCGCCAAACGCGGAAGATCGACATCTGGGAAGAAGGAGCCGGAGTGTGTTTGTTTTGTCGTGCTGTCACTTTCACTAATTTATTGTACGAGACCCGTTGATGAGGATCAAGAGGAGGAACAACCCCCGAGTCCTTCACCCCCGCCGAAAGCTGTCAAAAGCCAGGCTAAGGCACCACCCAGACGTGGAAGATCGGTATCTACGAAGAAGGAGCCTGAGTGCGTTTGCTTTTCTTGTAAACGCATTCACTGATCGATTATGCCAGACCTGCCGACAATGAGGACGAGGACGAAACTGAAGACGAGCGACCCCCAAGTCCCTCTCCACTGCCAAAAGCTTCCAAAAGCAAGGGCAAGGCACCGCCCAATGGAAAGTCTGTTTCCGGCAAGTCCGCAGAACAAGGGTATGTTGATTTTGTCTCTGGATTGCATCTATAATGTTTCCAGGACCATTTCTGCAGGTTCGAATCGGCGTAGCACGCGTGGTGGTGGGCGGACGAAATCAAAAGTGTGCGTATTGTTGTGTCATGGTAATTTGCTCTACTTACTTCGCGCTAAACCTAGTGAATCCGAGGATGAGCTAGTGTCTGCCCCCAGTGCCAAAACGAATGGGCGCTCCAAATCAACCGCTAGGTCGAAGTCAAGAGCAAAAGCCGCACCATTGGAAGAGGTCGAGTATGTGGTTTCCTTATGTTTATTGGTGTTGGTCAACGCATCTTGTAGGCAAGCCTCCGAACAGGAGGACGAGGAAGCAGCTGAACCTCCCGCGAAGAAGGCCAGGTCCAGAGCATCGCGCTCTAAAGCTCCACCAGAACCTGAGTACATCTCGTTTTGAATGCTTCGATCTCACGTGACCGCGATTAAGGACTGAATCGGCTGGGCCGTCCCGACGGCCGACGAGAGCATCTAGGTCCAAGGCTCCTCCGGCCACTGAGTGAGCGTCTTTTGTGAATCTGCGCTCTACAACTGAGCAACATCGATAGGGAGCCCGAGTTACCCATCCAGGACCGCCCAAGTACTCCACCAAGAAGGAGCAGTGGGACGAAGCATGTTTTCCTCTTGCACTTCGCCCTATAATTGACGCCTTTCTAGACGAATACGCACCCCAAGCTCGAAAATCGACCTGCCCTCTCCCGCTGACAAGAAGAAGCGGAAACCGTCTGCTGCCAATACCACGAACAAGGGAACCCGGGCGAGTTCGCGACGGAAAACTGCGGCTGCTCCTGCTGAAGAAGAAGATAGCGAATTTGGAGGTTACGGCGAAAGTTGAGAAAATGGCTAAGCCCATAAGTTGTTGCTCCCTTTTTTTTTATTTTGCTGTGTGGATGCTATGGGTTATAGATATTTATATTTGGCCTGTTTGTAGTTGTGACAACAGTACAATAACTGATAGAGTGTTGTGTGTAGTCTGTTGCTGCTGATCATAAGTGCTGACTACTAATCAGTGGGTGATATTCCTGATGTACGCGACTGAGAGAAGAGAAGAACATCCAGAATTTAAGGTTGACTCTGTCACGTCTATCGAGCCATTTCGGCCTCACGTCTATCGAGCCATTTCGGCCTCATTACTGTATAGAGACTTGATATATTTACAAACTGATTTGTCAGTTTTGCTTATTCACAAACTGACTTTAGTTTGTCACCTTACGCTAGTAAGGTCCCGAGACTGGTAATTCGTCACGTTACCTGTGAAAAACAAATAGATGCAAACAATGAGTCATACAAATTTGCGTAAATGAGGAGATGGGTTCTGACTCATTTCGAGCCTCGGTCTGACATATATTATTCTATCAGTTTATCAAATATAAGTAGATGGTAAAGATGGAAACATAAGGAAAAATCTTAGTATGTAACCATAAAGATGAGCTTCTCTCTAACCTTGACCTCCCATATTCCGATCATGAGTATATACTAAGTCTTCAATGGCTTGAGATTAGATAGACATAATGATATAGCAATTAAATGATGATGATAATATATATAAGTATGTACTCTTATAAATTTCCTGGCTGATGTGATTCAGATATATAGATATGTAGATAATATTTAACAATGTTAAAGATCTGTTGCCAAGAGCCTAGCAGCAATCACGTGGGACGCCGTAGAGGGGGTACAACTGGTGGAGAAGCTGTCTCCACCAGGCCACTTATATATAGACACATAGTACATCATAGATCATAATACTGCCCATGTGCTCACTCGTCACCTGCGCAGATCTCTATGTGCTAACAAACAATACTCTGTTATTAGCATTTTAATTGTCATAAATTTAAGAGTGTCTGATCACCCCTGAGCAGAACAATATATAAAAGGCACAATATTGTATCATGTAACCTTCTTGCTTAGCTTGTCAACAATACTACTTCTCTGTCATGAACAAGACCTAGCCTGTCCTGGTGCCAGTCTAAGGCCATTGAGGGCTTGGGATATGCAGTACATGATGATGAGAATATATGTCTTAGAAGGGATGGAATGAATATGTGAAAAGCACATGACTGAGCATGGCAGGTCAGGCCCAACGCCGAGCCCAACTCGGGGCAATAGGGAATTGAGAAGAAGTGCCAGGAGGTTGGGTATAGCATCTGGATTCAATGTAAGAGATGTACAACCATCTCTGTCATGGCCAGGGACAGGGATGGCCTGGGGGAGTGCTAGAAGAGTTAGGGTATCTAATTACCCCTCAGCAGGGCCACATATATAAGATACAATAGTTTACCCAGTAATCTATCACTCAGATTGTTTATTGTACTGCTTCTCTTTATGCAAGGATGCATTGGGCCCTGATGACCTGATTGAACTTAGCAGCCAGACAGACAGACCACAGGGACTGTCTTACCAGGCCTACACAACTTAACTCAACTCCACCCACTTCACTCACAGGCCTAATAATTTAAGGGTACACAAGAATGGTGAGACTCTATCTATCAAACTGGGACTCAGAGCCAGTCACCCTGATTGTCTCCAATAGCCTGTGATATACATAAGATCAATGGTGCCACCATTGATCCTGATGTGGGTCTTAGTCAGTATCGCACAGTGAGCCTTTGTGGTGAGCAGCAGCCGCTAGGATAGAAAAAGCCTGACTATAAAGCAATCTCATCAAAAGAGGCTTTATTCTAGCAATAAAACAGGAGAAAATGAAAGAAAAAAACCTGGAGACATAATATATATGGGATATTCTGAATATATTCAATATTTAATCAGCACTATTTGATTGAGAATCATCCAACTGATTTCAACTTGTATTTATCACATGAAAATTCACTATTAGATCAGCTTTTCCAGGTCACTAATCCCTAGTATATATGTTTCTGTAGTAAATAGTCTTAAATATTCATTTCTGTCAGTGTTGATGTGTTTATAGATTTAATATTTCAGCATAAAACTTGATTACTTGAGTTAGGATAACAAATATAATACGGCTTGTTAGGGGGATATTGCAATTAAGGGAATCAAAAAAGAATCTCTAGTATTCCAGTATAGAAAGTTTAGAAACAACTTAGTCAACAATTCGCTTTATTCAAGTTTGTATAGTTTGAGAAGCTAATTAAGTGCGTAAGGTCCTAGTCTCTCGTGCGAGCGCCTGTCAGGGGAACCCCCGCTTCGGCCTCCTTCGGACCCTCCGAACGCATCCGAGGTGCATCCGACCGGCACCCCCTCGGACGCTCCGACCCACCCCGACCATCGTCCACGGCCTCCTTCGCCCGCACAATCACCGATCCGTCAAGACCCTCCCAACGATCACCTTGGGACAGAGCCTGCGACGCTGCTCAGGCCTTCTGCGCTCTACGTCGGCAGTTACGGACGACCAGCATATAGTTGGCGCCCTAGCAGGTGGACCCTTAGAGTTTCTTCTCTTTGGATCCTCCCCTGCTAGGTCGGTCCCTCCGTGTATTTCCCGTAGCTTTTATTCATGCTTTGGATCCTCCCCTGCTAGGCTTTCGTCGGAGTCTCCAGGGTTGCCCTTACAGCAGAAGAAACTCTCTACGGGATTAACCGGTCAAGATTGCCAGGTTTGGCACTGACTCAGGCTCAGAGTACGAGTTCGTACCCCCCTCGTCACCGCCCCTGCCACTTGACCCCTCCTCCTCTGCTCTTGTTGTCCTTACGCCCGCTATGTCTACCGGAGCTGCTCCAGATGCTGATGCGCGCATGGACGCACTTGAGGCGAAACTAGACAACCTCACCAATATCCTCGCCCACCTTGCTTCCCAGGCTTCCGCTGCCACACCACTTTCGGCAGCTCCTGAACCGCCTTCGGCATCTCCAAATGCCCCCGACGCGGATGCGTTATTTGGTGACATTACTGTCGCCTCAAAACTGGTCTTACGACCAAACCCCCCGTTTGCGTTTAACGGAGATCGCAAACGCGGCCGCGCCTTCCTATACGCGGTCAAGACTTACGCCTGGCTTGCCCCGGAGGCCTTCGTGGTCAACGGAGAGCCGAGCGAAGAAAAGGCCGTCCGCTACGCCATGTCCTATATGGTGGAGGGACCTGCCCAGCAGTGGGCAGAGCGTCATGGAAGCAAAACCCCTTTCCCCTTCCCTCGGTGGAACCTATTCCTCTCTGAGTTTTGCCTTCGGTTCGTTGAGGAGAACGAGCAGGACCTCGCGCTTGCCAAGTTGGAAAGCGCGGGTTATCATATGGGAACGCGGGACGTCTACGGATACACCGACGACTTCGAGGACCTAATGGACCTCGCCGGATTCGAAGACACGTTGGTTAAGGTGACCAAGTACCACCATGGACTTGACCCCCTGATCAACAACGGCATCACGTCCTCGAACGACCCCCCAGACCTCCGCGACTATCTGGGCTGGCGCACTCGGGCTTTCCGCCAATACGAAGCCTTGGTGCGGGCGAAGCTCATCAAAGGGACAACCCCGCGGATGCCTTCGGGGGCTCCGCGTGGCGCATTCCCTATCGCCCGTTCGGCAACCCCGTTCCCCATCCGCCCGGTGGCCGCACCTGCGCCACCCGCGGCCCGCGCCCCCGTCTCGGTACCTCCGGCTCCCGTCTCTATGGAGTTGGATTGTACTAGGGCTCGGGGCGCCCCTCGTCGAGCCTGCTTCAGATACGGCGACCCCAATCACCTGGCTCAGGATTGCCCGCTCCCTGCCGATGTTCGCCATACGGACATCCTTGACGAGGTAATCCAGCAACTTGGCGACAAGATGCTGGGAGAGCTGCTTGCGCGGTTGTCCGACACCGCAGCCTTAGCGGAGGCGCATTCGGAGGCTCCGGCAGAGGATTTTGTCCCCCGCGACGAGTGACTGGTGTGCCCTCGTTCGCGTCCATAAATCGTTTCACTTGTTTGTATGATGAATCAACTCCCTTGCCCTACAACGAGCCTGAAATGAAAGACGCACCCTCTGCCCCCTCCGAAGCCCCCGTTCGGATTCGCCGACTTGCCTGGGAGAAAAAGCTACCTGGCAGCTATACCATCTCTGCCACTCCTGGGGTTAACTCGCTCCACCTTCCTCTCGAACTTGAGTCCACTGCAAACGGGCTCAAGCTCTCCCTCTCTGGTCTGGTCGACTGCGAAGCCACTTCGGACTTTATCAACCCAGAATACGTCAACCGAAATAACGTGCCAGTCCGAAATCTCTCAGTACCCATACCGGTCTACAATGTCGACGGCACCCCCAATGATGCTGGGTCTATTCGCCAAATCGCGGACCTCGTTCTACGATACAACAGATACTCCGAACGTGTTCAGCTGGCTGTAACCCACCTTGGGAAACAGGACTTGATACTCGGGTACTCCTGGCTCAAAAGACATAACCCCGAGATCAACTGGGAAACAAAGGAGGTGAAAATGAGTCGTTGCCCCCGCAGCTGCTCTACCTGCCGTGACGAAGAGCGGACCGAACGCGCCGAGGTTCGGCGGCTCCGACTCCTTAAATCACGACTACTTGCGGGCGCCTTCCCCACTGTTTGCGCTATCGATATCGCTGGCCCAGATGATGCTGACGACGAGCTCGGAGCTCCTTCGGACCCTCCGAGTCCCTCACCAGATCTCGACGACGACGAGCATCTTGAAGACGGCGACCGCATCTTCTACACCTCTTTTCGCCCAATCGAGGAGATTCACGCTGGGAGCACCGTGTCCCAACGCCTTGCAGAGGCCTTCGCCCGTAACTCGGCCCCTCCGCCCTCGGAAATTCCGGACTGGGCCAAGGAGTTCCAAGACGTCTTTGACAAGGAGTCCTTCGACACGTTACCAGAGCATAGGGCCTGGGACCACGCTATCGAACTCGTTCCCGACGCGAAGCCCGCTAATTGCAAGGTGTATCCGATCTCCCCCCTCGAACAGCGCGAACTTGACGAGTTCATCGAGGAAGGACTTGCTACCGGCCGTATCCGCCCTTCGAAATCTCCGATGGCTTCCCCTGTCTTCTTCGTTAAGAAAAAGGACGGAGGGCTTCGGTTTGTCCAGGACTACCGCGCCCTCAACACAATGACGATTAAGAACTGGTACCCCCTCTCCCATTGATTAATGACCTTATCAACAGGCTCAAGGGTGCCCGTTATTTCACTAAACTCGATGTTCGCTGGGGCTTCAATAATGTCCGGATTAAAGAAGGGGACAAGTGGAAGGCGGCCTTTCGGACTAACCGAGGGTTGTTCGAACCTTTGGTGATGTATTTCGGCCTGACGAACTCCCCCGCGACGTTCCAAACGATGATGAATGACATTTTCCAGGATCTCATTCTTTCAGGAGACGTTATGATCTACCTTGACGATATCCTTATTGCGCACTCGGACCTCTGTAAGCACCGCAAGATCGTCCGCGAAGTCCTTCGGCGAGTCCGAATGCACAAGCTGTACCTCCGCAAGGAGAAGTGCGACTTCGAGAAATTGTCGATCGAGTACCTGGGGGTTATCTGTCAAAATCTGTAAATGTGCGGAAAGCGCAGTAACCTCAGTCTCCCGCTATATGGGATCAAAGACTGTATTAACTACCTGTAAATGCGCGGAAAGCGCAGTAACTAAGTACAGTAAGTATTTATATAAGTTAAGTAAGTAAAGTAACATACCCTCAGTCTCCCGCTATATGGGATCAAAGACTGAGGGGCAATGGAAAAGAGGTGTCAGTATATATGTAAATGTAATGTACCTGCTGACACTCCTGGAACTCCTATGGAGATCACTATTACGGGCCGGAGGCCGGGGCGGACCGCCATCAATTCCTGACACCCCCACTCGACCCAGGCCGTAGTCCCATAGCTAGACAGAATTTGTAGTGCTGAGCATGGGGTAGAGACTTGGTGAAAATATCTGCCACCATATCTTCTGTAGGATACCAAACAACTTCACACTCTCCATGACGGACCAAGTCATCTCGGACAAAACTATATTTTCGATTTATATGCTGTGTTCGAGCTCTATATTGAGGATCTTTGGAGAGAATGATAGCTGCACAATTATCACACCGTAGTTCAGTAGCTCCCTGTTGTGGTTGACCTATTTCTTCAAAGAATGATCTAAGCCATGCTAAATGTTGTCCAGCATTATTAAGTCCAATAAACTCGCTTTCTGTAGAGGATAGAGCTACAAGACTTTGTCTTCGGCTTGACCACCCAATAGCTGCTTTTGCAGAAAGAAATACATAGCCTGATGTTGACCTTGAAGTATCTCTGTCACCATTCCAGTCTGCATCTGAGTAGCCTATGAAGTTTAGATCCATGCCTATATCAGATCCATCATATGTCAGACCCCAATCTTTGGTAGTCTTCAGATATCTGAGAACTCTCTTGGCTGCCTCCCAGTGGCATGCTTTTGGATTTGCACTATAACGACCCAAAACTCCAGCAACATATGCTAAGTCAGGTCTGGTACCTAGCATTGCATACATGATAGACCCCACAATACTTTGATATGGCATAATTGGTCCATTTTGAACAAGCTGTTTCTTGTGGATTGTTTCATCATTTTCAGGATCTATAATAGACAATTGCTGTCTTGGAGCCATAGGTGTTTTGACACCATTTTGAGTATCCTGCATTCCATAGCGCTCTAAGACCTTGCTAATATACTGGGCTTGACTTAGACGGATCCGACGCTGTTTGCGATCTCTAGTGATTTCAATTCCTAGAAGATATCTGGCTGGACCTAAATCTCTCATTTTGAATGTAGATTTTAATATCTCTTTGATCTGTGCCATAAACTCTTTGGTAGTTGTGGCTAGAAGTAGATCATCCACATAGACTAGTAGGAAACAAGTTTGTTTTCCTTTCTGATAGACATAGAGACAAGTCTCAGCATTAAGCCTATGAAATCCTAGTTTTAACAGTGCTGTATCAAGAGTATGATTCCAAGTATGTCCAGCTTGGTGTAGACCATAAACTGAACGTTTTAGAAGCCAGCAATATCCTTCAGGGAGATTTGCATCTTCTGGAGCCATCATATAGACTTGTTCCTGTAGTTCCCCATTCAAAAAAGCAGTAGAAACATCCATTTGATCTAGTTCAAGATCATATTTTGCTGCTAAGGCACAAAGGATTCTGATTGACTCTAAGTTTGCAGTTGGAGCAAAAACTTCCTTATAGTCAATACCTTCCTTCTGTAGATCACCTCTAGCAACAATACAGACTTTGAAACGAGTAATGTCCCCTTTCTCATCTGTTTTGATGTTGGGAATAACCTTGGATTTTATTGGCTTGACTCCTTCAGGAATTTTTACCACTTCAATAACTCCATTTTCAATAAATGCAGAAATCTCTTCTTTAAATGCTGCTCTCCAATAGTCTTCATCTGGACCACTTCTAGCAGCCTCCCAATTTGGAGGATCACGAGGACTGCGAGTGGCATAAGCAACATCTTGCACATCTTCCAGAGTAGCTAAGAGGACAGCATGATCTATGATATCAAAAAGAGCTTCTGGAATTTTATCTGCTTCTGGAGTTTGTACTGGCTCTAGATTTGGAGTTGAACGTAAACTTTGCGGACCTGAGGCAATCTGTTCATATTCAGTATTCTTATGTTTTGCAAGGACTTTAGGTCTATTGCTTCTCCTAGGAGCTATTTGCTCAGGAGGTATAACATTTGGCATCTGTGCTGGAATCTGTATAGGACCAGGGTTCTTATCTGGTGGTGGTGCTATAATAGAACCCCCCACTGAACTCTGTACTGGTGTAGATGGGAAAACAGGTATATCATCCTGATCATCATTAAAATATGGTGTATCCCTCTTACGCAATATCTGTGACATGCGTTCAAGTTCATGTGTTGAATCATTCACAGGCTCCAGTTTAGGCTGATAATCAGTGAAATGATGATCATCATCAAACTTCACATGAGTGGCAGTGACAAGTTGTCCATAGGTTCCATCTTTATTGATAACTAAAAGATCATAGGCATTGCTGTTTTCATGGTAGCCAACAAATACACATCTTTGTGCTTTGTCCCCAAATTTCCTAGCCTGTTTTGCATCTGGAATTTTTGGATATGCTCTACAACCCCAACGGTGCAGTCGTTTGATATCCACAGGCCGATCATACAGTATTGTATGAGGAATGCGATAATTCTTAGAAGCAGTTGGGGTTCTGTTCAATGTGTAGGCAGCAGCTAACATGGCCCAAGTCCAAAATTTACAAGGTAACCTAGAATCAACTAGCATTGTTATAGCTCTAGTCACTGGAGTTTGATTCATTCTTTCAGCAACACCATTTTGTTCAGGTGTATATGGAGCTGTAGTTTCATGAATGATTCCCTGGTTTTTGAATTCAATTTCCATCTGATTAGAGGTAAATTCACCACCCCCATCAGTACGAAAGAATCTAATCCAGCCAGGACAGAATTCCCAATTTGCAATGTTTTGTTTGAAATGCTCTTCTGTGGTTTTTCTCCATTCCTTGAGTAACTTGTAGACTTTAGATTTCTTATCTGTAAGCAAAACCCAAGTATGTGATGAAAAATGATCAACAATGACAATCCAATATCTAATATGGTAGGGGCCGCGACCTCGTGACAAACCTTTTGGCTATAACTTCTGACCTTAATAGCACTAGCAATACTTGTTGTAATAAGTCCCAAATGTATATTTGAGTAGCTATTAGTACTTAGAAGATAATCTATGGAACCAAATTTTATTATCTGAAATTTAACATTTTTGCCCTGGATTTGGCGGGTCTCGGTCACGTGTTGCTCACGTGCGGCCCCTATCTGTCACACTACTTCGTCTTGACTGCCATGGTACGTCCCAAGGCTACAAAAAAACGTGCACGCAGCTCCACTGGGCACTTCAAGAGTAACAAGAAGGCCAGACTCGGAGTCTCCGAGTCTCTCTCAGACTCCGCTTCCAGACGACAACGGGCACTTGTCTACTAACACTGACGACAACTCGGATTCCGACTACGATGGCAGTGGAGAGGATTCGTCGGAGCTTGACGATGAATCCGACGACGAATACGATGCTATTCCACCACCATCTACCTGGCTTGCTACCCGACCACTGGCCCCGAGTCCAACAGAGACCACAATTGTGGTCCACTCAATGCGCGACGCCGAGCAGCACTTTGACGGTCCGATCGACAAGAAGGGTGGCGCGAAGGACAAGTCGGAAAAATGCCGAGGGCCATACAGCGTTGGTGGAATCTCAGTGCGGGAGGCTGAACGGCGGCGTGCGGCTGCAAGAGCAGAAAAGCAAGCGTCCAATGGCCGACTTGACGACGCTTGGCTTGAGCAGCAATATGCGGCCATTCAGCGTGCCAAGGCTCTGCCCGCAGCCCCAAACAAGCACATTGCGGATTTCTTCAAGCCCAAAGTGTGCCAGGCTGTCGAGCATGCCATGCCACTCGCACTGCCGGTCCCCTCGAGCTCACCAGTCCCCCAATCAACTCCCAGCGCCTCCGCGTCTCAACGGCCGGTTGTCATGTGCGTGGACGACTCAGAGGATGAGCAAGACCGTCTGGAATGGCTGCCGTTCGATGCCGACGGTCCCCTGCTTGTCCCCATATGCAACGACCCGGAATCGGAGCCTGAGCCACCAATTACCGGCTTACAGACCCCCGCTTCCCAGCCGTCTTCCACCGCCGACTCTGCTGCTCAAGCGAGCGTCGCTGCTGCGGACTCCATTGCCGCATGCGTTGAGGGAGCTGTGGACGAGGAGGAGACGAAAACGATGCCCGAGTTGGAGGCTCTTGCCCGGGAGGCCAAGACGAAAGCTCGCAAGGTGAAGGTGTATCGCGACGAAGTGATCTACGCCTCCCTCGAGCAGCTCTATCGATTTATCCCTCGGAATGGGCGCATCAAGTCGGCCTTGCGTGTGGCAAAAAATCTCGGGCGTGGACCAGCATTTGCACGAATGCTGGCAGTGCATGCACGGCATTTCGAGCGTGTCGGCCACTGTAAGCCCAGTCGGCAGGGCAAGCGCTCCACGGGAAAGGCAGAGTCTGCACTGGATGACGAAGCTTTCAATCTCGGTGTTCGCAGCTGGCTACGGACGCTGGCGCCCGGAACGGTGCGTAGGAATTTTTTGGATAAATTTAAAAAAGTCGGCTTAAATCCAGTAGGTTACTCCAATCCTTCTGCGGCGGCAAGTCAACGAGGTCTTGCTCCCGTCCCTCAATATGAAGAAGAAGAGTTTCTCAACGCGCCAGTGCCGCCGATGGCTGTACCGACTTGGATATCGCCGCAAGAAACACATGAAGGGAGTCTATTGGGATGGCCATGAGGCGGAAGGACGTGAAGAAACATCGACGGGAATATTGCAAGCTGATGAAGAGCCTTGAGGGGTGGGTCAATAAGACTTAATTTTTGCTTAACTGACCGAAACAAGTTTTACGGCGACTTACGATGGCGCGGATATGGCGGAGACAATGCCAATTCTGGGACCGGGCGAGAAAGAGCACATCTTCATTGTTCAGGATGAGAGCTCATTCCACGACAACGACTACCAGAACAAGTCGTTCTATCTCAAGCCTGGCGAAGCTGTTCTCAAGCGCAAGAGCCGTGGCCGGCTCATGCACCATTCGGGTTTCCTCTGTGCCCGTTTCGGTCGTCTCCGTTTGACTGAGGAGTTGCTTAAACAGAATGTCAAACTGCCACCGAGCGAGCGACTTGAGGTGACAGATGCAGGTGTCACAATATATCCGACAGGCAAAGAGGGCTCTGGAGACAGCTATTGGAATGCTGAGCAGATGGCAGCTCAGCTTCGAAATGCTATCAAGATTGCTCGTCGTCTCTATCCAGATGCTGTCATCCACTGGATCTTTGACAACTCGTCTTGCCACGACTGCCGGGCCACGGATGCCCTCAACGCGCGCGATATGAATGTCAAGCCAGGTGGCAAGAACCCCATTCTTATGCATGACACCACCATCCCCTCCGACAATCCTTATGGCCATGCTGGTGAAACACAGTCAATGCAGTTTCCAGCCCGGCTTCGTGCCAATCATCCGCACAAGGCTTTTGCTGGCCAACCAAAAGGCATGCGAGTCGTGCTGCAAGAGCGTGGGTATCTTGACGAGGACGGTCGGCGTATTGGTGAAGATGGGAAGTCGGTTGGGAAGATTGTTGTTGGCGACTGCAAGCTCTGCAGAGCCAAGCGTTCACGCAAAACCAACCTGGTGGATTTGACACCCGAGGAGCTTGAAGTGGCTGATGGCGAGAGCGGGAATGAGACTGATGATGAAGATCGTCCGGTCGACTGTTGTTTGCGCCCGCATGATGGAACTGCAGAGTGACTTCCAAAATGAGCCATGCCTACTTGAGCAGGTACGTATTTCTCCTGGTCCCTTGCAAACATTGATTCTTTCAGATTATCAAGGAGGCTGGAGACAAGTGCCACTTCCTGCCAAAATTCCATCCGGAGATGAACCCCATTGAATATTTCTGGGGTTGGTGCAAGAATTACTTCCGTGAACGCAGCAATGGCAAGTTTGAATACGGCAAGAAGCTCCTGACAGAGGCACTAGATATGTGTCCTCTCATCACTATCCGCCGATTCTTCCGACGTGCTCAACGTTACCTTGAGATCTATAATGCTGGTGCAACAGGTGCAGTGGCCGAATTCGCAGCAAAGAAGTATAAGGGCCATCGTGGGGTGACGCAACAAGATTTGGAGGTGGCCGAGGCTGAGTGGAATCGCCGGCAGCAGAAACTTACATCAAGTAGTCTCCATAATGCATAGCAATTTATTATTGTGGCTTATTTTTGTGCTAATTAACCAACTCAAATTTTGGTCTGTGACCTGGATTTGGCGGGTTGATCACGTGACCACCTATTCCCACGCTGAGATGAAAATTTTGAACAGAAACCAGACCAAATGCAGTCTATTGCACACAAAATTGTTCAAAAATATATATAATTGATGCTTGACATGAAGTCGCGGCCCCTACCATACCACCAGGACCTTCAGGTGTCACTGGACCTCCTACATCACATGAGACAATATCTAGAGGTCCACGAGCTACAGTTTGGCTATTTGGGAAAGGCAACTTTTTCATTTTCCCAATAACACAAGATTCACAAAGTTTAGGTTGACTTGTCAATATTGTGATTTCACCAAGTTGACCTTTCTGAACTGCCTTCTGCAGATGTTGCATATTTGTATGTCCAGAAATTCTGTGAAGGTGGTTTATATCAATAGCAAATAGTGCTTGAGGATTATCCTTGAGTGATTTACATTTTACATGATAAAGTCCACCATGAGTAGTAGCTTCAATCATGCGTTTTCCAGAGGCATCTCTGACAATACATTCATCTCCTGTGAAAATACAGTCAAAGCCTTTCTTGGCCAGTTGTCTCACTGAGATGAGTGTGATTCCAAAAAGTAGGAATATGTAGTGCTCTAAGAGAAACAAGAGTTTTTCCACGTTTGGTCTGGCATGAATGTTTCATAATGCCTATACCTATGGCTTCTGCATATGAATTATCACCTAATCTGACTTTTTGTGGTGGATCAAGACTTTTATAAGTTCCTGTTTCAAACCAGTCTAGATTTGGAGTCATAGTGGTTGAAGCACCAGAATCTATAATTATGGCCTCTGTTGCTTTCTCACTATCCTTAGCCAAATAAGCATGCAAAGCAGAATATGATTTAGCATCTACATAGGCAGTGGCAAAGCTAGCAGAATCTTCATCAGAATCCTCATCATCAGACTCTGTAGATTTATTGGCTTTGGCTTTAGCACCTCTCTTTCTGTCTTTCTTCCCTCCACTATTCTTATTATTGTCCTTGAGAAAACCCTTCATGACAGTGCATTCATCTGTATTATGAGAGTTGTTTTTCCCATGTTTCAGACAGTATTTGGTGAACTTGGCATTGGAAGAAGCCAGGGATTTGGCAGAAAGAGCAGAGTTCTCTTGACTGTTGCCATCTGTAGGTTTTCTTCCTAAAGCAACCAATCTAGCACGGACATTATCTAGAGTAATGCTGGTACCCAGTGATGTTGTGATGTTATCACGGATACCTGTCCAGTGAGCATCTGTAGGCAATGTACCTAAGAGAACTAGTGGCTGAAGATCAGGAGAAATCCCATATTGAAGGAAGGAAAGTCTGTTGAAGAATCCCACAACTTGGGATATATGTGTCTCTATAACAGTACGTTCCACAATCTGTGGGTCTCCTTCAATCACCAGTTTGGTGTCAAAGAGATCTGAGAGAATTCCAGCTGCAGTTCCTGCACGATTTTCCGCTTCAAAGCAGACACGTAATTTGGCCCAAAGACCAGCAGCACTAGTATCATTGAGATATTCTCCTGATAATTCATCAGAGAGAAAACTATGGATAACACCTAAAGCTCTGCTGTTACGTTCCTCTGGTTGATCTTTAAATGGAACACCTGTAGCAGTTGACCCAGCAGTAGGAGTTGCAGCAGGGACTGCAGCAGTAGCATCAGCAGGAGTTATTAGCCTGGATGACTGTTGCTATCAGAGTGTAGACACCAGAAGTACAAAGTTCATTTATAGCTAAACGTTTGAATGCAGGCCAATCAGAAGCTCCAGCCAATTTGACCTTAGAAGTCTCCATAGCAAAAAACCTAGATGGTGCAGAATATTTTCTAAATGCTTCTAGCTTCAAGAGCGAGCAGTGAGTCTTGATAAGAGCAAGTATATTGTCAGAGCTGTAGCATTCCGGGGCCCATAACCTGTCAAAATCTGTAAATGCGTGGAAAGCGCAGTAACCTCAGTCTCCCGCTATATGGGATCAAAGACTGTATTAACTACCTGTAAATGCGCGGAAAGCGCAGTAACTAAGTACAGTAAGTATTTATATAAGTTAAGTAAGTAAAGTAACATACCCTCAGTCTCCCGCTATATGGGATCAAAGACTGAGGGGCAACGGAAAAAGAGGTGTCAGTATATATGTAAATGTAATGTACCTGCTGACACTCCCGGAACTCCCATGGAGATCACTATCACGGGCCGGAGGCTGGGGCGGACCGCCATCAATTCCTGACATTATCATCTCTCACAACCACGTCGAAATGGATCCCGTCAAGGTCGCCGGAGTCTCCGCGTGGCCTCCACCCGAAAACAAGAAGGACATCCAGCAGTTTCTGGGGTTTGCTAATTTCTACCGCAGGTTCATTTGGGATTTCTCGGCCCTTGCGCAGCCTCTCTTTGCGCTTACCAAGAAAGACCAGAAATGGGCCTGGGGAGATGCCGAAGCCGCCGCCTTTCAAGCTATCAAAGACGCAGTCGTCTCAGAGCCCATCTTAGCAATCCCGGATGACTCTCGGCCTTTCCGACTTAAAGCAGACAGCTCAGATTATGCGACGGGGGCGGTTCTTTCACAACAATCCGCCCCGGACGGGAAGTGGCACCCTGTAGCGTTCTATTCCAAAAGCTTAAATGATGTCCAGCGCAACTACGAGATTCACGACTAGGGTGGAGCACGGGTCCGGGTCCGGGTCTCAGAAGGCTGACCCTGACCCTGACCCTGACTAACCCTGACCCTTCCGGGTACGGGTCCAACCGGGTCCGGGTTGACCCACGGGTTGCAGACATAGAAGCAGAATATGTATTTGGGACAATAATTTTGACATAATATACCTTTTGCTACATGATATTGGCTCAGATATAGCCTATGTAACCTTTTCCTCAAGATTTCGAGAATATTTAACCTGATTTACTTCTATGTCACATGTCACATGAGTGACTTGAGTGACATTTAATTTTTTTTGTCTCCCAAAAACTTACAAAAATCGTGGTTAGATAGGGAATTGTCCTATCACAATAGCTTATTGGACCCTCCGGGTTGACCCTGAAAGGGTCCGGGTTTGGCCGGGTTCAGAAATTGGTGTACCCTGACCCTGACCCTGACAGACCCTACCCTGAAACCCTGCGGGTTGACCCTGACCCGTGCTCTACCCTATTCACGACAAGGAGATGCTCGCGATCATCCGCGCACTCGAGGAGTATCGGCATTTCCTCGAGGGCGCTGCGCATCCGGTCGAGATCTGGACTGACCATAAGACTTTGGAGTATTTCCGAAAGGCACAACACCTTACCGTCGGCAAGCCCGATGGTCGTTGTACCTTTCTAGGTTTGACTTCACGCTGCACCACGTCCCAGGTCGCCAGATGGGCCGCCCCGATGCTCTCTCCCGCCAGCCTGACCACGGCATCTCCGAAGATAACTCAGACATCACCCTCTTGCACCCTGAGCTTTTCCACGTTCGCGCGCTTGAGGCCGTCACTGTCTCTGGGCCTGGGTCCGAACTTGTCCGCGACATCAAGGAAGCGCTATCCGGTGAGCCTGACCTAGAGGAGCCTGTCGTGCTTGCAGCCCGGCAACTCTTGAAGGTCCGAGGTCAAGTTCGGGGCCCCCACTTATCACGTTCGGACGAGTGGGCCGTCTCGGGCGATCTCTTGTACTTCCGCGGCAAGGTCGTAGTCCCCAAAGACAAGGACCTAAGGAGGCGCATCATTGAGCTCTGCCACGACACGCGAGTCGCCGGACATGCCGGGGGGTTCAAAACCCTAGAGCTGGTTTCGCGCAACTACTGGTGGCCACAGATGTCTCACCATATCGGACGCTACGTCGCGACCTGCAACTTGTGCTGCCGCACGAAGGCCCTCCGAAGGCTCCCGCACGGAGAGCTACACCCGACCGAAGTCCCCCCCGAACGCTGGCACACCGTCACGGTGGACTTCATCGTCGAGCTCCCCGAGGCTCATGGGTACGATGCGGTGATGGTAGTCGTCGATGCTCTTGGCAAACGCACTCACTTCACTGAGTGCCATACGACAATAGACGCGGTCGGAGCCGCCCGGTTGTACTATCGGAATGTCTGGAGGCACCACGGAACCCCGAGAAGTACATTTCGGACCGTGGCTCGCAGTTCATCGCTGACTTCACGCGCGAACTCTGGCGCTTAATTGGCGTCAAGCCGGCTACCTCTACGGCTTACCACCTGCAAACCGACGGACAAACCGAACGCGTTAACCAAGAGCTCGAGCAGTACATCCGGATCTTCACCAACTACCAACAAGACGACTGGGACGAGCTTATCCCTGCTGCTGAGTTCGCCTATAACAACCACGTTCACTCCTCCACTCACACTGGGGGCACAAGCTGCGGCGTGCCGGAACACGCGGACCGGCCGGCGTGGCAGGCCGCGTGGCTGACTCGTACCTACCGCGTACCTACCGCTTGCCTACCGCATTCATCCAAGGCTATGATGTCATGCGTCGTGGCCGGCGGCGCCCGGCGGGAAAAAGTATCTTGCGGTAGCCGAAACGCGGTGCTGTGACTCCGGCACCGGAACGTAAACCGACGCTCTTTCCACGACCACGACCACCATGACGATGACTTCGACTTGGCGGAGAGCGGGCCCAGCCAGCTATGGGCTCTACAGCCGGTCTTCCCGAACCATAACTTTGCCGTAGAGAGAGCCGGTGAGCCTGTCAGACACCGCCATGATTGGCCTGCTGACAGTGTTGCCTGGCAGATGGGCTGACATGGCGGAGTCAAGCCAACGCGCCGCTACCAATGTCTGTCTTTTACAGCCGCAACGTTTCAGAACTACCACCACTTGGCGCGGCAACTCTGCCGCCGGGCGCCCCTGGCTAATTCGGACGGTATCACAGTATCACTTCTCCTTGCGCGCATCTCACCACCACCACCACATGCAAGATATCCTTCTGCATCGGACTCGGAACGCGCCTCGACCTCCGCGTCTTGTACCCATCAGGATTCAGGTTTATTGTCTACCACAGCAGCTTCTGCTTCGCTTTCTGCCTCAGAAAGTGCCTCCGCCTCAGCGAGCACTGTTTCACACACTGTCTAGTGCCTCGGCGCTGTTGTCTGCCTTGCTGTCTGCGTCAGGAAGTGCATCTGCCTCAGCTCGGGCTGCGTTGGCTTCATCATCCGGCATGGCACTCTCCGCCTCGGACTGCTTCAATTTCTACCTCTTGGTCTAATGCGCCTGCTGCAGCTTTGTCAGCCAGCGTCTCCCGAGCGGCCTTGCTATCGACATCTGCAGTTTTCTTGTCGACCAGCAAGTCGGCGAGTGCATCCGCTGTTGCCTCGTCCTCTGTTCTCGTCTGCAAGAAAGTTCGTGTCGCACACACACCCTGTCTGCATCCCCGAGCCGCGGTCGGTGTCGGCGTGGTGACAGGTCTGACTCGGAGCGACAGTGCTAGTGGGCCGCAAGGTGCGTCGTATGTACCCTAGTGTCAGGGTATACCTACACGCCTCCGCAGCCTTCCAACGAGCACTCGAACCTCTCTCCGAGTCCCGCCTCCTACTCGACATTTTCTGGGTTATTTTGGGCGAAAAAACGACATACCGTCTCATCGCGACCGTCTGGATGTCTCGGATAAGCACCGTCCTCAATCGACCCAGGTTTGGCATCGATCTGACGGCAGGATTCAGGCAAGCGTGCGGCTTGGCTTTGTCCCGGGCCCAAGCTTCAAGTTAAGCTTGCCCGTTTCGGGCGCGAACGGACCTCGGCCCTCGGAGGCTCTCGGTCACATTCGAAAGGCCGCGGGGAAGACGTGTTCGATGCGACTCGGGGCCCTGACACCTGTGGCAAGCTGGATTGGCCACCGATGGCCAAGTTCGCCGTCTACCCAAGAATGGTGTGTGGCGGGCCAAGCGGAGGTTGTTGGGGGATGTACGCGCTGCGACGCCAAGAAACAGCCCGAATAGCCCGCCGAGGACGCCGGGAATACACGCGTAAAACGCGTCTTGGGTGCCCTGGTGCATGGCCTAAGCGTCTACATCAACAAGTCTAAAATCTCCATAGCTGATTTCGGGTCTTCTTTTGTCCACACCAGGCTTTGGAACCGCATAGGAACACGGCACCAGCCTGGCGAAGTTCAGCACTGCTCGCCACCGCCACGGATGGGGCTCCAGAGCTGGGTCACAGTTCGTCGCCGAGAGGTGTTATAGAGCCGCGGTCAACTCCAGGCGACGGTTTCTCGACCGATGGCCCGCAGTTTCGCAGGTGTATCCGAGTTGCTTGTATGTTAGTCCAGCAGCTGGCGGAGATACAGCAACTCAACGAGAGGGGAACACGACTCGGAGAGACACATTCTTGTTGTTCACAGGCGTGTGTTCTGTTTCCAAGTTACTGCTGGCGCTCTAATGAACAACGATTTGGTGAATTGGTACATGTACGCATCGCACATGCCGGGTTCAAGGTCGCCGCGGTGCTGAACTTGCTGCCTGCAGCCCCGTATATTGTGCGCTGGACATCGGGGAACACAACCGCCAACATCTGCGTGCAACGCGTGCTGACCGGGTGGTAATGATCGTCCGGTGGTAAGTGAAGGTGCAGCAAGATGGGCTGGCAGCGCTGGTAGCTGGTACACTGGCAGGTGGGAGGTGTGTCGGCAATTACTCAACAGACCTTCAAGTTGACTCACAGCCTGCCCGCCTCCGCGACAGATACCAACCACCATGTCCTAATTCCCACTGGTCATGGGGCCCCCTCCACCGCGTGAGTTGCTCCTGCCCCCGTGACGGCCGACGGTGCTGCAACAAGATCGAAATGGCGGTGCAGGTACAAACGGATTTCGGAGTCACTGGCAGGTGTGTTCACTGGCTACGGGAATGCCCTAACTTGCCCACAGTCCGGCTCGCGACCGAATACTGGTCACCACACCCGCGGTGACCCGCCACAATTCAAGTTCCCCTGCAGGCAAAAGGCGATCGGGCTGCAGGGCCTTTCACGCTTCTCAGAGGATGTGGGTCGGCCCATCGAGATCTCAACAAGGAGAGCAATGGGTACTTGTGACGTGTTGTCCCACTGTAGAGTCATGCTCGGACCAACCAGACGACAGCCTGAGCAGAGTAGCATACAAAGCAATGACCGCGCGACTCGGCGCAAGTACCTCAGACCGTCCGGCGGGCTGAATTTTATGCTAGTTAGTCTTTGCGAGATGAGCCGCTGGCCCGCCAAACACTGGCAGCTTCCTAAATCCTGATGGCAAGTTGGCAACGTGTGCACAACATGTGGCATCAGGTTCTTTCATGAGTCAAATTTGTTGACTGTACCTTATTACTGTATTATTGCTGTCACAACACTATTTGAAAGAGGGGAGAACGCGGTTGGAACGCGGTAGGTCAGGGGTGAGCCCGGAGTTTGTCACGGGGCCAGGCCGCGTGTTCCGGCACGCCGTAGGCTGTGCCCCCAGTGTCAACAGGTACCCTTTATGACGGACACTGGTCGTCTCCCCCGAATGGGTTTCGAGCCAGGCGCCCGCTCAGAGTTGGAGTCGGTAAACGAGTTTCGCAATCGGATAGCTAACGGCATCTCCGAGGCAAAGGCCGCGCTCGTTAAAGCCAAAGACGAGTATAAACGGTACTACGATCGGAAACGTTCGAACGCTCCGAACATTCAAGTTGGTGATAAGGTTTGGCTGGACGCCTCTGACATCAGATCGACTCGGCCCTCCGAGAAGTTCTCCCACAAACGCCTCGGACCGTTCAAGGTGCTCGCAGAGGTTAGCAAAGGTGCCTACAAGCTCGATCTCCCCCCGCGTTACTCCAAGTTCCACCCCGTCTTCCCCGTTTTTAAGCTCGAGCCCGCTCAGGACGACCCCTTCAATGGACAACCCGGCTACGACGAACCGCCCCCCGAACTAGAAGACGGAGTCCCTGAATGGGAAGTCGAAGAAATCTTGGATGCCAGGATAAGGTATAAGCGTCTTAACTATTTCGTCAGGTGGAAAGGCTACGATGCTTCACACGACTCGTGGGTTCGGTTCGACCGTGTCTTTGCGCCAGACAAGATTGCGGACTTCTATCGGAGGTACCCGGGTAAACCACGGCACATCGCCTCAGCAACCTTCGACTCCTTGCCCTTTCGAACTATGCGTCGGGACACCGCATTCAAAGGGGGGGGTGATGTCAGGGGAACCCCCGCTTCAGCCTCCTTCGGACCCTCTGAACGCATCCTAGGCGCATCCAACCGGCGCCCCCTCGGACGCTCCGACCCACCCCGACCATCGTCCACAGCCTCCTTCACCCGCACAATCACTGATCCGTCAAGACCCTCCCAACGATCATCTTGGGACAGAGCCTGCAACGCCGCTCAGGCCTTCTGCGCTCTACATCGGCAGTTAGGGACGACCAGTATATAGTTGGCGCCCTAGCAGGCGGACCCTTAGAGTTTCTTCTCTTTGGATCCTCCCCTGCTAGGTCGGTCCCTCCGTGTATTTCCCGTAGCTTTTATTCACGCTTTGGATCCTCCCCTGCTAGGCTTTCGTCGGAGTCTCCAGGGTTGCCCTTACAGCACCGAGGACCCCTTGTGCTAATACACCTCTGAGAATGACGGTGATTGTCACCACCACCGCATCAGTGCATACCGTGTCACATTTTCCCATGTCAACGGGTGCATTCGGACCGACTCTCCAGCTTGTCCAGGCGCTGAAATTTTAAGTCTGAATCCTGCAAAAAATATTGTTTCTGAGAATAAATTAAGCAGTAATAATAGCACTGTTGCTGCAGACTTGCTCATAGACCGAAAGCTACATTTACTCTGAGATGATATCTCATCAATGATAAACTCCATGATTTAATGCTTTAAAATAAAATAATATCCCTCTTGAATGAAATAAGATCTCCATGAGCCCCATTTTAGAGTAGTTTCAGATCTGAGCACATTGAGGTCCAATTACTACTTGTTTGCAATCAGTGTAAGTATTATAATTATAATTATAAGTATTTCACTCTTACTGATTGAGCTTCAATAGTTACTAGTCACCATGTATTTAAGGCTCAATATTCAACTGATGTTACAGTGTTTCTAGTCAGTTTGTGCTATGCCGCTTGTCGGCCCACCTTAAATCATACCGACCTAGAGTGACCAAACCGAAAGTGCCCTTATTTGTGACGACCACCGCATCACTTATGCCGCTGTCACACTCTCACGTCAAAGAGACTAGTACTCTTGTGTTAAAATACTAGAATACTTACAAAAGGAAACAGCTTGCCCAGAAAATATTTTGCACAGTATTCCCAGAGTATGGTAAACCAAAAGTCATATATGCATGTTCAAGATATATTATTTTATTGGTAATAAATGTAAATAATCAGAGGACTTGGGATAACTCATACAGTTCATATCAGGGACAATACCAATTTACATTTTAATAACTTGAACAGATGGAAAATAAAACTTCAAGAAAGTAGACTTGATTTGCAAGTAATTGGATCATATATCAAGTTCTCAGATAGGATATGAGTCAAAGCTAATATCAACAGACCATTTTATAACCATAATCTGTAGCAAATAAATATGGCAAATATGCCACAAAATATAAGACCAGATCTGTCAGGTACAGCAGCAAAATGTAACCAATATATCAGAGATCAAAATGACTATTATGTATATTTTAAGAGAGAAAAAAGAGAATAATTGAGGTAATAATGATTTTTTAAAAAAATATTGAGGCTTAAGTGAGATGCATCTATTATTAACAAAATAGCTAGTCTCAATATATTCTAGATTTTATGCCCTGATACAGAACTTGATTTCTCCTTGACCAGATTAAGTGTTCTTTTCTTGATTATCAATTAGAGCTGTTAAACATTAGAATTATGTTATGCTTTGGGAACAATCCTGAGCAGAAGCCCTGGTGTGATTCAATGCTTTGAAGGAATATTACTCTCAGTCAAAAATCAAGCTTAAGCTCTGCTAGGATAATTTAGAATCTGAAAATACCCACATTTGCTAGTCTTGGACTCAATTGCTACTACAATGCTATATATGTAGGACACTGGATGCCTTTCCACAACATCATATCTACTTTTACTTGTATTAGAACGTGATGCCGGGCAGAAGCCGGATCTGCATGAGGACCCCGAAGCTTAATGAACATCTTGCACTCGCATACCTGCCTTGAATCTGAAGAGGGGGTCCATACCCCCTCCTTAGACTGTGGCGTTCTACAAAACACAGATTCAGCTCTCGGTCTGTCAACCGGCCAATATCCACGTGAATGATCTGATCGTATCTTCGTCTTGTACGGGTACCATGTCCGCAACCCGACGCTGACTCCGCACAACAGCCCTACGATGGCACCCACTTGCCTTCACATCCCACCACTCGCCAATCAAGTCCATGGGCGACTAAAAATGTTCCAATACGGGAGAAGACGGCTCCTCACTAGACAACGGCGACCTCGGTGAGCCCGCCACATTGGAACGAATATTTTGTCAAGATACCCGTGAGCTTATCTGCTATGTTAACGACGAATGCGTCGACTTAAAAGCCCACTTCCAACCTCTAGATCCTCATTCAACCTCTCCCTCGTTTACCACACTCATTCTCTTTTTTCCTTCTCCTCAGCAATCGATGATCGTTTGCAGCCATGGCCGACGACAAGAAACCCCTCCTTCCTCCTCCTAGCTTCACCGACCCATACCATTATGGCGACATTGGCTGGAATGAGCCTTGGAACTCTCAGGCTGTATGTCCAAATATCCTTCTCTAACGCTGCCTGACCAATGCATCCAGGCGCCAAATCTCGGTTCCACAGGAGCATACAACCACCCAGCATATCCTCCCCCTCATGCTAATATGGTATGTCTACGCTTGTCCACCACTGACCGCTAATAAATTATGCAGTATCCTCCCTATGGCTATCATGGGCACGGCCCGCCGCAATACCCTGCTCAGTCATCGTCACGCTACTCGGAAGCTACTCACCTCTTGGATGACGAAGATCTTCCCAACGTTGCGCGGCTTCAAGCATTCGAGAAGCTCAAGTCCCGAGCCCCAGCCCCACGCGTTGGGTGGTGCTCGTCCAAAGCCGCGCCCAAATCTCAAGCGCTCTCACCAGTCTGATGACAGTGACAATGGTGGGTCTGCCAAGCGCAGTGGTCGTGCTGGTGTCCCCAACTTCAGTAACGCTGATAACGAGTCCCTCGCTGCTATTATGGAAAATGTCCTTCCTCTTGGCCAGGAAGGGATGGAGGAAGTGGGCCGTCGTTTCAACGCACTGTAAGGGCAACCTCGCGAGGCTCGAAATCAGAGTCCTGAGCAGAGGGGGAATCCTTAGTGAACTACTACAACAGGAAGGGACACTACAGACTCACCTGAGCAGAGGGGGAATCCTTAGAGAACAAGCCAAGGAGCCCTCTGCCCAGGTGCACTACTATATACTAGTGACCGGAGTAATGATAGAGTGACTGCGTAGCAACGGATGACGGGTTGGAGAAGTCAGGTGTCGCTAATGGACCCTAGGTGAGTGTCGAGTAGCCCTCGAAGCTCCGGAGAGGCAGGTTTGGGACCGTGATGCCAAGGGAGGGGCCCAGGCATCCCTAGAAGGCCCAAGAAGGGCTTCGGGAGGTCCAGGCTGCCTCTGGGCGTCTCCGCTTGTGACCGTGACGTGACAACCGGAATCGGAATCGGAATCGACTCCGGGTGTGTGACCGTGACGTGACGGCCGGAAACGGAGAGGGAAGGCGTGGAGCGGAAAGGGAAGGAGTCTGGTCTAGCCCAAGGGCCGGGGAGTGTCGAAGAGGACCAATGGGAATGGCGGCCAGCCATGACCACTGGGGGGTAGCGACAGGGGATCACTCGGAGACGTCCCCGGACGTCTCCAGAGAGGTGAAGGTGTGAGGGCGTGCAGCCTGGGGCGCTGCAGTGGGCACGAGCCTTAACGGCAGTAGGCCTCACCCAGGGGAAGACCCGATGACGGGGGCCGTGGTGGCGGAGTAGAGAGCGGAGCCATGGCAAAGCTCAGCCATCCGAACGTAAGCCCGAATGCTGACATAGGTTGGGGACACCCAAGAGGTCCAGCGGATAGAGATGGTAGGGAGACCTTGATAAGTAATAGCCCAGAGAGGCTAGAAGGCCATAGGCTCAAGGTCTCGGAGGGAAGTGGTGCATCCACATCCGGAGAGGTCTCCGATGGCGTTGGTGATCCATGATGGTGATTCCGGAGGGACTTCCGGAGGGGAGTGGCCAGGGAAGTCGAAGACTCGGGATCACTGGATGTGGGATGTGGTGCAGGCAGTGGAGGGAGAGCGTCAGGGTGCGGAGACGCGGAGATGCGAGCGGAGACGCGGGCGCTTGATGGGATCAAGTGACGGCATCAGGGTTTCCCCTGACACGCACAGGCTTGCAAGGACGGCCGACCTGAGCGAACAGTTAAATCTCTGGGTCTCAAATGGAAGGCGGTACGTCTTATCCTCATTTCCTTCAAATAAAGTGTGCTGATATCGCTTCTCATAGATCTCTAAGCCTCCGCAAAAGGTTACGGGCAGTGCAAAGCGACCTCGAATTCTTGAGAAGGCTATGATGGTCGAGAAGAAGATTGATGAGAAGGCCGGCACCCGAGACCTCAATGACCCGGAGTTTGCAGAGATTAAGGACGACCCCGACGCCAACGACAGTGACATCGAGGTCATCGAGTCAAAGGTGCATACAGCTGTAGCACGTCGCGCTTCTCCTCCTCCCCGCACCAAGTCCCGCATCCATGCTAAGGAGCTTGTCAATACCCTTGGCGCCTCATTCGATCCTGCTGCCATGCTCGCTCGTGATGATCGGCGCACTGCCGCTGCTGTGAGCACCACACAGCTCCTCTTGACCAACCAGCAGCTTCGCGATGCCCAGAACACTATCGAAAGCCTCCGCACTCAGCTTATGCAGATGCAGGAGAAATATCACGCCTTGGAACGTGCTCGCGAAGCAGATAAGTTCCGTTGGCAGCTTGCCCAAGTCAAGACGGGTATGCACAACCACATTCTTGGTCCTATCTGTGTGTTTCTCCTCCTTCGTAGTGGCAATCTTGCTGATTCAGTTGACAGTTTCATCGAGTGACTCGGATAAGGAGAACATCGACACCAATGACCTTCCTGACTCTTCTGTTGCCGCTTCATCTTCTCTGCCAGGCTCCGATGGCCTTTCAGCAACCGACGATGTGTAGGAAACTCAGAAGTAAAGCACCGACCGGTAATAAAGGGATTTCGGGTGATGGTGCGGCCACAATGGTTGGTCTTGTGAGGGTGCTTGGTTGCAAAGGTAGTTGTTTCATGCTGTCCTGGGACATGATTATTTCCTCGTATACCCTACATACCGTCCTCTCCTTTTCTCTCTATGTTATATTCAAGTAATAGTTCTTCAGACTCAAATGGACAACATATGTTTGCATTCAATCCAAAACAGCAATATTATGAAAGCGGGCAACACGGTCACGGCGACGCTGGTCCCCAAAAAAGCATATCTTCAAATCCTGACCATACTTCCTCCTCTTCTCGAGTTTCATTCCAAATTGGCATGTACACCGAGCGAATCTGGTTGATCCCAACCAGCTCAGCACGAACATTGTTCAACCTGGCACAAACTTCCAACAGATTGCCTCTCTGCGAAACATGATTGATATCCAGCGGCATCCGTAGGCGACCAAACGATCCCTGCAGCCCGCGCATGCCCCACTCGGCAGTTTGTCGATAAGATAAGAGCTCTCGATTAAATGAAACTTGTTTGTTAATCTCGCTGAGTGTGCCACAAAGCTTCTCCCCCGTCTGTTGGATACCACTCAACGTCAAATGCCAACCTCGTTGGTGGATATCAAGAGGTCAAACGTTCAATCCCGGGTTGTCACTATTGGTGTACAATTTGTGTGTGGTAGGAACCTGATACCACTCAACCAGTCTGGTTGAGTGGTATCCAACAAAATGCCAACCTCGTTGGTGGATATCAAGAGGTCAAACGTTCAATCCCGGGTTGTCACTATTGGTGTACAATTTGTGTGTGGTAGGAACCTTTAGACTCTTGAACTCCCGGGACATTGTTAGGAAATTTACGGAGTACACCACAGCTGGCCACCGATATCGCCTACAGAGTAGGGAATTGGGAATGTTTAATATACCCGGGCATGTTCTACCCGGGGTTGGCATTTTGTTGGATACCACTCAACCAGTCTGGTTGAGTGGTATCCAACACCGTCTTGATAGGTGCTTGAATGTGATTTTCGATGCTTACCGCGCCATGGGGAAAGGCAGTGTCCGCTACGAGGAAGAAGCCGTCGGGAGTTTCCTCTGCCAGCTGCTTGTAGATTGGCTTTGCAACTCGAGAATCATGCCAACTACCGGGTGCATTCATTCTTGCGCTGATAATTGTACCTGTAGATATTGTGAATGAATACTCAGGTTCAGAGTGAGCCCACAGACCTTTTGGCGAGAAGACAAAGACTGAACTTATGAAGTGTTCGCTCAGCCAGCCGTTATATGTTGCGTTCTCGACCTCCTTGTCGATTGACGTCTGGCAAGGCAGATTGAGCCCATCAATAGACCCGAATGCCCCAACCAAGCGGCTATGTCGACGGGTGATCAAGTTGCTGTATTCAAGGAATTCCCCTCCCTGCGGCCACCGGATGGCAGCTGCTGGCATTTTACGGAGGACTTGCAGCAGTATTGGAAGCGCAAACGTGATATAGCGTGAGACTGTGCTGGGAATGAGTGCAAAGATCTGTTGTAAGCTAACTTCACGCATAGTTGAGTTTAGATAGTGCAGGAGTAGCCCTAGTGCGCCCGATGCATCAAGAGAGCGCGCACCCGGTCGGGTTTGACCTGTACGACGCGCATCATCGCGTGGAATGGGAGTGCTATCCCATATATTTGCAAAACCAGCTTCTAGGATCGCGTCAAATGTTTTGGTGTCGAATCCCATTGTTGTAATGAATGCACGGTCATGGCGTGAATTAGAGAGGATTTGCCAAGGAGTCGCGCCACGTGGGGATCGGAAGAGTTGTGGTCAGCAAAGGTAGAAACGATGTGGCTGTCTGCGTATGCTGCGAAGCCTTCGCCCCTCCAAGGAGCCAAGAACAAGGATTGCAATGGCAGATCCTGCCTGGTGGCGCTCTTCGTCAACACAGGCATCATACTCCATCTCGCTCAGCAGGCGCTGCAACATATATTCGTCGTCGGTGGGATCCATGGTTATGGTCACGGTGTGAGGGTAAGAGCGTGTTGTTGACGCGACCTGCCAACTTGAAAATATATCTGACTGAGAAAAAGTGTGTTATGGGAAGCGCACAAACTCATAAATTGATTACTTTTAACTACTCGGTCTGTCCGTGGTACTGCTATCAAGTAAGTAAAACAGAATCTGCGTTATGGAAAGGCATCCACTTTCTATTTACTTTCAATCAGTTTGTGCTACACTGCTCGTCGGCCCTACCTTGAATCATTATTCGTTGTGAGATCAAATCTTCCAAGCTCTTCCAACTTTTCCAAGTCGTCACAGTGACATCATATCACATGATCAGTCACATCCTGAATCCTCGATTCCTCCCCCAAACCCGACTGGACAATGTCGTACATATGCAGTCAACAAGCTCCATCGCTTGACATCCTCCACATGCGACCTGAAGAATGAACCATAAGAAGAGACGTCATAGGCTGCTCATTTTCGAATGCGATGATTCTCTTCCCGGAATCATCTCTTTCTTACTCAACTGCGTCATAGACCCTCGTTGCCGTCAGTCTAGCGAATGCAAACATGGCTGAACTCTCACCCATCCATAGACACTCGGGAGGGTTTAACACTGTCCCGACACAGAACCGGGTAGTCTCAGACCCACCTTGGACCCGAAGAAAGCACCTCCAACGCGATTTGAGGCGGTATGTCGACCTTGGGAACCACAGGAAAAAACGCGTCACCGCGGTTGGAACTTGCTCCAACTCAACTCCAATCCCACAAGGCCCATCAAGCTAACGGCAGCCCCATTCTCTTCCCGCTTTGCGTTTTATGACCGCCTCGTACCGACCGGCGATCGATTTTGACCGCTCTATAAAACGCTCCTCATCAATCTGGGGTTCATCCTCTTCAACTACCCCCTTTGACGAATAATATGGCAGGCGGTCCTGGAGGAACTTCAGAAGGTTTGGCGACTGCCAGTCTACTATGGGCGATTGTGATGAGTGCATTTGCCGGTTCGGTCATCTTTTCCTTGTTGCTTCTTGACGTTCAACTCTACTATGTTTAGCATTCGGTGGTATTCTCTTCGGGTACATGATGTCCTTCCTCCAAGCTCTGTTCTAACAAGGACTAGTTATGATACGGGGACCATTGGCGGCATCATCGTCATGAAAGACTGGATAGAGACTTTCGGAACATACGACCCGAGCGGGGTGCTCGGCACGGATACCCAAGGCAGATTCCTCAAGACGGCCAACAAGAGTTTGGTGGTGTCCATTCTATCGGCAGGCACTTTCGTTGGGGCGTTGTTCGCATATCCTATGGGCGACATCGTTGGGAGAAAATGGGGCATTGTGGCAAGCTGCTGTGTCTTCAGTCTTGGGATCGGGCTGCAGTTGGACACGCAGTGGGCGACGTTTGTCGTTGGTCGATGTGAGCAAGATATTTCCCCTCGCTTTGGTGACTTGATTTTTTTTCAGTCATTGCTGGGCTTGGTGTTGGACTCGTATCCTGCCTGGTCCCCATGTACCAGAGCGAGTGCGCTCCCAAAAGTCTCCGCGGTTTGATTGTTGGGTTGTACCAACTAGCGATAACACTGGGTGCCCTCATTTCGGCTATCGTTCTCAATGCGACCAAGGATTTCGGCGACCACAGCGCCTGGCGCGTATGTAACCCTGATGTCTACATCGCTCCAGCTAATTTTCGTTTCGTAGATTCCCATCGCTGTACAATTCGTCTGGGCCTTTGTTCTCGGTGGTGGAATGCTCCTCCTCCCCGAATCGCCTCGATATCTACTGTACAAAGGACGCGTCAACGCCGCAAGAAAGGCACTATCACGCTTCACGAAAACCCCTCCCAACTCGCCCGAAGTTGACGCGCAAACCCAGGAAATTCAACAGGCTCTTGCCGCCGAGCAAGAGAACGCGAATGCTAGTTGGTTTGGTTGGTCCTGCTACTCCTTTGTGACTTTCATGTTGATCAGAGGCAGACTGCTTCCGCAACACTGAGTCGAAGAACGGGTTGCGCACTTGGACTGGTATCTGGCTTCAAGCTGTGAGTTATCCTCATCGTGTCGCACCAAGTTTTAACGGACAATTTAGTGGCAACAATTGACGGGTAAACCACAAGGTTTTATCTCCCCCGATCACTTTGCTCATACTCTGGAAGGTATCAACTTTATCATGTACTACGGCACCAGTTTCTTCAGCAATTCTGGGATCAAGAACTCGTTCATCATCACGTATGTCTCCATTGTTGAGTCTAATCGCGTCTCATTTTCTTCCAGGATTATCATTGACGTTGTCAACACTGCTATGACTATCGTCGGCATTCAACTTATCGACAGGGTGGGCCGTCGCCGGCTTCTTCTAATCGGGGCGGCGGGAATGCTCGTCTGCGAATATATCATCGCTATTGTCGGAACTACTGTCGGTCAAGCTGGGGCAGGGGGCATCAATTTGGCTGCCCAGCGTGTTCTCATCGCATTTGCGTGTTTCTACAGTCAGTCCTTCCGCCGGTTTGCGTCCTCGTTTAACCAGACCGCAGTCGCATTCTTCGCGTGTAGTTGGGGTCCGGTTGCGTGGGTTGTTTCTGGGGAAATATTCGTAAGGAGTTGTCGCCCTTTGGGGGTGCGTGGATCTGATTGGATGACAGTCTTTGAAACTCCGGGCGAAGAGCATGTCCCTTGCTATCGCTAGCAACTGGCTTTGGAATTTTGGGATTGGGTATGCGACACCATATCTTGTTGACCAGTCCACCAAGGGCCAGCCCAATGGTGTCGCTACTGCCTCGTTGGGCGTCAAGGTCTTTTTTATTTGGGGATCGACGTGTGTCGGGTGCCTCCTGTTCGCCTACTTCTTTATTCCCGAGACGAAGGTCAGGCTTGCTTGCTTACTCGAAAAACTGGAGGCTGATGTGCGCTGTAGGGTCTGTCGCTCGAGCAGATCGACCTGTTGTACAGGAATTCGAGTGGTAGTGTCATGATTTAGGCCAACTCAGATAGTGCTGACGTTTCTTTCTTCTAGTGCTGGGCTCTACGAGGTATCGGAAGGAGATGTTGCTTGACAGCGAAACGGAGGCGGCCAAAGGGAACACGGAACATGTCGAGGATGCCTCTGACGCGACGATATCTGACCCGGGGCTGCGTGAAAAGGGAAAGGTGTAGAGTAAAAGGGGAAGGACAAGTGTAAAATTAGAGTGTACTAATAGCGCATGGACAACTAATTCAGCATCTGTATAGAGAGAGCTATCGGAGTGAGCATCTGTTGTGTTAGACTTGCTTATGCCAGCCGACTGCAGCTGGTCGACTGTTGTAGCTTTCGGTACTCCACATAGTTCTTGATCTTAACCATCATGAACCATCGCAACCCCCTTCGCTCTATTTATGACTCTGGCGTTCCATCTACTGCGTCATTCTCTTCAGTCCTTCTTCGTGCTCCTGGCTCTGGTCTAGTCAAGACGACATTGAAATTGCTTCAAAACGCACGACACGACCGCGACATTCGCGCCTCCTTCAAGTTTTCGCCTCAATGCTTTCCTGTTTGTGGCGAGGTCTCCCTTTCTGATTCAGACCCGGCGGACACGATGCAACTGGGCTACAAATCGCTTTTGGCAGCCGTTCGACAATTTTGTAGGGGCCAGCAGCAGCAGCCTGAATCTGGTGGTTCAGTCACTTCAATGGTGCGTGTTTATCAGCATGCCATTTTCGAGGCTCACCGAAGTCACAAGTGTAAGGCATTGGAAAATGTCCTTTTCTCTCTCCCTGCACTTGCAACAATTACTTTTGTTGCCGCCGACCTACCAGCCGACACAGACCTAAGCGATGACGAATTGCTCGCCATTCTGTGCTTGTATGTCGGCCAAGTAGTCTCTGCTTCATCTTCTATCGGAGGTCCTCGCGCTATCAACGCCCTTCTCTTCCCGGCATTTTTTGCGTTGGCGACGTTGGCATTGACGACGTCTGTGACTTACTCTTTGTCCCACCATCCATCTGACGAAGTTGCAGCTGGAGCATACTGTGGATCTGTGTTGACACTGCATTGACGACCAGCGTTCAGAACACCCTCAAAACGTCCAGATCTGTCAGAGACGATGATTTCTTCAATCTGTGGACTATTTCGGACCCAGATACCAACGAACTTGAGCAACTCAGCAACATGTCAGACTTTCCTTGCCCTCGCGACAAAATCTCCTTTTCCTCGCTACTGCAGCCTCTTGTTCCCAAACCTCAATGCCACAAATCCATCCCTGAACCATCCGCAAATGCAACATCAACGCCGTCGCTATCGCCACCAGCACCACCGTCTTCCGTCCTCGATCCCATTGAGCCAGCGGCACTCACAACACCGGTTGACATATCTCGCGGAGACAAAGCTGTTGCGACTCCAACAACGCCAAATCGGAATGAGAAGGAAAATATTCTTGCGACTGTGCTACCAAGTAATGCGAATCCAACACGCGAGTACGGGCTCTTGCTCTCTACCCCCGGTATAACCAGGTGTGACCGCTTCTCGCACGCAACTTCGCCCTCTACCAGTACCGTGACGCCACAGAGGGAAAATCCACCTTCCTCCCCTCCAACTCCAAGATACTCTCTGCGTAAAAGGACCGCCCAAGTTAACGAGAAAGTAACCCGGCAGTGTGCGTATTCTGCTGTTCTGTTTGTGTGGCGGTTACATAATACTTTTCAGACTTCAAACAGGGAATGGTGTCGAGGAAAGGTTAGCTTCTTCCCTGGATTGAAGTGGAAACCACTTTTGCAGGCAAAACCAGTAATCTTATTTGTCCCCTGCAGAATGTATGACTCGGCCCTTGATGCGAACCGTCCCGTTAGCCTTAGTTGACCCACCGGTAATCACCGACCTCGCGCAGTTTTTCTCTCGAAGCATAGAGTCTTGAACATTGAAAGTTGGAGCCCCGAGCCATAGCGTTCGATTACATAAGCGATGGATGTGACTCTGTCACATACTTTATCTTGTTCCCGAACTCGATGGCCAAGTGAGCCACTCGGGTTTTCGCTTCTCTCAGCGTTCTTGTGCAACGCTATCCACTATATCAGTGTGCCATTTCCGCTTGGTCAGCCCGTATATAGTGCTGGATGGTGAGTGGCATCTTGACTTCGAACGGGTCGATGTTTATGTTCTTTATAGGTTCTGTTATGTTTATGACTACATGTTTCTTCTTCTTCATTGCTGGACTCCTCGACTGAGGCTCCAGCTGGCTAGACTTCCCCATCCGCATCCCCTCAACGCCAATGTGGCAGCCGTGCATCCCCGTGGGAGAGCAATGAGCAACCAAGCACTGGAGAATGATCAGTCCGGTTTGTCAATAACAGGCCGTGGCTGTTGGATTCTCTATGGGTTGGGTTTGCGTCTTGCATTCTGAACAAGCTCCTTGTAGGCGTATGCGTTTTTCGCGATGACGTATTCGAGATGGTATGGGTCCGGTGCAGCAATGCATTTGGAGCCGTCCTCGGGTGTGTTGGGCGTGGTGCGCGGGTGGGTTGGAGTTCTATGTCGAGGCGTAGAGTTTATTGGGATTATTATTGTTTCATGACCAACATAAGGAAAGAATCTGTTCTTGAAGCAATCTTGAAGTAAGCATACTAGTCGTACTAGTAGGACGTCCATGATCTGTTTCGCAGTGCAGGTAACTACAAACTTGCGTTTAATGTTGCTTATTCACCATCCGAATCAGTGGTGAAAACGACCTCTCCGTTTTGCTGTGTGCCAATAGACACCTCAACAGGACCGTCGCTTCTGCTGGTGGGGGCAGATTCGGTTTCGTCCATACTTATCCCCGGCCTGGAGCCTCGTCCCGCCACGAGTACTAACTACACCACGGTTAGTAGCTGGTTGGCATGGAAAGTTATGCATCACCAGATCATGGCGAATCAGCGCTCGGCTTGAACTCGTCAAGAAGCTCAACCACGAAAGTGTTATTTGGCGCCATCTCCCGACGACAAAACTGCTCCATCCACCTGCTGTCGACAACGTCCTGGGCAGTGGCCCGTTGGGTCGGCTCGTAACGCAGCATGGACCTGAGTAACGTCTCCAAGGCTTCGTATTCTTCGCCCGCGCGAACTATCCCCTTCCACAGCAAGGTCGGCCGCGCCCGGTGTGCATGGTTGTCGACATATCCTCGGCTGGCCCAGCTCGATCGCATCGGCTCCGGAAATTCACCCAGTTTCCGGACCATATCCTGCAATATGGCGTCCTTGGTCGGCTTCGAGGTGCTCAACAGAGATACGGAGTAGTCCATGAACAACCCTCCGCCGCCGCTGAACAGCATACCGCATAGCGCGGCAAGCGCCCAGATGTCGCTTTCCAGCGTCGCGTGATTTGAGAAGCCGAGCAAGCATTCCGGCGCACGCAGAGCGTACGGCGAGGCGAGGGGAGGTGGCGTGGTCATGCCAACGATAGTCGACTCGCTGAAGTCGCAGATCTTGACATTGGGGCTGATCAGGCAGCGTCTGAGGAAGTCTACTCCATCGAGGGGGCTCGGAACCAGATAATTCGGCAGATGAGGAGAGGGAGATGCGCCATATTCTTTTCTTCTCGGAGCCCCTATATCCTTCTCGATGTCTTCCCAAGAGGACCAAGTCATCGGCAGGCAAAGGAGGACATTCCCTGGGTGGAGATCGCCGTGGGCAACGCCTCGTCGATGCAGGTATCTGACTCCTAACGCAACTTGTCCAAACAGTCGGCGAACCATATTCGCGGGAAAGCTTTCCGAGTCCCAGAACCAGAAGGCATCCAAGTTGAGGCCCGGGCCGTAAACTTCGCCGACAATGCATTGGTGTCGCCCATTGGGGCCGTCATGGAAAAAATGGTCAAGCATGCGGGCGACATGATTGCTGCCCTCCTCGTTCGCATCGAAATGAGAGTCTAGATGCGCGAATACGGCCGCCTCGGCACTTGATTTCCATGCAGCTATGACTTTGAGGGCCGCGTAGCCATCGGTTTGTTTGTCGTGGACCAGCCAGATGGTCGAGGATGCACCGTGGCCAAGTTTGTGCAGAACGGTGTACCGTCCGTTGTTGAAGGTGTCGCCAAGATGGACGGGATGAAAGCCTTGTGGCTCATAGTGGTGCGGATTCTCTGCTGACATGACATGTTTGAACATTGCAGGTGGTTCGCAAACGAAACTTGAAGTGGTGAGGTCACACAGATAGGCACTGGTGCTGTACGAGTCACGGCCCATTGATGGGCCGGCCCCAAAACGGCCCAGTGACAAAAAAGTTGCCTTCGGGCAAAATCCAATGCGCCCTCAGGGACGAAAGATCGTGCCCGAGGGCAATATTTTATGCTCCCTCAGGCATTCAATTTCATGCCTGGAGGCACAATTTCTGTTCCCTCGGGCCTCAGGTGCAAGTGCATTGAACCTACAGTACATTATGTTTTGCCCCTTCAGTGTAAGTTCTGGTCACTGCAGGACAGCTCATTCTTGTTCCTGTAGTGAGTTTTGTTCTTTCCCTTCAGTAGCAAATAAAAATGCCCTCAGGCCTATCATTACTTGAAGAAACTGAGATGAATTCAAGTTACTTGTAATATAAAAAAAAGGCTACCATTCAAAATCCTGAAGCAAAGCACAATAGGCAAGTCACCAAATAACAGAGAAACAGCATGAAAACCAACAAGAGCAAGATGCTATAGGATAGGTCTAAATGGTTTGTACTTTGGCATCACTGATGTATATGATGATCTAAGAAATCCAAGCTGTAATTAATTGAGGACATTTTTAACCAGTCTGATACAACTTAATGAATTATCCCTTCATGAGATACATTGTGTTATGAGCAGAGAGTGGCTTAAATGAGTTGAAATGACATGTTATTTAAATTGCCTTTTTTGGAACACATCACCATCAAGTCCCCAGAGGTACTTATACGATGAAAATGCCTATAGTCAAGTTTTTTTATCCTTCAGGCACAATTATAAGTCCCTTCAGGTATAAATTGCAAGATGCCTTCAGGCAAGAACGAATGATGCCGATAGGCATGAATATTGAGACCTCAGGTGCAAATTTAAGTGCCTTCAGGTACGAATATAGGCACCTTCAGTCACAAATCAAATGTCCCTTCAGGCAAAATCAAAAAAGGGGCCCGTTTTGGGGCCATTCGCCCGATTTGGACGGCCGTTTGTACAGCACTGGGTTTGGTCTCAGGACACAGGAGAGCGTCACTCACTGTGTCACATACTTCATCTTGTTGCCAAGTGAGCCACTCGAGTTCTTCGCTCTTTCGCTTGTATCTGGAGCCGTGTTGGGCGTGGTGTGCGGGTAGGTTGGACTTCAATGTCGAGTCGAGTCACCTTGCTTTGCAAGGTCCCTGGCCCGTCTATACTTGCCAATCATGATGATAGTTTGATCAAGCTGATTGCAAACAGCAACAAACTAACCCGAAGGCCAAAAAGCCCAAACCTCCGTAGAAAGCTCGGCGAAACTACGCACAGCCTCTGATGTCGGTCTTGATCGATGATCCGCTCGTAACCGTGATTTTCATGTCCTCTTTTCCTCCTATGCACATAGGTTTACGCCTTCAGATGTGTGTGTGAGACTTTTGCAATTGCCAATATGGTTATCCACCCACTAGTCGATGGATATTCTGCCTTTTCTCATATCATTTGTCCCCCAAAAAAATGCTATTAGGGTATATAACTGTCTGTCTCCGTCTGCTCTCGATTCCCTCGGACGATTCCGTCGAGGAAGGCAACTCGCGTAACGTCCGATGTATGCCTTCTGCCTTCCTGGCCACGAATTGCCCATGACAACGTCAACATCTACTCTACGCTCGGCCATGAGCTTCTTCACCTCCGAGTTTGGATCTTACCCCTTGGGATCATATAAACTAGGCTTTGTCGATGAGATGCCGATGCAGAGATTCGCTAGCTCAACATTATCGCTTCTCACTGTAGACTTGCTGTATAGCGAGGATGCTATCGAGCAGGCTCTGGAAACTCGACACCCTTTGGCGCACACTTTGGTTTGCCACAAAAAAGCGTAGTCCATGGGCCTGTTATTTTACTTATTATGTAGAAGAATACAAAGGTTGAAAAGAACTCGGCGGGAACTAAAGCGACATTTCAAAGCAAGGTCCGTGACGGCTGTGGCCGACACCTAGTGTAGAGTGGACGTTTATTATCATTCCTGTTACGCTAAACTACCTGCATATCAATAAAACCGTGACCGCGTCGCGCGAGTCCGAACCCCGTCAATGTTTGACGATCGACATAAACTTTTCGGAGGGAAAGAATCCTGGACCATGCTTGAAGTCACACTTTGCCGCTGCAGTTTAACCACAACAATCGTGAATGTGCTTCGTTCTGGCAAGACCAGACCGTAGCAACCCAACTTGTCCCACATCCCTCGAATGTCTGGCCCAATCACCACGATCCTGTCCCCAATTTGCCCGATCAAGCATACCCGTCTTGATTTCGGGTCCAGCCAAGCGTCCATCGGGAAGAGCCTTTTTGCTGCCACACCTTGTTTTCCGCCGGAGTCCAAGTGCACCAGAAGCTCTTTGTATGGGTCTTTGATGTCAAGAACCTCGTCCATCTCGATGAAGCCGGACCATCCCGCGCGTATTGCGTGCTCCCCGCTGACCGGATCGTCGGAGTCACGGTCAGCGTTGTTGAACTTGACATCGAGTCGACGATGCAGTAAATTGGGTTGACATAGCCAGCGCCATCTTCGGCTCGGCCTTCCGTGACAAGGCAATAGCGTGCACACGCTTGTTGGGGCGGCGCCACCTATAATGGCTGCGTCAGCAGACAGGACCGAAACTAGTAGGTCTGGTCATCAGAACATCCGTGCCACAGGAAATGGATACCGGTTTCAAGATCCCATTGCCGGAGTCCCTTCTCTACCTTTTGTCAGCATGCCGGCGAGCATATTTGTCGTCTTACCACGTTCAACTCCAAGCCCACCACAGATCGAAAATTGCCGTTGAAGAATATCCTCCGCGTCACGACACCGCACACCGAGCGATGGGCACCTCGGATAACACGGATTAGGTCACCTTGGATGAATTGTCTGCGGACAGAAGAGACTGGAGCAACGCCTGTCGCCTGGGCAATTCTATCGCGGAAATGGACTTGCGGGTGTCCCTCAGGCTGACACGCTTCATCCACCGCCTCTACAAAGCCACTCCTCCCTCCCTCCAGCTCTATACGTTCTCCAGTCTGTGGCCGGAGATCGCACGCAAAAAGATGTCGTCTTATATGCGCCAAAGGAACGACTATGACATCGCCCGGCTGGGCTGACGAAGAGAGCTGCTCCACCAAGTCATCAGCTCTTGGATCGATATGTCGCCCTGCCACCAATACCCTCACGAGCACTGTTTGGCCAACGGAAAAGTCAACAACATACCCTCCGTTGATTGTGCCTTCTGGGACGACTACAAAGCCGACGCGCGTGCCTGGGGAGAGCGCCATACCAATCGAATGCGTAAACATGTTCCCGAGCAAGCCGGCCAGCGCATCTAGTGCTTCCCATTTCGCCAGTACAGCCGCGGGTGGGTCTGTTCCCCTGTCCATCACACAGTCCTCGAGGGCACAAGCAGGCGACCACTTGAAGCGTCCCCCCAGAGCACTCGGCAATAAAGAACTCTTCGTCCTCTACCAGAATCCATTGGTCTGCGTGAAGGATGCCGAAATCGTAGTCCAACTGAAACCAGCGACAACGCCAGGAATGCGGCTGCAGATTGTGACGAGGCCTTTCAAGTTCGCAGGAATTCACTTGATAAACGGCCTGAAAATGCGGTCTTCTTGCGGGGTAGTGCGACGCAGGGCCTGTTAATAGAGACAAGGAATGCGGCAAGACCACTGCTCTGTTCGAGACTTTTTTCCTGATCAGCTTCATTAGTAGTAGTTCATGTACGCACGCGGTTTCTGAAGACGGTGTTACTTCTTGAGACACGCCATAGCTCCCATAAGAAATTAGCCTGACAGCAGATGTTGGATATCTGCTTTGCATTGGGAGCAAGCAACAAGCAACAAAAATCATGTGATCGGTCATTAACTCACTGTCGTAAAAAACCGGAAGCGACCCGATTGGAGCGGCTACTTTGGGCTCCCAGTCGGGTACTACAGACCACCTTGCTTTGAATGACCAGCTCACAACAATCATAAGGGAACAAGGTCAATTCTAGTATCCCACTGTACGTATGCTAGCTAACTTACCTACACTACTGCTATCGCGACTGCTATTGCTACTACTACTGCTACGACTCTGCTCCAACTAACGATACGATACAAATACATCGTCTGGTTTCTCTTCAAGGAGTGTGGGGGTTGATGGATAATGTGGTGACGGGTGCGGAGACGGTTTCCATCCAATTCATGGGATGTGAGTTCAGGTCGTTGCACCAGTCCCGATCTAAGATAGGGTATGCCTTGATGGTACAGTGATAGGGGGGGCTACAGCAAAAAGCATCAGCATTTAGCTCAAATTGAGACGAGCGAAAACGTACCAATAGACACAGTGGAGATGGAAAAGAAAGGAGAAAAAGAAGTAATAGGCGGCAGATAAAATAGGGCGGCGAATGGAGTGGGGAACAAGGTGGCGACGTGAGGTCGTAGTCGACTCGGTGGCTGGTCGACATGTCGCCAAAGGAGAAAAAAAGTCAAGAAATGTCACAGGAACAACAATGCGATGCGATGCAATATGATACAGATGTGTCGTCGTTGCGGTCATCATCAGGATTTTGAGGTGGGTGCAAACGTCGATGTCGGACAAGCCGGTAAATAGGACCCAGCCTACGAGTTGATTCGGCAGGGAAAGACCGCCCTAAAGGGCGGTTTTGTGATGATCGCGGATGTTGTTGTAGGATGATGCGGTGGAGGACACCATCAAGAAGGGGGGCGGAACCAAGATGGGTGGTGGTGGTGTGGGCGGTACTAGGATCGGGGGATAAATTAAGCAGCCTTCTGTTTCATTTCTTGCTGCTTGTTTTGGTTTCAGACTGTCAAAAGCTGTCAGTTAACTAGAAAGCAAAAAGGAAAAGGTGGTCACCTCTCTACGTATACACTAAACCGCTACAAAGAGGAGAAAGAGGCTGAGACGTGAAACCCAAAAAACAGTTACACAGAACGCAATGTAACCAGGCAATGCTGGGAGACGGAAAGGATAAGGAGCGAGCTCGGGTGTCCGGAACGAGGGTGCCAAAATGCCGGTGTCGGTAGACCGAAATAGGAATAAGATAGAGCGCCTGGAATAAATAAGAATAAAGATAAGAGCCAAAACTGCTCCACGAACTCAGGCAAACAACGGGGGAGGAAGCTCGTCTGGACTGGGCGAATTCTGGAACTGAGAACTAGCAAAGTAACCGTCGTCATCTGGGTCTTGACGCTCAGTTGATTGACTACGACGAGCAGCGGGAAGCGGAGAATCCTGAAGGAAGGAGATAGGGATCAAAACGCCTTCACTAAGGTGCTTGGTGCGACGGGCAGCCATTGCAGGACGATGCTTTGGACTCGAGTTTGGAGGACTAGTGGTGGGAAAGGGAAAAGACGAAAGGGTTGCACCAGAAGAAATGGGAGCTGTGAGTGGCGGCTCTGGCAAGCGAGAGCGACGAGGAGGAGTGCGAGGTTCATTGAGACGGAGCTCAGGACGGATTCGGGGAGTTCGGGGAGTTGGGGTAGTGGGTCGAGATCCAGCCTCCGTCATGTCATCGCAGATGGGGAAGACATCGTGGGTAGCTGAACGCTGGGGCTTACGGCGGGGCATGTGAGACAGGATTGGGTCTGAACGGGAGACCTCGGCAGGCGGAGGGGTTGTCTCTTTCCTTTGCGGGACAGGAATGGGCTGTCGGCGCTTATTAGGTGGCGGTGCAACGACAGGTGGAGTGGCCGCTTTGAACGGATCGGGGGACGGCTGGTGACGACGAGAGGGTGCGGCATGTGAAGAGCTGCGCTGGTGAGGGTGTCGCTTTGCTTGTTGACGGCCGCGAATTTCTGGCGCAGGCTTGAGTGGAGGAACTGGTTCAGCATGTACTGGTTTTGGAGACCGGACAGCAATAACAGCTTGTCGAGGCTTGGGTGAAGCCTTATGGTCTGTCTTGTGTTCCTTCTTCGTTGGTTTAGATAGGGACAGAAGGCCAGGAGTTCGTGTCGGCTGAACGACAACCGCAGAGACGGGTGGTGCTGACGGGTGCCTGCGATGAGAGTAAAGGTAGGGTGAAGTGCCCAGCGTTGAAAAGTGTGGTTGCTTCTGAACGAGCATCATGGCGGAGACCGCTCGAATGGTGGAGAGCTCGGTGGTGGTGGTGGGTGGTGGTGAATGGGAAGAGAGAGGAGAATTGTATTTGGCTTCCTTTGGCACCACCCGGTGTGACGATCAGTCACACCTGTGACACATTATGCATCACGCCATCATTCACTGCTTCCTCGACGTCGGCGGTAATGGCAACCAACAACCAAAAGGCCATGCCCTGCCCCCCCCCCAAAATACAATGTAGTTGCCAGCAAGCACTTCAACCGCTTAGTTTGCTCAGCAGTATCATTTGTCTCAGATCACCCAGGAAATTTGTCTTGCGGCTATATCGTCCGACATAGACCATGTGCCACTGTCTCGTACAGCCTTTTCCCTTCTCGGCGGTGGGGTTTTGGGGCCTGTTACACCTGTTATCGCTCCACCCGTTTGGCTCTCGCTTCCTGGTTCGCTGCAAGTCGCCGCCTTTCGGAACACGCTTCCGATTCCTCAATTGTCTTGATTTGATCCTTATACGCTAGTCTCGAATGTTCTTCAAGCAAGTCACATTGACAAGGACTTTGTCTAGACATGTCCTCCTCCGGCCAACTCTTCTCAGAAGTATCTTTTTGTCCAGTGGACACTATGCGGCGTTTGCTCTTTTGGTCCCACTTCCTCGACTTCGAATTCCCTTGTCAAAATCTGCCAGCGCCTCGTGCCAACGACGAAAGCCTCCGCAATCCAGGGCCAATAAGAACTAGTGCGCATCTTTCAATGCTAGTTGCCTCCTCGTTTTTCAAGCATGTATCAACCCAATATCAACCATACGTTTCCAACGAGCTCTGTGCGAGCCTAGTAGCACCACATGATATTCGCCCTCTACGCCACATAAACTTCCTTTTCCAACTGCGAAAACACCTTTGTCACCAAGTCGTCTGCCGGAGGTGTCAGCTGCGTCCCAAACACCATTGCTATCCCTTTCGATGGGTCCACAAAGTAGAAGGTATTCGCCCAGCCTGCAAGTACAAATGTTACCGCGGAATCAAATATTCAATTGAATCAAACACACCAGTCCCTGCAAGTCCGCGTCATTCAGCAAGAAACAGAGCAGCGGAAACCACGACTCACAAGCACCTGAACCAGCCTTTCGCTTGCCGGGAATATCGGCGGTGTTGAGCAGTAGTCCATGGGAAAATTGCGCCGCTTTGGCTGGGATCCCAACGTTGGGCATGTAGAATGCCGATGTTGCATGGGCGACGTCTGCACCACTAGAGTTCAACGTTGGCGTGAACAACGCCTCTATCGAAGAACGCGACAAGATAGGATTAGTCGCTGTTCCCACTAGGAATGTTGTTGGACTCGCTTCAATAAACCTTTTTTTGACACTCACGCTTGATTTGAAGTAGATGCTGCAGCAAGCGCATATAATCCTTTTGCGACGAGTATAACCCAACGCCTCCAAGATAGACTTCAGAATCTTCATCGTGGAAAGGAGGAATGTCGAGCGACTTGAGTGTTCCATTGGTCTCGCGTAACGACAGGTGGAGCAACTTGTCCTTTTTGTCTTGCGATAGCTTGAACGACGCAGAAAAGATCCCAAGCGGAGCAAAAATGTGGTCCTGGCTGGAAACATTGAGTGCTCTAAGACCGCTTACTCAAGTTATTCCTACAAGTACTGCTCCAGCGATTTTCCGGAGAGACGTTCGACGATAAAGCCAGCGCAGTCGGTGCCATAGCCGTAAGCCCCTATCTAATCGTTAGCATGTTACTACCAGTGGAACTTGTCGCAAACAATTTGTGCCAGGCTCGAAGCGCAACGGAACTCCCGGAAGGTCTCCCTGTATAGATGTTAATTGTGTTGAAACTCTGGACTGATTCTGACCTTCACTAGGTCGAAGTATTTCTCGACGCCTTGACCCTTGTAGTTGTGAGTGTAAGCCGGGGGCAGACCTAACCAAGGACCACTGGGGGCAAGTTTTCCGTCAAGCGCATACTCCAGGCCACTCGTATGGCGTAGCAGCTGCCCAAATGTAATTTTGCCTTTAGCGGGGACAGTCGATTTGATTCGTCCAGACTCATCGTGTGCAGTGACAACCAGAGGGTTCTTCAGTTCAGGAAGCACTTCCTCGACAGGGGTATCGAGGGTTATCTTTCCCGCGTCGACCATCTGGAGTGCAGCAATCTGAAATATGTCAGCGAACAAGCTTCCGAAAGAGCTTCGGCGTCATACAGAAGTGACGAGCTTGGTCTGGCTACAAAGCCAGAAAATTGTGTCTTCGTCGACAACCCCGCTTGTCGCGTCATCGACGAGCCTGTTGCCAACTTGCTGTGAGACTATCGTTCCCTCTTTGTCTACGACAGCGACGAATGATGCAGGAATCGTCCCGCCATTCACCGCTTCCTTCTAGAGGCCACAAAGTTTATCTTTGACAATTGTCACACTGTGAGCTTACCAGAATCTGTTCCAACTTGGCTCCAAGGGTGGACATTGTTTGCAGTGAGAGCGCACCGTCCGAGTCGGTTTAAATATCAACGAGTCCACGTTACGGCAAAGCTTTCTACCGGAGGCGGGACGCTCTGCTTGTGTCTGAGAATAACTGCATCTGGGAAAGTCACCGGCTGAGTCAAGTTTCAAGTAGTAGGAACCGGGACGCCGGTCCGGCGTTGCGCCGGGATGGGTGAGCGCTCCGCGTTCAATAACTTCAATTGACACAATCCTAATACTCGAGTTGCAGTCATATGCAAACTTGAATCCGCACTTCAGATTCCAGAAGCATCACATCTGGGGAGACAAACGCAGTCAAGGAAGGAAAATGAGCTAGCAGCGTTCACCATCGTTGCATCGTAGTTGCTTTAATAAACCACCCACGCCTGCAGTAATCAAGCCTCGTCAACTTGAATTCAAGAAATACGTTACACGTCATGCTAAAGCTTTTGACTATCTGCGAGCCTTCCTCCAATGGACGTTCTCCTTAGGTTCTGGTATTTTATGTCTGAGAAACATGACCGCATGAGTAGATTGACTTCGTAGAGTGACAGGACGAACTTGGCCTTTATGTGCGATCTGACACCTTCGAAGATGAACAGCCGCGTTTTCTGCGAGGGCGTAGAACAGAGCATACAGTGGTATTGGCTCTGCTCAACCGGGATGAGAAAACTAGCGGCCGGGCGTTGCAAGTCAAGTAGTCGGAAAAGATCCCGAGGGACTACGGGATCGACAATGGCATGGCTAGTTTTGCAGTGCTCGACAACATTTGCGCGAGTGTCGCAATTTTTCAAGTGGGCTGCGCAGTGGTTGCAAGTCCATGATAATGTCGTATCAGCACCCTCTGTTCGCTTCACAGCGTCGGTTTGAGCAGAATCCATCAGTTGCATTTGAGGCGCGACAAGATTCGGATTGCAGCCCTTCAGGGCAAAATGAGTAACCTACGCAGATGGTGTCAGAGTTTTGTCAAAAATTGAGCAGCCTTTTACCGCAGCACGCCACGAGTATGCATTGTGATGTTCTCCCTGAGCCGACCGACGACGGGGACACCCCAGACAGATATAACGCGCATCGAGCCGGTCCATCTGAGCGCAGGTGGCATTAGTCACGTCGAGACCAGATAATTTGACCAGAGATGAGGCCGCGAGGACTCCGCGTTGACTCAGTTTGAAGACCGTCTCTGCGGGTGGCGCTTCATTGTAATATTGTGAATGTTTGCATTCATGTGCTGCCGCGGCTTCCTCGCCAATGTAGGTCACCTCGCTGGTGTTCCACGTACTACATCTTTTTTCACAAACAAAGACGGCGAGAGCTGAATTCAGTGATCGTGGGTGAGGGGCGATTTCACCAGGTTCTGGTTCTGTAACCTGAATAGAGAGAGGCTTGGAATCGATCAAAGCCTGTAAATTGGCCGTGCGTGCGGTCTGGAGTGCAATTATTGTCTGTGGAAGCGCCTGAATCGCGTCGTTGAAATGGGCGGCAGTGACCTCGACATCCGCTGGACAGTTAATCACTGACTGGAACATCGCATCCTCACAGAGCTCAAACAATTTGGGGAGGGTCCTCCATTGGTTTGGAACGAGCGTGCGCTTATGGTCTTCATATAGTTGCACCACAATCTTGCGCCGCTTGGCAAGCAACTGCTGCTGTTCCGCCTTTAGACGTTTTTCCTTCGCGTCCCGGACATCCGTCTCCAATGATGGCCGTAGGATCTTCCAACCTGTTTACATATTAAATACTCAAGATGATGGAACTGGTTAAGGTGCTTACCACGCTCCGTCAATGGAGTAGCCTGCTGCACACTGGTTTGCCACCGAATCACTTGCATATCTTTTTCTTCGTAGCCCAAAGCCATGAGCTTCGCCTTAATGCTGAGTCGAAATGTCAACACCGAAGAATAGCAGAGAGAAACACGGACTCGTCAAATCTCTTCTTTTGCACAAGCTGCTTCTCCTTCTGCCGACGGTCTTTCGCTCCATCAAGCCAGCTTAAACACACCTCCGCATGCTATGTTCAGGGAGTCAGTAGTCGAAGAAGTCGCCAGTACAAAGGGAAGTACCTCTGCAATAGATTCAATGAAAGCTTTCCGCTCGGCGATGAATGCTTCTTTTCTTTTCCGAGCACCTGGGACACGTAGTTGTATGTCTTTGTCGAGTGCTTGCATTTTTTGTACCATCGCTGTGATATCAGCTTGCCAATAGAAGAAGCTACTCGATGCGTGGCCATGCGAATGCCCACCGACTGGTCAAGTTTCAGCGCAAAATAAAAGAAGTAATCGCGACAGCGCAACTATGAGTATATAGCAATAGATCGAGGATGCTAAGATCAACGTCTGGGTATGAGGTCTTGAAGCGCGATTTAACGACCAAGCTATTTCAACATTCAGAGGCCATACCCACTACAACGGCAGACGTACTTTCCCTTCCGACAGGCGACGCATATTCGTCGTTGGAGCCCCCAGTCTACGCGCTGGATATTACGGGCTCCGCAAGACTGGCAAAATACTTGTCAACTGGCCAGCAGTAAAGTAAAATGAACCTAACATACCTGGCACACAGGCTTGCCATATAACAAATGTGCCCACTGTTGCTCTGACATTCCAGGGCAAACGGGAGGGCCATCCGCGTGTTCACGTGCAGCCCTCCAAATACCCCCGCTGGCCTCCGACAAGAGATGTGCGCGTAAGGTGTGGCTTGTCCGACTGAAGGAGATCAGGTCTTCAGGAGGGCATCTTCCAAAGATCTGAACAACACCGCATGAATACGAATCATGATGAGAAGCGACACTTTCTGTTCACCTCGAACAAAACGTCCAGTGGCAACTCGACCAACGGGCAGTTCTTTTGTCGGCGACCCTTGGTAGTAGGACCACGTTTTGCTACTGCGGCGCTTTTTGCGGTTTTTTGTCTTTTGGCACTCGGTGGACCTGCAGCAGTTCAGCGGCTTTCTTCTGAAGCGAAACAAAGTTGTCCACCATAATCAGCTTCACTTTCTGAATCCTTGTCCGAGTCTTCCTCGCTGAACCCCTCAAAACCGTCGTCGTCGTCACTTACGGAGGCTTGAGCATTAGGTACATTCTTCGACGACGACGTGTCCCGGGCTCTAGCTGCAGAAATTCGCGTCGATTGACGCCTTTCGCTCATGAAGGATTGTGGGACAAAGGGAGGGTCCAAATTGATGTGGCTATGCTTGGTTGATTGCTGAGTCAGCCCTTCAAACCGAAAGCGCTGTTTTTTTTCTACGTATCTACAAGACACTGAGTAATACAAACATTAAAGCGATACACAAGGGCGATATGAGTGAGTGTGATGAGGGAGCAAATAGAAGTAAATCGAGACCGGCTCTCGCTGATATAAGATAATTAGTTCACGCCCGTCGCAACCAACCCACCTCGAGACCCGTCATTACTCGCATGCTCTCCGGATACGACCTATTGCTCTCCTTCAAGACTGCGGCTAGCTGTCGGCAGATGTCCATTGGGTAGAACAGATACTCGGCTTGCGGGAAGCCGGGATAGGTGTTGAGGATACTTTAGATAAGATTAGCACAAGAGAAGGGAAAAAAACAGTCAAGTCATCTACCTTTTCAAATCTGTGACTACTTCAGAAGGGCCGAGAAGTTTGTACAGCACTTTAGCGGTCCGAATCGAGGCACTGCGAGGGAGGGCATATTGTGTTTGAGTAGTATAAGCCATCCGCATGTTGGGTTTGAAGAGCCATATCTACAGACGATCAGCTTTGTGCTTGAAACAAGTGTTAGCCGCACCAATATTCGCGCTTTTTCTTCTTCTTCGTCGAGTATGATAAAGCGGTATGACGCATGGGCCTCAACGAACTCCGCCATATCTTCAACGATGAATGCAGAAAGCGGCAATCTTGACGGTCTGTGTAAAGAATAAGCGGACTGAAGTGGTGCGACTCGTCGAGAAACTCACTCTGTTGCGGAGCTCACTGGTCGGATGGCGTATTTGAGCATGCGGAAGACATTCTGCATCTCCCCGGACGCCTCATGCTCTTGACAACGTCCAACAACAGCACCACATAAACACCGAACGAGCCGCCAATCCTCACCACGCTACAGAAAAAAGTTGAGCAAACACGAGGATATGAAGTTAAAACGGAGCGAAAACTGTGCGCTCGATTGTAGCCCCCGAGAGATTGACCTCTTTACTCGAGAGTTGTTAAAAGAGCGAGTCGAATCAATTTGGGACGCTTTGTATCAACCGATGGAGCCATGCCCTCAACGAGCCATTCACAACCTCCACCACACAGAAAACCTGAACGGTTTTCGGGGTAGAAAGATGTTTCAGGAACGTGCGGGACAACGACCGTTGGTAAGTGTACCCAACGCCGGTCTTCTTTTTGGTCCGAAAAGAAAAGGATATCGTAGATGGACGCACCTTCGTTTCCTCCGCCGGAGATAGATTTTGCCTCGTCATAGCTTGTTCCTCGAACAAAATATAACTCCCTCCAACAAGTGCCTGCCCTCGTCCGGGCCAAAAACCTCCCTTCCCCTGTTTCATTACCCGCTCATTAAGTTTTTGGTCCGAATGACACATCCAAGCGTCCACAAGTTCTTCCCAATGCTCAGAAGGCAGATCTTGATACGTTTGCACCGCCGCTGCAGATTGAACCAATGGTAAAGAACAAGAAGCGCATATGAAAGTTGATGGCGCCGAAGTATTTAGCTGAGTTGCGTCGAGAAGTGGTGCGGAATAAGAGAGATCGGGGGATGATGAGTTGGAGGAGGATAATGTTGACAATTTGATTTCGAAATGTGAGCCTTGGACACGAACTGGCTGCTTGCCTGGAGCAGTTCGACCAGGGAGAACCAATGGAAGTGATGTATGGGCCCCGCTTTTGATAACTAAATAGTCCCCGCCAGATTCTGAGTCTCCGCCGCCTGATGGTAAGACTTCGGCTTCGATATCAACACCAGGGGTAGCACCATGAATAGTGAGGAAGACGAGTATATGATGGAGATTCTCGTGATGCTCTGCGACGTAGGTCACAGAAAATTTAGCTGAAAGTGCGCGTAAGGCCCACTGCCCCAAGGGAAGGAATCAGGACTTACTATCTGTTTCGAGTACAGACTCAATTGACGCAGAGTTGCTCATTTCAGATTTGAGGGTTGACCGTGAGCTTGAGCTTCTTAACCATGAAAGTGAAGGGGAAGAAAGACTGCGGGATCGTCTAGACTTGATACGAGTAGCAGAAGGAGGTGTTGGAGGTGAAGAACGCTCAACAACATGTGGCGGAGGCATCTCTTTTACGAATTCAGGAAGGGTAAGCATTGCGTTAGGGTCCTGCAAGCGAACGCTATCAGGTATAGGCTCTCTGATGAATTCAGGCAAGGTTAGCATGGCTTCTGGGCTTTTTGTCCGATGTGGCTGCAGAATCGCGTCTTGTTGGTGGAAGCGCCGAGCGTCTGAGTAGCCGGCCAAGTGTTCCACGAAAGCTTCTCGCTGCAAGATATTGAGTTCAATGAATCTTACTCCATTAGAACGTACCTTAGCGACATCTCGTTGCCGTGCCCTTTCTAGCCTTGATTTCATTCCGCCCTCAAGAATAACTGACTGGTCCTTCAATGTACGTTCTGATGCCTTCCCAATAAGCTCTAACATCCTCTCTAGATCACGCGTATCGTTTTCCTTCTGCTTTCCCCGAGCCACTGACGACGCTCCTTCCTTCCTTGCCTTCTCCATTTGGGCGACTTTGGATGACTTGAGCTCCACACGTTGGTTATGCAACTGAGGGGCAACGAGATAGAGCCGGTCGATCGCCATTGTTACAGCTTCCAGGTCCAGACGCATTTTCTCGTTCGTGGTTGCAAGAGTTGGAGACTGCAGAGTTGCTTTGCCCTTCGGTTCTTCTAGACTGGCTCGAGGAGACTGGAGATCATACTGCGGGGGGTGCTCCAGGTCGTCATAGTCGTATTGGGGAGGCAGATGGTCGAGGCGTTCGGCGTGTTCCTTGCAAAGGGCGAGAACGTTGTCAAGCTCTTCATCAATCTTTGACCACAACAGCGTTTTTTCGACTGCTATGACGGGAGGTGTGTTTGGTGGCAGGGGTTCGTGTTGGGACGTCTGTCTTTCAATCTGGAGGTCGCTCAATTGCCGTTTCAGCGTATTAAAGAGATCGCGGGGCGGAAGAAGGGGCTCTTCGTGGAGAGCCATGGAGCGAGAAGTATTATCCGTTGAATAGAGGGTTGAAAGTTGGTTAAAATGAGTGAGGAGTGAAACGATGGACTCTGCTAAATGAGCATCGGCGGGTTCGAGTGACGGAGCCATTTGGTCTACACGGCTACGAAGCTCGTTCAATAAAGCCGTGTCTGAGCTGCCTTGTAGCTCGACCATTTCGCTATCTTGACTCCGTAGATTGGAAACTAGTGTTTGCAAGGCTGATGAGGACTGAAATTCCGCTTGCGGCGCAGCAGACGCTGTGGGGGACGATGGCATCGAGTGTCTACGGTCGGGGACAATGGGCGTCCATCGAGTCGGCCCCGAAAGAAGGGTATTGAGCGTCATTAGGCAAGTTTTTTCGACAAAGGCGATGGAGGGTAGTAGTTCTTGCTGCATATATTCTGAGACTCCTCGTAGATAGAGACGAAATACGGACCTGAACCACAGCTGGTGGCACTTCAATGACACGGGACGGGCCTGCTTCCATCGTTGCAACGATTTCTGGCGCTTGAAGAAGTTCGCGTGGAAATGGAGTAGGGACAGATGAGGTGAGAATTGAGTCCAACGCCTGCGCTGAAGAGTCCTCAGCTCTACTCGTCGCAGGTCGAGTCAGGGTGGCCATGGCCGATGGAGGGAAAGAGTAGGGTCCAAAAGTGATCCGAACCCCTCAAGCTGACCAACTTGCGGTCCTTACAAACGATTCATCCAAGCTGTCGCACAAAAATCATGTTCCACCGGCTATCGAGGCTACTAAAGCGTCACTAATGTCTTCAGACAACAGGCTTTTTGCATCTATGTCGTTCTCCACTGTCCATTCATACGCTTCGAGCAACAGTGTGTCCGTCAAGGGTACAAAGTGAGCTGCAAGAGCTCGAATAATATTGGTGACACGGGATATAGCGCTGCGCGTGGATTCGTCGATGGGCTGAGGGAGAGTGAGTATAAGTGGAAGGACAAATAAGGAACTGACATCATTACGATTGGAATAGATCGTCTCAGCATCGAAGCCCTCCTCTCCCTCCTGCTCATTCTCTTGCACATGCTTACTGACCCAGATATATCCATTCAGACCAAGAATAAGGTCAACACCACAAGGTAAAGTTGTGAAGTGTGATTTCAATCGGCGCACAAGAATGGGGGGAATAACGACAAGTTGGCCATTGCGTAACTGCATTGTTCGTCAGAGAATGGAAAAAAGGATTCAATACCACGAGCCTTGCCATACTTCAGGGACCGAGTATGAAGAGACATAGCTCCATCAGCAAAAAAAGCCTGGACTTCGGCCACAAGAAGATCGCCTTCCTCAAAAAATGTTCGCATTTGAAGCTCGTCGCTTTCTAATTTACGCCGCTAAGCGTTCATGAGGGTGTAGTCCATTCAGACTGTCAACACACACCTGCACACCACCTGGTAAGTTAACAGACGACAACATGAGGACCGCGTCTTGTCTTGAGTTGGCATCGACTTTCCATCGACGAGGCTGAACCTCCGTAATCCTCCCGACCACCAAATCTCCAACTTCGGGATTGTATCTGAGACGAAACTCAGTTCAGAACGGTCAATTGGGGCTCGTTGTACTTTGTTGAAACGGCGCGGACGGTAACAAGCTTGTTGACCCGTTCTATGGTCCCCGCGACAGATGCAATGACTAGTTCATTGTCGACATAGGTTCCATGGCCGCTTATAGGTAGAGATGAGCGATAATTTTTGAATAGTGCAAACCACATACCGCATGTAAGCTTGGGAAGAAGTTATGGTTTCGCCTGGGAGTGTGATTTTCGAGACTTGCACGTCGTCATCGATGTCCATGGCCTCATCGTCATTGTAAACTTCATGTTCAGCTTCATGGAGTGTAGAGAAGGGTGTGAAAGAAATCATTACGGTCACGTGCAAATTGATACGCGAACAACCGGCCAAAATTTGCTTCCGTTCTCAGTACGATGTTTTGCTTCAGGATGGACTGAAGTTGTTGTTGCCTCTGCGAGTGCTAGGAGCTCTCTAATTACTCAATCTCATCATAGCTCTTCCCTGGCCCTGAGGGGCTTTTTCTGTGAAATGACGCAAAAGTTTATTCCAGCCTGCCGACCGGCGTTGATGAAAACTGTCAAAGAGAGAAGTTCGGGAAATAGGCGACAGTAGTCCTTGCGCTACCCCACAACCTTCCTCTGCGCACTACGAACCCTCACGCCCAAACTGGCCACCGTTAACCCCGTTTACCGCCAGTCCACGACTCCCACGACTCACGAGATACGACTTGCGCGTTTCCCACACACAAAATTACATTAAACGCCCACAAACTTAAAGGTCATTCAATCTTACTCAACTATTCCGTGTCCGCTCGTGTGCTGAGCCAGCTCAGATGTCCACTGACGCTGAACACCGTGATACCCCCAACCGAATGCCCACTCGCCGAGAAACCATTCTCAGTTTGGTAGAAATGCTGCTGCAGCATCCAGGCAGCGCCGCCGACTTACGTGAGCAACCACCAACGGCACTATATCCATACTTACCAAATCCTTATTCTCAGCGGACAATACCCAACAACCGAGCTTCGAAGACGACAAAGACGTTCGTGAGTAGCCTAAAAGTCAACCATCAGCCGGCCCGCACTCATGATCTTCACCACTAAGCATCTGTGGATGAACACCGTCAAGCTGCTGGTGCAGAGCAATTCAATCGTTTCCATCGGTGAGTGACCTCATATACCATGCACCCAACTCACCATAGACCTATCTAGACGAATCGACAGCCTTGACAAACAAGTGCGCTTTTCTTGGCATTTGCCTGCCGAGCTCATACGTCCAACAGCTTCGTAACTTTGCCAATGCTACACGTGGGTGTGCTTGTGGTTGTCCCAAACATTCACTCACCCGACTTGACAACAGGGCAATTGGGTAGTTCGGTCGCTATCCTCTCTTCAGCCTTCCACCTCCGCGAGCAAATAGCTCAATTGCTCTTCTTATACCGAGAAAATGCGGCCGACCTATTTCCTCGTAAAATCACCCACGTTGTGCGAGAAGGGGCAGTTACTGCACAAATCAAGACCAGGCGGCGAGGCAAGCAGTCGAAGATTCCTGGCGCAGGTCAAGCTGCGCCGCCACATATATCAAGACCTATTATCGACGAGAATTTGGACTTGGTGCGTCACCCCACACTCAGTAAAAATAACAATAAATGAACCCATACAGGAAACGTTTCCGCAACAATTTCAGGCTTTGGCAGACAACCTAAGCAGATTTGGTCGCTCCCTGAACGAATTTCCCGAGTTTACGGACGACGCAATCAACGCCTCAATCAACTCCTTCGAAGGCGACCTGAGGGTGAGTTGCTGTTATTCGATTTCACCAGTCTCATCTTGGGCTAGTATTGGGCTTCCTGTTTGTTGGTATATAATGGGCAATTCCGTTACCCGGCTGTCCAGCGTTATGTCCATGATCTCGCTTCGGAGATGGGAGAGCATTTGGATAGCATCACGTCCACTCTTATCATGTTCGTCGAAGTTGGTGTTCCGACCATTCGCTTCGGTCAAAAGCACAAAACGGATAACCTGGTAAGTTACTGCTACAGATATCCGCGATGGAAGCTAACAGCGTTTTCAGTAAGCTAACGGCTAACCTCTTGGTCTTCAGCCTTACTCACGATATTTTCCAGTCTCAATCTGTCCACAGTGGCAACCTTCTTTTCTGCTGTCACCGCAACAACACTCCAATTTTCATTTGCTCTTGTGGGGACCCCGATACAAGACGCAGTCAACTCCTTCTGGTTTATGTCCCTCGTATTCAGTATCGCAGCTGCAGTGAACAGTCTACTTGGACTAACTTGGAAGCAAGCTATGTAGTAAGTGCCAATACTTCCTCTCCCGATGTCAGCTTGACTGGAATGTTTTAGTCGTTCCCCTGGGCATCGAGTCCCATGGTGGGTCCTCATTTGGATCAAGAGATCCCCACTGGTATTCTTGGTCATGTCGGTTGCTTGCTTCTCCATAGGGCTCTGCTTGTTCGCATATGCATCGAACCAGGTATGATTTGTATTCTTCCACTTTGTCTGCACTAAAAAAAAGCCTCGTGAATAGTCTCTGGTCACGTCTATCATCACCACTGTCTTCACTATCTTCACCTCTTTCGGCCTGGCTGCCGTTTCAATGTGGTTTGCCATGGAACGCTACGTATTTTTACGCCATCGAGGTCGCAAATGGCTTCTAGATGTTCTTCTTGACTTGAAGGCACAATTTATGGCTCTCCCCGGTGTCGAGCGAATGAGGAAAGTCTGGCATGGAGTTCGACGTCGGTTCAAAGCTTTCCACAAGGGTCTCAAACGCGTCGGCAACAAAACTGTCAGTTTGCTTTCAAATAGCAGCGACTCCGAAAAGAGCACCGATGATCTCGAGGCCAATGTTCTTCCAGTTTCTAACAACCATTCTCGCGAACCCTCCACCACATTAAGCGCCGCTGCTCTGCAAAGTGCTTCTGAGCTACGATTAACGTCGGCATCTCCGATCTCCGAAACGTCACCTTCAAGCACTCCCACTTTGACTCAAGGTCGTTTGTCCAAGGACGAACCAAGTGCCCCAGCCTCACCGCTACTCGCAAGTAGCAATAGTGTGGGTCCGACAAGAGGAAAGGTTCTCTGGCGGAATGCAATTAAGACGGTCAAGATGCGTGCCGTTGCAGCTGCGCCATTTGGAGCCCATGTCCCACATCGGCAGCGCACATCTTCATCTACCACGGGCATGGAACGGAAACGGACTCTTGCTGAGGAGCCTGTGAAAGCAATGCTGGTCCGCTCCCGCGTAACGACGCTGAAACCCAAATTAATGGCCCTTGTGGCTACTGAAGCGTTGGAAGCTCACCAGGCGCTCGTGCGGCACTTGCAGTTCTCCCCAGATGGCAGGTTTCTGGCAACTTCTAGTTGGGATCGTACCTCAATTGTTTGGAGGGTTCACAAGGTGATACTTCTATCTCGTCAGGCAAATCAAGTCTTATCATAGGACAGCCTTCGCTTTCGCTCCATCGTGTACTTGCACATCCTCAAGGTTTTGTCGGCCAAGTTGCATGGTAATTACGACTTTCTTCACCACATATTTTTCCTTATCAGAGTTAGGTCTGATACCGGGAACATGCTGCTCACGAAACTGGTCAGAGGTGTCAAGGTGTGGACGGAAGACGGCGTCTGTCAGAAGACGATCGACCGCCAGACCAATGTCGAGTCGATAACGTGGTTCCCAGGCAGTCAGGCGTTCCTCTCGGTTGAAGACAACGTGGTCACCAAGTTGGATCTTCGCGGCAACGTGCGTCGACATGAAGAAGATACGATGACGGCTGATAATCTTGCTCTAGGTTTTGGATCAATACGACTTTGGAAGAATGAAACTTCACGATGTCGCTGTAACGCCGGATGGTGTCCGTCTTCTGGGTGTTGGTCCATTACTTGAGTCGCCGAGCGGGTTGCAGCCAAGTAAATCACCTGCAGAAAAGCGTCTTGCCGGTGGGTTTTACATTTTTCAAAGGCGTTTTGTGTCTAATTGACTTAGTCTACAACACGGAAACCAAGCAAATCGAACAGTAAGTGGTAATAACTCTCATTGGCTTATCTCATTGTCTGTCCAGTCAAACCCCGGTACTGAATGATGTGCGAGACGTGACATTGGCAAAGAATACGCGACAAGGGCTTGTTGCGCTGGTCAGTTACGAGAATAAGGCGCCTCCCCAACTATGGAAAATGGAACTGCTTAAGGACCGAGAAAACCCGAACCTTTTGGTGGCAAGACTAACCCTCAGGTAGCGCACCATTTCTTTCTGATTGAAACAGAGATTAACGGAACTCCAGGCACACATATATGCCAAAGCATGCTGTTGAGTTTGCGGGGCCAAGCTATTTCGGAGGTATGAACGACGAATTGGTTCTTTGCGCCGGAAAAGGTAACATCTACGACATCCTTTCGTCTTCCTTGGTCTGAACCGTGTTTGGTAGCCGGAGATATCCACATATGGGACCAAGAAAGTGGCACTCTCCTCCGACATATCCGCGCCCAAGCCCAACAAACTGGAGACCTGACATGTATTGCCTGGAATCACGCTGCCGACGACCCATTCATGTTCGCCACCGGAAGCCACGATGGCGCTGTGCGTATATGGACGAAACCGGATCTGCCCCCACCAGAAGAAGAAGCCGATCTGACGACAACACCGCAAGAGTACGACGGGCCTGTTGGTGGCCTATTGGCCCGCTCATCTTCGCCTTACGAGATGGATATGGAAAGGACAGATAGCCCACTAACCCAGGCTGAATTCGAGGCATTGGGAAGACTACGGGATACCATGACAGCAAGCGAGGTGTCTATAGGCACACAGCGGGAGCGAGCCGTGGTTTTTGCCACTGATTCGGATGATGAATGAACAACGTGTAGGTGTCAATGTCATTAAACGCAAGTTTGTAGTTATGTTTATGCTGGATTTATCGGTTACCTGTACTGCAGAATATATCATGGACTTAGAAGCCAAATGGTCACCTCCGGGGAAAATCGGAAGCGACCCGATTGGGGCGGTGAATAGTTTCGTGCTTACAACGTGGCGGAGCCAAAATTGCATCAGCACAAATACGTGACCCCTTCAAAACTAACGGAAATCCACCGCGCTGATACAAAAGCTCGGATGTCCACTCAACCTGACTATGTCTTTCCCAGTCCCACCCACTCTCACTCTATCTGGCAGAGTAGAGCTCCGACCACCCACTGAGGGAAACGATCACCTTGTCGCCGCGCTCCGGTCCCAACTTCACGTTCGCCAATACTTGCCGTACTTCCCTGAGACTTGTACCATCGAGGACAGTCTCCGACTTGCTCGGGGGGAAGACAAGTCGCGGCTGGCGTTCCACATCCACGAAGCCAGTAATAATATGGCGTTCATTGGCTCCACCTCTATCAGCAACATCGACTTGGAGCGCAGGTCGTGCGAGATGGGAATTCTGGTTCGGGCGGAGTATGCGAGAGGCGGGTATGCGACCGAGGCTTTGTACTTGCTATTGCGGTATGCTTTCGGGGAGCTTGGTCTACATCGGGTTGCGTTTCGCACGAGTGTGGACAACGTAGGAATGCGAGGGTGGCTGGATATGGCGGGAGCAACATTGGAGGGCGTTATGCGCGATGCCTGGCCGTTGGGAGGCGGGAAGAGCTATATGAGTGTTTGCCTGTACAGTTTTCTCGAAGACGAGTGGGAGAGCGCCGTGAAAACGAAGTTGCAGCAGCGCATCATCAGAGTCTAGATATACGTTCCTCTAGTCGTGATTTGACGGTTTCCGTCCACTCCTGGGCCAAAATGCTGTACACACAAGCATCGGAGAATCCATCGCCCTCGTTCGCTGGCCAGACTTCGCGTAAGATCCCCTCCAATTTGGCACCAGCCCCGTCCAGCAAGCCGCGCATTCGGACGTTGGAGGCAGCAGTGTGGAATACGACCCTATGCAGTCCCCGCGTCTCGAATGCATACCGCATGACCGCATGGAATGCCTCCGTGGCCACGCCAGTTCGAAACGCGGCGGGTGAGATAGCGACTCCAGACTCGCATGACTTCATGGCCTCGTCGACATGGAAAATCCCAATGGCGCCCAGGTATTCGTCGCCGTCTTTTGAGCGAATGCTGAAGTCGACGATGGCTGGATCAGAGGCACGAGATTCTCTACGGGCGCGAGCGGCCTCGACAGTGAAATTGTCCGGGAAAAATTGGCGAGGAATGTATTGCCGTGTTTCTGGATGGCTTCTCAGCGCAACAAAGTGTGGGTCATCTCTCTCTGTTGGCGGGGACAAGATTAACCGGCCGGACAGAGATACGAGTGGAAGAGCCATTTGAATGGCTTCGGGTCGCAACCGAGAGTTTTGCAGGTCGATATATGTGCTCGCAAGAGTTGTCTCCAATGGAAAGAGCTAGCAGCCGCTAGTTTCCTGTGTCGGTGCTCCTCTCGAGGCGATGCAGACTCGATCCAGAACGAAGCAATGGGAGACGCGTTCAAGTTGGGTTTCGATGACTAAGCGGTGATGAATCAGCTTCCTTTCCTCTTCGACCAGCACCGTATTTAAAGCACCGAGGTCGTTTGGAAGATGTCAATTCTAGAGTCCAAATGCCCCTTCTCGAAGAAGTGAAAGCCGCCAACGCGTCCTGGACTCTGCCGACATCGTACACGCCTGTTTTTGTTGTTGTTGGCGGGACCTCTGGTATTGGCCGGGGTATCGCTGAAGCACTCGGCCGCTACAGCCACGGAAAAGCGCACATAATTATTGTGGGCCGAAACAGCGTCGCAGCCGCTCAGATCATCGACGGCATCGCCAAACCCCCTGGTGTCATCCACGAGTTTGTCGAGTGCGACCTCACCTCCCTTGCCAACGTCAAACGCGTCTGCGCTACCCTGTCTACGCATTTCCCCAGGATCAATATGCTCGTCATGACCGCTGGTGCGGTGACATTGGAAAGCGTCATCACCGCTGAGGGCATCGACAAGAGCATTGCGGTGGTTTACTATTCGCGATGGGCGTTTGTCGCCGGGCTGCTTCCCTCTCTGCTTGCCGCTCAATCCGCAAACGAAGACGCGAGAGTGTTTTCAGTTCTCAACGCGGGACTTGGGAAGCCCATGGACCCCAACGACCTTGGCCTGAAGCAGACGATGGCAGCCGCGACCTCCATGCCCGGACTGCTCCAAGCAGGGCTAGCAATGGCGACCTATATGGACCTGATGATCATGGCCTTTGCCAAACGGTACCCATCTCTTGTATTTGTCCACGCCAGTCCCGGGGCAGTCAGCACGCCGCTTTGGGCCTCCTCACCGACCTGGCGGCTCCGCCTCATAGGCTACCTGATCAAAATCATATATGCGCGCAAGGCCAAGTCCATCGAGCAGTGTGGGGAACACCAACTTTATGCAATTCTCCATGCTTCTGCTGGAGCCGGCAGAACTGGGCCGGAAGGGGATGCTATTGGAATGGATACGGTGCAAGGATCGGAAGAGGATGCTGAGGCCCTGTGGAGGCACACGGAGGAGTTGACGAAAGGAATTGGGGTTTAAGTTATGTTGAAAAGAAATCCAACGACCGCGACTGGTGAATTTATTGTCGAGATATTAATTTACTTGGTCATGGTATATGACTGGGACCGTAATTTACAGCTTTGAGAGTAATTTTCTAGCCAAAGAGAAAAGTGGAATACAAAAAAAAAAAAAAAAAAAAAAAAAAAAACTCGGACATAAAAAGCGACACCAGCAGGATTTGAACCTGCGCTCGGAAACCGAAACAGATAAGATAAGATATTCGAATCTGTCGCCTTAACCACTCGGCCATAGTGTTATTTTTGTGTAACAGGAAAGAAGAGCAAATACGGAGGGAAGAGGCCCAGGTGGACTAATCAGGTGACCACTCATCCGAGCTCGTGTCATCACATGACCCAATGATTGCAAATAGCATAGCCACTATTTGCAATCACTTGGGCCAAAACGTCCTGATTTCCAGTTTTTCTGGACCTAAAACTCTTGCACAGCACCCCTGTACATGACTTTCTGGATAAAAAGTATCAACAAGTGCCTAGCTATCTGCCTGTGGCACAAAGAGAAGAGAAACAGGTCAAGCCAACCAGATAAAGACTTATCATCACACTTTAGACAAGAGCAAGTACTATATTACATAGCTAGCTTTTACATTTGTGTTACCCATTGTTGTGTGTGTTTGAAAATCCTTGCGAGCCCAGCCGCTGATTCAATTCAAGGGAAGAACATTCATGAAGCTCTTGCCAGGTTCTCCAGTCTGCGTCCAGCGACCCAACGAAGCATGACCGACGTCCCGGAAGAGTCGTGTCCGAACACGGAGCTGTTGCGTTGGACCCTGCGATCGAGCGTTGCCCTCTTGTGGCATGACATCTTGACATCAATCTGCTTGACGACCAGCACCTTTGTCTTGACCACTCATTCAGCGGTTGTAGGCTGGCTCTGCACCAACATCCCTCACCCAGGCTCACACTTGCTTGATGTCACCCCCCGATACTGGTCTCCCGCAACCTCTAGGCGCCTGCGCGAGCTCTCGCGCCCGCGAGCGCCTGCGTAACCCCGCCGAATACACAACAAACCTTGGTCAGCACGCGCGCTGACAACAATGCGGGCAAGCGCGAGGGACGACCAGTACACGGGCGAGCGAGGGATGAGGCGGGTCGGCGGTGACTTTAACCAAAGGTCAGTTTTGTCAGACGAGCAGCGTGACATTGAACTGACCTTTTTTTCAGCTTCTCCCACAACCTTCTCCACGAGCTCTCACGCCCGCGGCGCCCGCGAATACACGACTTGGTCGAAAGCCTTGGTCAGCATGCACGCTGACAACCACTATGCGGGCGATGAGGCAGGTCGGCGCTGACTTGAACTACTGGAACAAGGTGAGCTTGGTCAGAAGAGCAGTGCAACGTTGAACTGACCTCGTTTCAGCGTCTCCTGCAACCGCGCGACCTCTCACGCCGCGGGCGCCTGTGGAGCGAATACACGAAGACCAAAGGTCAGTCTTGTCAGACGAGCAGCGAGATAGTGAACTGACGATGTTGAAGACAACGGCAGGTAGCGAGTGCCTTCCCCTCGACTCCGAAAAACCTGGTGCTTGTCGCATCAGCGTTCCCATCCTCCATCCCCTCGCCTCCCTCTGCCTGTCGTGCTCGCTTTCCCCAAGCTAGATGCGAATCCAACGTTCTTCTGGTCGTCCACCACGGTATGCCCCCCTGTTTTTTTCTGATAGCGATGGCCATTCACTAACTCACCTCCGCACAGTTCTTGAAAATCACCCGAACTCCGTCTGACAAGTTCCGCGTCGACACCTTGGCACCTCCGGCGACTCAAGGTCAAATCAGCACTGTCAGTCCTCACCTGCTGAGTCGTCAGAGTCCCAGCAGCAACGGCGACACCAAAGAGGCCAGCGGATCGGGGCACGTGATCTACCGGGAATGAGCAAAATGTGTGGTCAGAACGATGGAAGCGACACTGTCCCGATATCCTGTGTGGCCAGTCTCTGGTTTTGCCGCCATTCTGGTGGGCTTTAATGTTTGGAATCCGCGAGAATACTGTGGGTTGGCCACGAATTCTGGCCTACAATCTAAGCTCGGAACGGAGAAGCAAATCGGACGACTGTTACTTATTTGGTGTGTTCTCAATCGGGCCGAGATCAAATGCTTATTTTTTTGTAGCTCAATTCCTGTATCTAAAGTAATGCGCCTGTGAATCCAATTGAATTTGGTACCTCCTATCTGCTTTTGTCAGCTGGTGAACGAGCACGTTCATGCTATCTACAAGGTGAGTGAATCTTTCGCTGGAGGCATCCAACTCACCAAAGAAACCAGAGCTGGGCAGTTTGTCTCTCTCTACCTTCTGTCGATGGTCAAGTTCGCTCTTGTCATCTGACATATATTACTGTATCTTGCCTGTGCTGGTCTCTGTGTTGGCTGCACAAACCTCACTTGTACCTGGTCTGGGGGCATCTTGCGTGGATGCCTGGTGACAACAGCACAGAGCTAGCATGGGCAGGCAGCAGTTGCATCATTGAAGGCGGATATCAAGCCTGTCTCAAACAGAAATGTGTGACTATCGTGACAACAGAAGAATATTGAGGCTTGCCTCTTTTCCGTACTCGACATACTCTGATAGCACGCTGGACATCGTGCCATTACCCTGCCTCGACCTAATACAAATATAATTAATGGAAAACATTAATAAACGGAAGGTATGGACGCATTGTTCCTTCATCTACGCGTCAAGCTGACTATCTTATTCAGAGCTCTTCCAGTGCTCCAGAGGTCTGTCGACTGCTTCTGTCTCATGCCAAACTGATGTGCTGGTAGCCTGTAACAAACAAGAAGCCAAAGCTTGTGGATGTTAATAGAGAAAAGAGTTCTGCTGATGTGCGTGGCCCAGCACTTTACTTGGGTTATTGCTGACTTGATTAGACGTCAACTGGGCAGCTTAAGAAGGTTGGGAAACCACCAACACTACCAACGAAGGTAGTTGGCCTCTCTTCCCATGTTTCTGGTGGTCTTATGCATCCTCAGAAGGCAAAACAGGAAGCAGTCGACGCGAAAACATGCCAATATACCGTCACAGGCTGCTGCCCAACGACGCGCCAAGCGACAAGAGAAATACGATCCCCAGCAAGAGCTGCAACGACTACGCCAGAAAGGACGTGAACTTGCGCCTCGCGTGGCCCCAGTTCTCATTCACGAAACACGTGACTGTCTGGAAGCGGAAGCAACCCGACAACGAGCAATCGCAAGCACTCAAAGCTTTACAACGTTGGCCGATGTACAGAACATTGCTCACTGCTGGATCGAGTCTCATTCACAAAGCATCATTCCCACAACCTCGCCGGCTTGGCAAGATGTACCACTCGATCTTGCGGTCGCACTTGTGCAGTACTCTCTCAGCGGATGCTTTGATCCCAAGCCCTTTGTGGCAAATGGTGTATTGGAGCTATGCGCAGGCGATATGGAGGAGGAGGAGGAGGCCAAGCACTGCCAATTCTATCTGCGCTTTGTGCCTATCAAGGGCAGACAGGCCATTGCCACTGCTATAACAAAGACTCTGTTCCTTCACCCTCAGGAAGCCCCCAATTCGCTGGCTAAGCTCACCGTGCTTAGACATGGTCCTGAAAGTTTTCGGAAGGCTATCGAAGATAGTTGGAGCCCTTTTGGTCTGGAGACGGTAGCCAATAAACTCTGCGACATCATTGCTGAAGCGCCTAATGCAAAATTCCTCTGCAATTCCACGCCCTCATCTCAGCCAGAGCCTAACTGCTTTCTGTATGCGGGCATGACTACAGAAGACCCAGCTCGGCGTGTTGTCAATGATCTGAAGGGTGGCGTTCCGTGCAGGTTCACCAACTTCTGCAACGCAAACAACATCTCCTCTTCAGATGTGAAGACATACAAGGTGGTTAATCTTGCTGTCCCAATCACCTCGAGCCTCGACATCCGGGTAGACCGGAACCTGGGAGACCGCGAACGAATTCTTATTGCACTGATGGGACCTATGTCACTTAACTCGGCTTTTGGTGGCGTCAAACCCTTATATGCACCAAGTCCTGAGCTTTTGGCAATTCACCACGATGTTCTTTCCCGACTCCCCTCGCCACCATATCCGTTGGGTCAGGAGCAGGCTCCAGACAAGCAGGAGGCTATTCAATCTTTGTTTGACGATGAAATTCACTACCTGCAATCCATCTTCCCTGATGACATTGCCTCTGATAAACACATCAACTATGTGAAAGAGTTCTGGCTTGGTGCCTTGCGACACAATTACGGACGTGTGGTTGCGCTTAATGTTATGAAGGACATAACGTCGGAAGGGTTCCATGGGCGCATCAACGGTTATTTTGATGAGCTCACAGGGATAAGCCCAATGGAACACCGTTATTTCCAAGCACTCATTGACTCTCTCATTCCTTTAACTGGCGACCTGTCTGTGGAAATACTTGCAGAACTGCATGGTGTTTTCCTTGACTTTTGGAAATTCCTAATCCGACCCTGCCGACGCTTCTATCGCCTTCATGTCCTATTTCTCACCCGCATTCTGGACATTATACGTCCAATCCTCGTTATAACACAGTCCAACCCTGTGGCGAAAACTTTCCAGTCTGGGATTCTTGCCCAAGATCGTGAAGAGCTATTCCAAGGAAATACACAGTTCCAAAATGGTATAACAACGGAAGAGTTCATCCAGTCTTTACCCCATCTTGCACCCAAGATCTTTACGAATGAGGAGTATTTCCGAATTATGGGTGTTCCGAGAATACTGCCGATTGGGCCAGGCGCTCGGCTCTGCATCCATCTGCCGCTGCTGCACTATGGGCTGCTGAAATACGGTCCTCAGTGCTACGAGAGACTTTCTACCGTCTGTTATTTGTCCGAGCTGGTAGTCTACGGCTTCAAACGCATCATTGCGCAGCAACTGGAGAAGGTGCCAATGTTGGAGATGGACTGGGACCACGAGATCAAGACACGACACTGGCTTGAGGCGACTATCATCGAGGCGGATAAATATCTCGGCAATGTCTATAAGCGGCTGGAAGCGGCAAAGGAGGATGCCCGGGCACTCGTGTTTACCAACAGCTTCCTTTCCTCATTGGCGACCTCTTACCGGCAACTCCAGCTGCAAGTGGAGGAAAATTCAACTCGCTGGAGGAATGGGACCTATCACACGACGTAGTGGGCTCATCACGGCTCGCTTTGGTGAACCACGAGCCGCACAAGCCTATTACCTGGTCGAACTGGCTGAGCGCTTAAAGTCTTATGGCCTCTGGCATGACCCTCACAATGTGGAGCCCTTTGGAAGAGAAATTGGTTCAGAAGAGTGGTATGAGTAGTTTATGGGTTTGAAGGAGGGGATTCAGATCATCTATTCTGCCAATGCGAATGGGAAAACGGCTGAGGCAGCTGCTGCATCCCAAAAGAGCCGCAATGATATCGCATTGTATTGTCCTGTTGGCAAAGAGGAAGAAGAGCTGAAGCGTCTACGACACCTCAAAAATGCAGTCACTTTTGCATCCACCATATCCACGGACCTGCCAACCTGAAAGTTGGAGGAGTGCTCACGGTTTGGGATCTGCAACAGCTGTAAAACGCTGCTTGCGGCAGATCACAATCTCATCGAGCATGAGTGTTCTGGCTCGAGTCACAGGATTGACCTGAAACTGTGTCCCAAGTTGGAACGAACACTCTATGTCCATGACGTGGAGGATTTGTGGCTTGACAGGAAACTGCAAGCCAGCGATATGGATGACTCACTTATTCAGTATACTGTGGGTCAAGTCTTTGCGTTGGAAGGTCAGGATGATGTGTTGAGGGAAGCGCTCCCACAGAATGCTGATTTCAATGCCATCATGTGGGGGTCAGTCGCATATGCTGACAAAGTGGTCTACACAAACCGGACTATGACTTCCCCCCTTCGCCTTCTCACCCTTGCTGTCGACCGAATTCTACACAGCCAGTCTCGCTCCTCTGACTCCAAGACTCCTCCTCATTTTGAACCATTGAATTTCAGGCGGAGCGCGTGGGATAGTGACAATAGCAAGAAGTTGGAGGGCTGGCTTACTGAACGTGAGTTTTCTTGTCATCTCATGATTTAAAAAAAACTGATTGCTTTTGGATAGGTAAACCAAATCTCTTCTTCGGGAGCTGTCGTGGCAAGGACGGAGACAAGCCACAATGGACATATTGTGTCATCAAGGCGACCAAGGCAAACCATGGAGCAAGAATGGGCAAGCTTAAAACCACTGGCCAAAAGTGTGAGCATTGCAAGAGCGCGTCCTGCAAATCCTCCGAGATAATGGAAGCCGAGTCGCTGTTTTTCATGCCGCATCATTTCTCACGTGCTACTTGGTATCTTCGAGTGTTGAAGCTTGGATGGCTAAAGTAATGTGTCAGACTTTATTATACTTAGCAGATTGACCCTAGGTACTTAGTATAATAGCCTTATCAGTAACTTGATGTTTTTTGTGTAACAGGAAAGAAGAGCAAATACTGAGGGAAGAGGCCCAGGTGGAATAATCAGGTGACCACTCATCCGAGCTCGTGTCATCACATGACCCAATGATTGCAAATAGCATAGCCACTATTTGCAATCACTTGGGCCAAAACGTCCTGATTTCCAGTTTTTCTGGACCTAAAACTCTTGCACAATACCCCTGTACATGACTTCATCAACAAGTGCCTAGCTATCTGCCTGTGGCACAAAGAGAAGAGAAACAGGTCAAGCCAACCAGATAAAGAGTTATCACACTTTAGATGAGAGCAAGTACTATATTATATAGGGGGCATTATCGACCACAAAGACCCGACTAGTTGTGGAGACGAAGAAGAAGAAAAAGTTGAAGAAGATGAAAATGGACTAACTATTCTATGTAGTATTCACATTTCAATTACTGTTTTTTTCACTCTTCCAAGTCTGAATACTTAGTTATTTTTCTTTTCCCCTCTCCCCTCTGCATGGCTGACCGGTGCGGACTTGCTTTACGCATTTCGTGCTAGTCGTAGTGCTAGAGTAGACCAGGCTGACCTAGGTGAACTTCTTCACCGGGGTCATATGGTACGACAATCACTTATGTATAATCTGATGGAAGCTACTAATGAGGCATGTGATATGCCCACCTTTTAGATGCGTCTCTTCCATGAGTCTCAAGGTAAGAGAGAGTCATATCCTCTTCATACTCCAGCTAACCATTCTTTAGGCATTGTCCCAGTTCACTCCAGTCTATGTCAACAATGCAAATGTAGCAAACACACTACTTAGCTCAATCCCAGACCATGCCCTGGTCGGGTTTGACATGGAGTTCGCCATGGCCCCCGCATATCCTGAAGGTTCCACCCAAGCCAAAGTACTCCATGCAGCCAAGTTGCTTGGGCCCCGTTTCGGTGACACTGCATCGACCTTTCTTTTGATACACCAACGACACTCTTCGGAGGACTTCAAGATCAATTGGGAAACAATCTGTGTCTGCACTATCCAGCTTGCTTATGAAAGCTCTGTTTTCATACTTTATCTCCGCAAAATGAATAGTGTGTGTGCCTTATATCTTAGAAATGACATTATCCACTAATTCTTTTTTCAAGCTTTTCCTTGCCAACTGAGATGTGTTTTGGAGTCGCCAAACATTAGAAAGCTTTCGTTTGGGGTCTCTCAAGACGTGAAATTGCTTGCAGAAGACTTTGACGTTAATATCACCAACCTCACCGACTGTGGCCTTATGGCATGTCTCTATCTTGCCCCCATTCACACATCCTTCACCCTCGTCTCTTTTCAGGAGACTGCTGCTCGGATTCTTGGTATACAGATCGATAAAGAACAGCGTGAAAGTAATTGGGCAGTGCAGCAGCTAACGCAGGAGCAGATGGACTGTACATATGCTTCTACCCAGTTTAACTCCCCATTCTAATTAATTGTCCAGATGCAGCAATCGATGCAGTCATATCATTGCTCGCTTATCCCTGGCTTGAATCCGCACTTTCGGGGCTGGAGTTGGTAAATGGTTGTGTCATACCAGAGAATTGGTATCACATCAAGGGGTGCTATGGAAAGATTTCTAAAGGGGATGGAGATAAGATGGCTGGGCTGTGGCAGAGCAAAGACTGCTCATGGTTTGGCAAAGGACATTTTCTGGGATACTTGTAGTGCCATAACTCAAATCAGTAACATGTGCTACTTGTGACAGACGTGTCAGGTCACGGCTGCACCGTCCCCATGTCCCAAGATCCAACTAGCAGCCCCTTGCAATCGCCACAGACACAGCAGCTAGCATCGTCCTTAAGTGACTTGGTTAACAAGTTCTCACCCGGTGTCTGGCAAGGTGTTCATCGCGAGGAGGATTCCCAACATGCAGCTCATCTGTTATGTTCTGAAGGACATGGACCTAGATCCCCTCCACCAATGCCTC